>NC_071469.1:34780298-35130298 GCF_028500815.1 Rissa tridactyla | reverse complement strand
AGCAATCAGTAGCTCCAGTGGTTCTGGAAGAGTGGTGGAGAGATCCAGAGTCTGACCCTCACTTTCATCAACCTTTCTCCACAAACTTCTCCTTAAGAGATATTTAATATTTAATAGGATTCATAGATGACAAAAGTATTAGACTACAAAATTGTCATAGCTTGCCAAAACTATCAAAAATGTTTCCAGTAAGATTTTGAATACTGGATTTATTTTCTATAAAATTTTTATTTTTAATTATTTCATAGCATTTCTTCATCTTGTTTCTTTTTTCTAGGTGTAGCAAGATACTTTTAAAAGCCAAAGTATCTGACATAGTGTATGTTGTACATTTTTTTCCAAGAAAAACTCAGCTAACATTAGTCATCCAAATCTAGTACTCATGTCATAGTCTGATGTTAGACTAAGGGGGGAAGAAGAAATATGATTAAATTGAAGACTCTACCACTGAGAGAATATATTTCCTGAACAACAGGAATGGTTGCTCATCTGCATTATCTTAATGTGTAGTAATGCTTTCTGGGCCAAATTAATTCTAGATATAAATAAGTGCAACTTAACCTGATTTAAATAGTGTATATGTACTCAAACCTGCAGTAAGTATGTCCCTCTATCGTATGAGTTACTCTCATTTCTGTTCATGAAAATAATTCAAATGTCATTTAAATTTATTACATTCAAACTCCCCTTGATTTCCAAAGAAAGGAAGGCAAGACAATTTATTATATCTTTCAAATACAGGGTTTTTTTCCTTTACTCATTCCTGAGGCATCAGAATGGAAGAATCAATCTACTGAAGAGCTGTAATACCAGAAACTGACTTTTTCAACCGGTTATTGATCCGCAAAGTCTAGATTTAATCAAATGTTTCTCTTATTTCAGAGCGAAAATGTATCAAAGAAAAGAGTTAAGGGCTGTATTCTCTGTCTTCTCATTAAAAAAAAAAAAGCATTTAAGATAACAACCATGTTATCTTGGACACAAATGAACACAATGATGCAAATATCAGTGTAATTTTTTGAACCACAATATCAAAAACAAATTAAGGAACCTAGCTTTTACATGGGAGCGGCTGAACCTTCTCTTTACATGCTATTGCATGTTATGGTGTTGCATCTTGTGGGATTTACTGAGAAATCAATACAAGTGAAAACAAATATAACTTTCCCAACATTTAATTAACTCATAGTCTATGTCACTGTTCACCTTTGAAGAGAATAGGAATGTCATAAAAGAGGTGTTTATCTGTGGAGATGACTTAATACCCTGCATAGTACATACTGAAACCATCGGCTAACATCTCTGCTATTACAAACGATAGTTAAACTTTTAGAGACATAGAGACATAGAGAAAAAGAAAATCGCTCCTGAAAAATGATCCTGACCATCAGAGCAGCCATTTACTTATAAAAATAGTTCACACACTTACATTAATATGTTGACTGTTTTCAACTGTCATTCTTTCAATGAATTGAGTATATACAGTATAATTCACACAAATACCATCATATGCAAAGACAACCATTGGAAGAACAAACAGGAAATCTAAAGATCCCAGGTTTTTGTGTTTTACTTATATGTGTACATATAGAAACACAGAGAATGATACAGAGGTGAAGGGATTAGAAGTTACCAAATCAAATTCCAATTTCTCTCTGATCTCTCTGAATTCTCCATTAAGGAATTCTCCATTATTGTAAAAACTAAGATCAGAATTATTTTGTTTATGTAACTTAGATTTTTTCAATGGGTAAGGTTTTCTAAAATAGATATTTAACAGTCATTCATTAACGAAGATTAAAAAAGAAATATGAGTTAGATAAGTACAAGTATAAATTTCTTGATATGCAACCAGTGCATTACTAATCCAAAGACTGGAATAGTTGTAAATAATCAACTGAATCATGAAATGTAATGGATAACTAATAAACACTACAAAAGGTAGAATTATCCATATGAAATTCTGTAAGCCTTTTTTCACATCATGGTCATAGTAGGAAAAACTTGAATTTTTAAAAAATATTTATAAGTAGAATGATGTGTATGAAAAAGCAACATTAATTCATCTACAAAATGATGCAGACTGCCATATTTTACCCATATTCTTTCTTCAAATCTTTTAGAGTTATCAGAGAATACTCCATTGCAGACAGAGAGGAATATAAAATCCTACCTTTACAGTCCAAACACTAAAATAAAATACAGGAACTGACCCTCTCCATCAAGCTAAATGATCCTGATGACATCTTAATTTGGAACCTGAACTCTTGAAACTTGGTCTTTTAATCAGGAATCTAGCCAGATAGCTCAATAAAGAAATCATTAGGTTCCCACAGTTCTTAAATACCTGTATAAGAATCAGAGGAAAAAACTTTTGTTAAAGTGTTATGCATTGAAACTGTTACATTCTTAATTTCCAGGAAAGCCTGGCTATGAACTTATTTTGATTCACTAGACTAGCTGGAACAGCCATATTTTATTATATGCAATGTCTTTCATTAACACATAATTAATTATATGTACTGAGCATGCTGCCTTCTTGCTGATGCGCAGCATTTGAAAGGTTTCCTTTATATGATCCATTCCCTCATTAGAAACAGCTTTTTTTATATTTCTTTTTTTTAAAATTTTATTCTACTTCAACAGAGTTCCCAGAGTTGCATTAATGGTCTTTGAAGTTGTTGGGTTTTTTTATCTTGGAGGGGAGACAGTAGTGGGTTTTGTTAGGGTTTTGGTTGGGGTGTTGATTATTTTTTTAAAAATACAAATATATAAGCATAATTGTCTGGCCTATGGATTCAGCAGCTAACTGGCAAGATGTTTACCTAGGTGAAATGGTGTCAGCAATTCAGGATGTAATACAAAAGACCTGTCTTATAACCTCTGCTTACTTGTGCAATCGTATATAAGTGTTCAGTTGTGGGAACCAAGATTTTTCCTGATTAGGTAGTCAAGACGCAAGGGATATTGAGAAGATAAAGCAGGAAAAAAGAAATAAAGTCAACATATTTGTATGAGTGTATGCAAATTTATTATGAGAAAGATTAGCCAATTAATTGAGAAGTGACAATTTCCAGACAAGTTACCATCCTAGGGTTTGAGGAGCCTAGAGGATACTAAGCAGTCAAATTTGATTCTCCAGGTTACTTATCAGATGCTGCTCATAAAAGGTGGAGCTGGAAGTCTCTCGCAGACTGGGAGACCCCTGTTCTAGGTAGGGCTGCCATATCTCAGCAGAGGCTCTCGGTGCTGGTGTTCATGTCAGGGTCATGGAAATCAAAGTCATTGCTATGACATGAGTTCTTCCTGTTTTCTAATGCCTTCTGTCCTGACCTCGGCCCCTGCTTACTTCGTCTGGTTACTAATCCCTAAATCAGCTTCTGTGTACCTCAGTTCACAAACTACTATGCTGCTAGACTCTGTGAGCCAGATTAAAAAGCTTTCAGCTCCTGCAACTTGGCCTGCCAGCTCAGTTTTATTTCTAAATTTTAAATAACCGCTTGATACCAGTATTTTTGGATTTCCAGTTCTGCTGAAGTTAAAAAAGAATTCTCTTCAATAATGAAAATTTTCTTGGTTTTTAGATATGTGGTCCTCAAAAACCCAAATATTTTACTGGTTATGTTTATTTTCTAAGGAAATCCTAGGAAAAGGACAACAGTCCTTAGCAGGTAACTGGTAGCTATGGCAACCAAACTATGGATTGCAGTGATACCTAATTGCTAGATAATAGGAATCAGTGGGTTTTTTTGTTCAAAAATGAAAACTAGAATCTAAAAATACTGTAGTCATTTACACCTGGCAAAGGGAGTATAAAAAGCTACTAGCTCAGCATGGCAGTACTTGATACCCACTTCACACAGGTGTTAGCAGGTAACCTGCAGTACAAGACAATGGGAGAATCAAACCTCAGCCTGTGAAATTAATATTTTTCTTTCTTCTTCCTTACTTAAGGGAAAATTTTCAATATAATCACTACAGTACCTAGTATTGAGACTGATGTCTTTTCTTACAGAGAATGTTGCCATGGAAGTTTGTCACATTTTTCAAAAAGATGCACACACTGAGCATTGTGCCCAGGTGGTACGTTTTTATAAGGCTTAAAGAAAATGTAGAATCCTACTCATGAAGGATAAAAATCATAAAATACTAGCTGAGAGTTTATATAAGAATTCCTTTCCCAAATGTCCACAGTCTGAAACATGGTAGCATGCACTTTTAATTTTCTGGAACTATGAACATTCTCCCATTTTGTTCTGGAGGTAGATCTTTTCTTTAATTAGACTGGTTTGATACCATAATATTACTGACAACTCTGTCTGCACTGTTTGAGGCACAAATTGGTTAAACAGTTTGGGAATTTTTTTTGTTTGTTTCTTGTATTTCCACTTCTACTGGTAATAATTTTCAGATTGCTGTATGATGTCACATATTTTAAATTGTAAGCAATGGTGTCAGAAGTGAGCAGAGTGATTTCTCTATCTGCTGAAGTTGGGCAACCATATATTTTAAGCTGGCTTTAACTTACTTAAAAAAAAAAAGACATATTGGAAGTCTGTACAGGAATAATAATAACAATAAAACAGTCTGAAACTTACCGGTATATTTTCTGTAGATGTGCTTATCCCTGGAGTTGTTGGAAGTGCAACAAATCTGAATTAGCTGTCTTTACCAAGAAGTAGAGAGGCGACTGCAAATTATTTATACTTTGGAGGCAAAAGATGCATCAGATCCTACATTAAAAATTACCACTTTGAATATTAAAAACAATTTTAAAAGACCAAAAATCTCAAACAATTCAATAGGAAATCCTGACAATATGGAATTAATTTTCTTTCATGACATGCAGATTGCAAAATTAAGAAAGGGGCTTGACAAGGGAAGAGAAATCAGGTAGCTTTTCCTTTCCTTTAAATGTTTAAATACAACACCTAGGACACTTAAGAAACCTACTTAATTTGCTTTTCTGATGCAGTTATTTCTTTCTTAGTGTATTGACTATACATGACAAGGTTTTGGTAGTGTGGTGAGTGCAGGGGTAGTCTCTGCATTGATGAACAGTGGCTGAATGTTTTCACGTGTATCTGCAAGGCTAAAAATAAGGAAAGCTGTGAGAAGAGACCAGGGGCTGCCCTGCGCTGGACACAGTTGGGTCTAGCTGGCTCCAAAATGGACTCGATGCAGGGTCAAGTGCATGGTACCTCTGTCAAAACATATTTAAGAAAGGGCAAAAAGTGCTCGATGGAGAGATGGGGAGAGAATAAAAAGAGTGAGAAGTAACAAAGGGAATACCAAGATCAGAGCAGGAGGATGAAGCACTCCATGGTGGTGGAGCAGATATCCCCCGCAGCTCATGGAAAGGACCATGCAGATGGATATTCCCAAAGGAACCGTCACCTGAGGGGAGCCCACATTGGAGCAGAGGAAAGGTGTGAGAGGAAAGTAGCAGCAGAGAGAAACTACTACGTGCTGACCATACTCTCCAAACACTCCCCAAACCACTGCACTGTTTTGGAGGTAGAGGAGTCTGGAGTAAAGGACTGAATTTGAACCTGGGATGGGGTGAAAGAAATATGTCAGTTTAATGTCCGTCTTTTTGTTTCCCACTACCTGAACTGCTAACTAGAGTTTTACTTTGATTGGCAATAAATTAACCTGGTTTTTCTTAGGTTGAGTTTTGCCTACAACACTAACTGGTAAGCAATCTCCTTGTCTTTATAGCAACCCTCAAGCTTTCTCCTTCTTGTTCTTCCTGTTTTTTTCTCCTGTCCCACTGAGGGAGGCAGTGAGTGAGTGGCTGGGTGGGAGTTTGGCTGCTAGCTAAAGCCAACTCACCACCATCAGGTACGTGATTTGTTCATACAGGAGCCCTCACTTTCTAATTCTGTATGTCTTTGGATACAATAAGTAGTAATCAATGTACAAAGAAGCATCGTGTTTAGTGGGTTCCTTGTGTTTTAATAAAGAAAATGAAACTCATTAATGCAGATTAATCTATTACTGATTTATGCATATGACTATTCTGCATGTTAGCTCTCCTTAGTCTACAGCTGTTAGCAGCAAAATAAACTAGCATTAGAAATCGTAGTAGTTCCATCTTGAAAGCTAAAAGCTTTCTGATCATCTGTGTATCTTCATTTAGAAAATAACCTAAATGCATGGAAGATTGTTTGCATTTTACATATGCTCTTTCAACATTCCCCAGAAGCTTTGGGATCCTAAGTTCTGAAATAGAAGTAACTCAGAAAATCCTCAGTGCCTCTGATTTTTTTCTGCCTGAAATACTGAGATAAAGGCTGCTGAAATTAGCTTAGCTTCGATTCTTCCCCAGTTGTGTCATGGAAGTCTTCCAGAGTTCTGTGGGAAGAGAGGGCCTGTAAATATGACCCACCAACATGTGAATTTTCCACAATCAGTAAGATCTAATAAACTGAAGAGCAGAGCAGCGGAAAGAGATAGTTCCCTATGAGAAAAATTTGGGGAGCTATTCATAATACCTAACATCAGGGACAGAAGTTAGCTGGCCAGTCTCTCTCTACATCCCTTTTACATGTAGAATCTGTAGCTTCTCTACATGTTTCAGATCAGGAATCTAATGTACGTGCACTGAATTGTTTTCTGAAGGAGTTTGCCTTTCTTCACAAACTGCAGAAGAAGCCTATGGAATCTATTTCATAACGTAGGTAATTAAAATTTAAAGTTTGTCAGTATGAATACCTTTCACTTTTCATTCAGTATTAATCCTGTTGGGGGAAAACATACCCTATGATGTATGATATTTAAAGCAATGATGAATTATGAATGTCTTCTTTGTTTACATTACACTGAAATTTATTGAAGGAGGAGTACCTGTATATTCAACATGGTAAATCCAGATCAGTGGATCGGAATTATTAAAAACTAATATCTTCCTCAGGTTTTGTACCCTAGAGATCACAAGAAATAAAATGTAACCTCTTTTTCTTGATGCCAAGGTGATTAATGATTTTATTTCTGGGATGAATATTATAGATGAACAACAGTGCAAACTTTAGATAAAATGGGAAAATATAGAAGATGATTAAGGAGTTTAATTTACTTGGTATGTTATGATTATGTTATGTTAAAATACAGAGTATTGCAACAAAATTTTACATTTTATCATTAATGTTACTTTTGTTCCAGAAGGTTTATATTAGGAAAACAATCTTTGAAGACATACATAAGAAAGGCTTATTTAATATTTTTTTAAATCTTTCCTTTCTATATCATGGTTTATGCCTGTCTTTTTATATCTGAAATCAAGATTGCTCTCCACATTTTTTCCTTTCCATTGCATTATGATTTCAGTTTTCTATCGGAAGCCTTGCCAGTGACAGCATTAACTTCTATGCACACGTTTCATCCTGTTATTTTATACAGTTTTCTGTTCTAGTTAAAAACAATGGTGGCCAAGAAGGTTTATTAGCATTAGACAAAAGCAAAAAAAGAAATAAGATCTAACAAGGTCACATTGGCTCTAATGCAACAGCAACTGAAGGCAAAACCCAAACACTTTCTAGTTGTTTCTGCTTTTTCATAAAACATTGTTCGTGCGTATAGATGTTCCCCATTTTTTATTATTTTCTTGATACCTCAGTGTCTCAGAAATTTTCCTCTCTATTTTAACAGATATTAAAAAAAAAAAAATTACCCTTACCAAATATTGTATTTTTCAAAATGTAATTATATAAATGGACAGGTTAAAAAGCATTTACTTAGGACATATCACGAGCTTATTCCTTTTATTCTCCTCCCATCTGTAACTATAAGAGAACATTTAACGTTGCTATAGGCCATAGAATCATCATTTGTTTGGAATACAATGTGGTCTGTTTTTAAATACTATATGACCCTTGGCTTCAAAGTTTGGAAGACCAACAGAAGCGTGGTGACAACAAAGAAAAAAATGTCCAAGAAATGATATAACATTTGATAACACTGCATTACATAGAGCTGCTTTTTAGTATTATCTTTGTTCAGACTGGTTGAACTCTAAAAAATAACTTTATTGCAAAAATATCATGGCAAGCAGTCAGAAGGTGGTAGATGTTTCCTGGTGGTAGAATTAGCCCAAATAAAATGCTTTTTTTGAGTAAGTGCCATAAATATAGCACTGTTTTCCAGTTTGCCAAGTATCATGAAGGTTGACATTGTTTAATTTTCACCTTCACTGGTATTTAGTAATATTTTATTCCACAGATTAGAATTCCCATTTGTGCAGGAAGAGTACCATTTGCCATCTGGCCCCCTATTCACTGGCCTAAGCTTGATTATAGATACATTGGCTGAACATTTTCACATTTATTTGCAAGGCTAAAAATGAGGAAAGCTGAGTTATTTCATTTTTAGATGGATGCACGCATATCTAGGATATGTCAGAAATTGAACAAAATAATTAATATTGTATGCTATTGTTATGGGAACACATAACAGTGTAAAGTAGATTCATTTCAGTGGGGGATTCTTTCTGCATGATTACAATTTTAGATTTGACATTGCTATGTTGAGCATGATATTAATTGAAAGTGTTTTTCAACTTTAGATTTTCTTACTATAAAAAAATAACCTGGAATTCTTCCTATTAGACTCGCACTGAGTCCAAGCTCATGCTAAGTGTGGCTTAAAGGGTTAGTCTCTTACTAAAGAAATCTTGCAGAGATAGGCCCATGCAGCCACCTCAAAGCACACACAGTACAGATCAGAAATAGTATTTGTGCCTCACGTTAATGATACAAAAAATGTTGAGTTGTCTTTATTTGGAAATAGTATATTCTGCAAGATACCGTCCTCTTGATCTTGATTTATCTTGATCAAGATCCTGAATTCATCGAGGCAGATGAAGTAGGAGCATGTCACAGCAACATGTCTTCCAGTAAGAAATAGTAGCACTAATAAAAAGCACCACTGTGTAATAATATATAAATCTACAGGTTCCAGTGTAAAGAGAAGAAAAGGAACAACACAGACCTTCTTGGATACAGAAAAGCTTCTTGTTCTTGTAACAGTTACGCAGTGAAATACAGAACAGCACAGTTCTATACCGACTATATGATAAGAAGGACAGATCGGAGTTGCCTTTTTAAGTGTTCCTCCTGAAGAATAAAAAATAAAATAAAGTAAAATAAAATAAAATAAAGCACAAAACTTTGCAAAGCCATTAAAAAGATTGAAAATAGCTTCTTTATTCAGCAACTATAACAGGAAAATTTACTAGGGATGGCAAGTCTTTCTTGCCAGGAACTGTATATTAGTGGGTATAACAATGGCATGCTAGGATGCAAATTAAGTAATTAATTAAAATAATACTATACTGAAATTATATTAAAACATCTATGGAAATAACCTGAGGATTGTTTTATTTTTCAGGTCACTGAGGTTTGTATTCACTGAATGCATTATCTTTATGATGAGTGTGATACAATTTTCTAAATAGGTAATTAAAGAAAAGCTCACTATGTTAGCAGTTCCTCTGTCTTTTTATAACAGGAAGTCCTACTTTTGTCATGATTTTGCTTCATTAATTCCACATACTGCTGACATCTAGTGACCAAATAATCCCATCTGCTTTGATATTTCCTGGTATCAAAAAATAGGTATGTGGAAATTACACTACAGCTGTTTCAACATATTTCTGTCCATACAAATATCAGTTGTTTAGATTTTGTTAACATTGAACAAAACCTGTGTCCTACAGCTAGAAGACTTCAACTGAAAATAAACTTTCTTTTCCAATCTAGACAGTGAATAGAAACAAAATTAAAAGGTAGCTTTCAAAGGCTTAGTTTATGTATTTTCACCTCAGTGTTCGCTGTGCAGTCTTTCATGTTGACTGTGTGGAGTTCACATTCTATTTTTGGAAATTACCCTAATGGTAGGCATGCAAATGAACTGATGAAAGGGATGGACAGATTATGAAGGATGAAGCCTAAAGAAAGTAAGTTGCCCTGAGCTTCGAAGTAAAGGAATTAACTCCTGTTCTGATGAGCACAAATTAAAGAAAGCACTGTTACAGCTCTGCCCAGCAATTATGAAGGTTTCAGGCTTTCCATTATGGGTCTGCATTCTTTTGCAGGTTGAATCAGGCTCCCAGTGGCAAAATTACTTCTGAAGATCAAATCCATGCTACAGTTCCCTGAGATGAGTAGAAGAGCAAAGCTTGTGCCACAGCTCAGCTGATGGAGCTAACCAAACACTCAGCTCCAAGTGGTGCACACTCCAGTGTACTGTGTCAGGCAGATGGAAAATACCATTAAGTCTTCTGAAGTTTTTTGAAAAATCTTATACGATTCATTGTTGAAAAGGCTGGTGGGTAGGCATATTTTAGCAAAAAAGAGTTCAGAAACAGACTTGATAAAACAGGTAGGTTAGCCATACAATTTATTCCTAGTTCAGGTTTTGATGATCTGAAAATTTAATAATTAACCATTTTAATTTGTGGTATTATCATGATTTGCTTCAATAAAAGGTACTTTGAGTTTCATATTTTGAAGTGCTTGACAGTGAGGACAATATACCTACATGGGTAACCAGAGTATTAAAAACAAAACAAAACAAAAACAGGGACCAGACAAGAAATTAATTTAATTGCTGATTTGCTGTATCCAGTGCACTTGGGAAAATAGGCACCCCAGAGGACCAATCAAAAATCCCAGATGATCATTAAGGTTTTATACATTTTTGGTCAATGCAAAACACAGGGCAGCACAAAGCTATGTCTTTTTTTTTTACTTTAACATTTTTCACTGGTCTCCATCCTGCACATTGGGAGCAATAACCTCATGCACCAGTACGTGCTGCGGCTGACCAGCTGGAAAGCGGCTTTGAAGAAAAGGACTTAGGCTGACACAGAACCAGCAAAGTCCCTGTAGCAAAGAAGGCTAACAGTATCCTGGGCTGCATTAGGAAGAGCGTTGCCAGCAGGTCCAGGAAGCTGATCATCTTTCCTCTCTATTCAGCACTGGTGAGGCCATACCTGCAGTACTGTGTCCAGTTCTGGGTCCTCAGTACAAGTAAGACTGGGGAGAATTTAGTGAAGGTCCACGAAGACAATGAAGGGACTGGAACCTCTCTCCTATGAGAAAAGGCTGAGAGCACTGGACTGATTAGCAGGGAGAAGGGAAAGCTCAGGGGGGATTTCATCAGTGTTTACAAACATCTGAAGGGAGGGTATAAATAAGACAGAGACAGGCTCTCTTCAGTGGTGCCCAGTGACAGCACAAGAGGCAATGGCACAAGCTGCAACACAGGCTGTTCTATCTGAGCATAGGGAGACTGTGACGGTGACAGCACTGGCACGGGTTGTCAAGAATGGTTGTGGAGTCTCCATCCTTGGAGATATTCAAAAGCCATCTGGATATAGTACTGGGCAACCTGCTCTAGGTGACCCTCCTCAATCAGGACAGTTGCACAAGATGATCTCCCGAGGTCCCTTCCAAGCTCAGCCATTTCGTGATTCACGGTAACACAGTTCAGGCATTTGACTCCGCCAAAGACACTTCTGTTCACTCTGGTTCTAGGGCCTGAAGATGTCTTCCAAGCATTGGTAATATAACTTTTAAAATGCAGTTGAAGGAGTGACATAGGTGCCCACATTTTCATATAGTAGACTAATAGTTACTGTTTTCTCAGTTCTACCTCTGGAAGTTATACTACTGTATTGGAAAGACTTCAAGACTGGTGAAGTTAGAAAAAAAGAGATATCACAAATGATGTGACTGCAGATTACTGTCAGGTCATTTACTATGTTAAAACACTGATTTGGGAGATGTATGCTGTAATTTGCAACCTCAACACTTTCTATGTGTTCTACACTGTATCCATCTACATTGCATAAGAATTACAAAAATTGTCTTGAAGTAGAACTGGATCTCGAACAATGAGAATACTCACTGTCACTAAACAGAGTTCCAGAGTCACATTCCTTTGTGCCCCATGAATCTTGCAGTGTGCATGGCAATCAGCTTTCCAATAAAAGCAAGAGCGCAGAGCACGCAGAGGGCTTGTACAATTTAAGAGCTGTATTTGTATCCATTGAGGTCAGGAAAAAACCTGTCTAGGGTTTTCCTCATTCTGTATGAATGCTTTAGTTTACAAGCGGTTGTAAAAGTAGAACACTAGTTCAGGAAAATTTTGCTTTATTTAAATATCAAGACTTCCTAAAGGGTGCTCAGCATTTTGAAATGAAGTGTAAATGACAATCCTGATTCTGCTGCTTCTCTCGACAGAAGCGTCTTCTCAAAAACATTATTCTCAGCTCTCAGATTCAATAGACACCATTTTCTTCTTAGCATTTCTTGCTGGGAAGCTTGCAGCTCTCTATTCAGCATATAAATCTTTGTATCCCATCTGTGAAATGCATAATTCTTCTTATGCTCAGAATTTAGGGCCAAATGCATTAAAGTTAAGCACTTCGGTGTCTCTATCCCTTCTTCACCCATTCATCTCACAATTCATCTCATGTATTCATGTTTTAATTTGAAACTGTCATTATGTTCCTAATACCTGTGAGTCAGTAAAGTGTATGTAAGGAATTGAGCAAAATCAATGTTTATTGTAAAATACTAACACAAACCCTATTTTTATGTCAACAGGTGATGAGAGATATTCTATGCAATTCAGTAGCCATAAGGCCAAGGAAGGAAACTCTTCCCATGAAGAGCACAGCAATGAAACTATTGCACAATGTATTTTGAATAGACATATATTTTTCACACCCAAAATATTATCTTTCTACAGACTTAAGTGGAGTATTTCATTAAGGGCCTGACTCTGCAAAATACTAAAAAAAAAAAGGTTTAACACTAATTGTATGAATACCCCTACCTCATTAGTGCTGTGATTCTTGTTAAACTTCAGTATGCTGAATTAGAACCTACCAACCCCGTAGCTGGTCATAACACTCACAACATTCCTGTCATAACACTCTGTTTAAAAAAGAACACGTATTTAGTGCAATTGGCTGCAAATTTTAGGTTATTTCTGTTTACTAAAGACAAGAAAAAAAAAGAAAAAAGTTTTAAAAAATTTGCAGCCATGATAATCTCATTTGGTTTTAGTGACTGATTCTTCTTGCATTTAATAATGATATTAGCATTGCAAGAAGCTTTGTCAGCACTGCCAATGGACTCTCAGTCTTAATTACTATTTTCAGTGATTTTTTTGGTGTTCAATGGTAATTTTGAGCCACAGCTGCTGTTTCCATTTTGATTTGTTTACTTTCCATAAGACAATTTGTATTATGGAAATGAATTCCATTAAACTGGGCTTCTTTTGTGTGATATGCGAGTATAATTCATGTCTTGGGGTTTTCATTTTAATGAACACTTTTTTTTTTTTACAATGCTTGTTTGCAGAATATCAGGTTTTAAGATTTAGTTTATGCATGTTTATTTTCTTAAGAAATAATGCAAATAGTTGCTGTTGATATTACGTTAAGCCAATACATTTAGGATGAATGTAAAGTCCTGCAACTGGAAAGGAAGATCCCTTTGCAATAGTGCAAGCTGGTGACTCACTGAGGAGCACCTCTGCTGAAAAGTACCCTAGGAATCTCAGTAAGCAGCGAGTTGAACATGAGCCCACAGTGTGCTCTGCCACACCAGAAGTGCAGCCAGTAGCTCAACTGGGAGCTGAGAGCAGCAGAGGAGTGGGAAAGGCTACCTACCTCAGTGACAAGGAGTCAGAGAGTTGAGTCAGTAAGTCAGGGTCAGGATAGGCACTGAGATGGTGATTAGAGTCAGCCTTAGTTTGGTGGTCACACAGCAAGACCATTGTAATGAGGCAGGTCCAAAGTCAATCCAGAAAGCAAGTCAGTGGTTTAGGGTCAGGGTAGAATCAAGGCAGTACAAGCCTGGAAGCGGATCTGGCTGCTACATAACTGCAACGTTGCTTAATTAGGGGCCACGTGTGAGAGCCTCAGCTGAAAAGCATCTTCCCAGGGAAGGAGGGGCAGATTCTCATTTCTACCTTTCTTCACAACAGCTCTTAGCAATTGGACTCAGTCAACGTTGGGCTCAGTGAACTAAGCTTCTAGAAGAGGGAATGTGCTCGCAGCCATGAGAGTCATTATTCCCCTTTACTTTGTATTTGTTAGACCAATCTAACAAATTTTGGCCCCTTCAAATATAAGAAACACATTAATAAGCTGATTTGTTCAGTAGAGGACCACCAAGATGGTGAGAGAGATGGAGCCCTCGTTCTGTGAGGAGAGGCTAAGGGAGTTTGCTTTTTCAGCTTGGAGAAGAGCCAGCTTTGGTGGGAAGCTAACAGCAGCCTACCAATGCCTACAGGGAGGTCATCAAGATGGAGTCAGTTAAAACAAGAGACATCCAAAGTGGATATAGGGCAAATTTTTTTTTTCCACTAAGAATGCAGGTAAGCAGTGAAACAGGTTGCCAAAAGAGGTTACGAAGTCTCCATTTTCAGAAGTTTTCAAGACCATAGTGGATAAAGCCCTGAGCAGCCTGGCAGTACCTTACATCTGACCCAGCTCTGACAGACCTTCTGAGGTCCCTTCCAGCCTGACCTATGATACAGTTTCTCATTACTTCATTATTTTAACTCTTACTTATTTATTTCAGTTTCTAGAACTTTATTTTTATTGGTGTTACATTTATCAATATCAATTTTGAGAGGGGAAAATGGGAAAGAGGAATGGAAAATGAAAATTATATCAAGATAAAAAAGAGGCAATTGATGTCTAATAGAGATCTAAACTCGGTCTTCAGAAGTTAATTAAAATTTACTTATCCTGGCCACTGGTAGGTAGAGGCAGCAGCCTGTTACTAAAAAATACTTTCTTCAAAGGATAACTTAAACTAAATCCAACTCTATCACATGAAACTGTCAGAATTTTAGATAGTTGTTCTCTGTTACTCAAAGGAATAGATTAAATAGATACATAAGTCAGGAATAAGCTCTCCACATTGAAGACATAAAAAAAAAAATTCTGTAAGTCCATGAAGAAAAGAAACTATAAGGCAATCAAAAAGTCTTCAAATTGAACTATTAGAAGGTGTAGAACTACACAGTAAGGTCCTTATGGTGGGGAGGAATGAGGGGGAATTAAGGTTCATTTTACCGTCCTGATACCATCTTTGAAATTAATGCTTCTTTTTGCAGTGAAAGGTGTGAATCAGCATGAGTTAATAGCATCTAATTTATCATAAACTAGTCATACTGGGTTCCTGTTGTATCAGTAATTTTGTTTCAGTAACAAATGTGCTTCTGAGGACAGTCTCCAGACCATTCCCTCTCACTGCATTTTGTTTCACACTGCAGACGGGTCTTAGAGCTTACCAATTGTAATTCCTTTGAACAAAACAAAATCAAGAAACTGTATTTAACTGCTAAGGGGCACTCAGTCCACAAGTCCAGACTAGAATCAGTCCTACTTTGAACCTTCTGAAATGCATATAGCGTGGACACAGTTCTCAGTACCAACTGTCACTCTATAATCTCTCCTCACTGTTCTGCATTATTTACTGACACAGCCACAGGAGTTACTTTCAGGAAATAAAGCACCTCTTATACCTATTAAAAAAAAAATAAATCTTATCTAAAGAATATTCTAAGAGATGAAAATTCAGTAACATCAACTGAAACTCTGCTGTTGACTTCACAGGAAAATGGATCAGATTGAAAAACAGATAATTGCTCATCAGTATGAAATCTTATACCTACCTTTTGTATCATGAATATTTTAAAATGCCAAGTAAAACAAACCATCTGTGTTTTCTTCACAAATTGCTGTTTTTTTAAAAAGGTATCCTTTTTAATTTACTTGAAGTCAAAGGGAAATGAAACCTAGCTCCATATCTTTTTGTTCTAGTGGCAGACAATAAAGGGTACCTCTGTCCTCTAGAATGAGGAGCTTAAGTCAACTTGTATATCCACATTTTCATCAATTCAGAAAAACAAAACCTTGGCAGAAAGTCAGGACTTGGGTATTAAGGATTCCTAGTGATAACTTTTCTGAATTAACAACAAATTAATAGTTGCTTTTGATAGCTCTTTTATAGCTGGGTACAGCTGGATTGAACTTAAATGCAAAGGGAACTCAATTTTCTTTATCATCAATTTGACATTGTTTAACAGATGTTTTCTGGAAACTATTGTAATCTTTTTAATTTGTCTCTGTGTAATGTGCAGCAAATATCCTTGGTTAATAGTCTGATTATTAAATTTAATTCTTTTTCAATAGCATTTTTCATTGGTGCAGAAATTTTGAATCCTAATAACAAGGCTATAAAGAACACTGATTTCATTCTGGTTTTAAAGCCCACAACTATTTTGTAACAGACACTTGCTAAAACAGTCCTTAATATCAAACAGCCTGTGACAGCCTGATGCCAACAGATAGTACAATAGATGAGGGAACATTTAGTGATGAGTCTTCGTCTAAAGCCTCAGAGATATATATTTTTTTTTTCTGATTTCTCTGAAATCTTTCTCCCTTACATCATCTATCTTCTCTGCCCTTTATATAAACCTCCTTCCACCCTCGACATCTCCTAACATGATATTCAAGCTTGTTTCTCTTCCACTCCCAATCCTATCTAATTTTAGATGACTTCTGTGGTTAAAATGTGAATGTCTTCTCTGCGTTTTCACTTCCTTTTCCTCCTATTTCAGTGTAGGGTCAGTATATCTTTTAAGATCTTACATATATGCTTATATCATCATTTATTATATTTTTTAAATCATACATAAAAAAGACTAGGCACTGTACAAAACAGATAATCATTCTTATTAAGAATTAAGAAGACTTCTTAAAGCTGAAGAATTTTACAGTTCAAATTCTGTAAAGTAAAATACACAGTCTCAGTCTTTGGCTGCTTGGCGTATTGTTCTCCTCTACATTTGGAATATATAAATCTTCCTCCACTGCATAGCTCTTGCTACCAGTGAGAATTTTTCATAAACATGTCAAGAAGACCTGCAAGACTTCAGCATTAATGTAAGATACATAAGAAAGGCAAGTTAAGAAGACATATAACAATACCTGGAAGCCTAGAATAGATACTGATGGCGACTACATTCTGAAATTACATCAGAGTCGAATTAATGATCAAATAGGTTCAATTCCAAGAATTAATTAAATTAGAGTTTTAAAAAAATACCATGGACTTGATAAGACAGCCTTAATAGAATATAGATGAAGAAAAACTCACGAATTCTTTGGAAAGTGTACTGAAAAGGGAACTAAATTCTAAACTGAAAAAAAAAAATAATGCTCATATCTATAAAATTAAGCACATGCTTATATGTTTTATTGGAGAGAAACCTCTATCATTAGTACTTGAGCTGATAAGAAACACAGACATTTTTATCGATTTTTATTGTTATTATTTCTAATCTAGAAACTAAACCTGTTTGTGGAACTTGTGGAATAGAGAATAACAGAGGTAAATTACTAAGGAAGATCTATCTGAACACAAACAAATTAACAGAAAAATAGTAGAATTTCAATATAGGCAGGGGCTATTACACATTAGAAGACTTAGGGCACAGACATATTTAATATGTACACACAAGCATGGTAAATGTGTATTGTTGTTAAATAAAGTAGAAATGAATACTTTATATTGTTATATAGTATTGAAACAATCAACATATATTTGTATTAAAAGATAGTTCAGAGTTTATTAGTACATATAAAAAAATAGTAAGCGCTGAATGTCGAATTATGTTGCAAAATATTCCTTTCCTGTGCTGCTACTGCATTACGTGATATGACTTCAGTAGGTATTTGGGGATGGATTCTTCACTGTCATATATCTATTTTGGGCAGTGGCTGTAATTTTTTTCCCACTGTCTGCATATAGGCTTTACAGAACAAAAGACTCATCTTCTATGAAATGGCACAGACTCTTCCTCCACCCATGATCACAGGCATATTACTTTAAAACTTCCAAGTGTTCCTGTATTGCTAGAGGAGAATGAGGTAGGATCCTATAGGCAGATGGAAGAAGGTAGTGTTAAACTACACAATACAGGAGAAGACAATTGCCTCCTACAGGAAGAAAGTCAGAAGGAGGGATTCTAGTGAAAGAACCCAAGCAAGTTTTATCCCTGTGTAGGATTTGGGTAGTTTGTTTTAAAGATTTCATATTTAGTTGGCTCCATTTCAAAGGAAAATATCCAAGCACCCTTTGAAACGACATATACCCTGTGTGAAGGCACATCCCACCACATTACAGAGTTATTGTCTAAATAAATACTTAAAACATCTATACAAAATGAAATACCATCAGGATAAGTGATTAAGAATCCTCTCAGTTTCTTGTTCGAACACTTCATCTGGCTTGTCACAGCTCTCTCTCTTACTAGATCCGAAATGTACATTTGCAGTTTCCTAGAAAATACCATCACTGCTGGTGAAGTTTCTATGAGATAATGATATTTGCCTGACTAGAGAAGGCAAGAAAAAGCGAAGACTTGATGCTGGAACCCAAAGATGACTCCATAACATCAGAGATCGGGGAAAGTCATTCTCCATTTCTTACAATTAATGTTTAGTATAAAGCAAACCCTGTATTTTATTTATTTAAAGTATTTTTATTTATAAATTATTTATAAAATAATTTATTTATTTAATAACCTACATTTTGGTATAAACCCTCTCACCATTATTATTTAGTATAAAAGTGGAATTGTCGCAGGAGACAGATATCTTAGAATGTCTTTCATATTTAGGGAATTTCTGAGCTGAAATTACATCACTATATTTATGCTTAATTGGCTTTGGTGGACTTTATTCCATTAATTTATTTGATCACTTTTTAAATCTATTTATATGTTAGACATCAATGATATCCTGTAGTACTGAATTTTACAGTCTTATGTTTGGTACAAAATTATTTTATTCTAGGGGTTTTAGAATTTCTGTTCAGAAAGTTCATGTAATGTCACGTTGTTATTATTTTATGAATTTGGTGAATAATTTTATGGTTTTCCAAAACAGAAGCCACTGTTCTTACCTAGTATTACAATATTATGTCTCAATTCAGGTAGAACCATGACTTCATGTAGTATTTAATATACCTATATATCACAGCTTTTTAGAATAGCATTTTTTTTTGTTCTCTAATCCTTTCTTAAATTTTCAGTCCTTCTATTTGCTGTTTTCAATGCTGCTGAGCATTGAGATAACATTGTGAAAGAGACACTCACAATGAAAACAAAATTTTTTTTCCAGAGCAGTAATAACTAAATCAGAGTTCATCACTGTGTATTTTTAGTTAGGGCTGTTTTTTCTCTTGTGCATTAGTTAGCATTTATTGACATTGAATTTCATCTGTCATTTTATCATTCAGTTACTCAGCTCTTGAAATACTCGCACATCATTTTACCATCAGTTCTTCAGAGCAGTAAAAATGATCGGCAGACCTTGTCACATCACTGTTCATCACCTTTTCCAGGTCATTTATACTGAACAGGTACCTCAGCAGATAACCTCAGTTGTGAGAACTAATAATTTATTCCTACCTTTTATTTTCTATCTGTTAACCACTCTACAAGAGGACTTTCCCTCTTATCGCAGGAAAAATTGTTGTCTTTTTAGGATGAGAACATCAAAAACTTTAGTAGTTTTTTAGATACGCTATACCTTCTGAGTTTATTTTTCCTGTACATTTGGAGATGTCTACAAAGATCACAACAGATTTCTGAGGCCTGGCTTCCCCTCCTAAAAAAATCCTGATTGAACTTTCTCTACTTTGTCATTTATCTGCATGTTTACTGATTTCGTATTTTATTTTACATCTTTCCAATATGTGCTGGACTAACTGACCAATAGTTTTATGCAACTGAGCTTCATGCCCTAAGTTAAGCAAAGAAAGAATTCAAACATAGGTTTTCCAACTTCTATTGGTGCATTCAATCATTGTGTTGAAGCAGAGCACCTCTGACTCTAGAGATGGTGGTTTTTGGGTTTTTTTTGTGACAGGGCAAAGGCAATCTGGTTTATGTGCTTAACTCCAGACAAACACCTGATTGTTTTGAATTTCAAACACAGACAAGACCCACATTTAACCAAGACAAGACCCACATTTAACCAAATGGATGCTTACTAAAGACTTAAATCACACATTGTTGTCTAGCATAGACTAATAGATAGCTCAGGCAACTATCCACACTGACTTTCCTTGGGCAATTGGTCCCTTTATTATAGGACACCCAGGGTTACATCTCCAGGGGCAAATTACATGTGCCCAGGAGCATTCCCAGGCTCCAAGGCTAGCCAGCACAGACTGCTCGTACCTGTCTCCAGCATAGACGGCTGCATGCAGACCACCTACAGGAAAGGTCCTCGGAGCAGTCATGCTTCCAAACTAAAGTGATTCTTTAGGAGGTTTCAGGCCTCGCTCAGCAGGGCCCATGGCCAGGCAGGGCAGGGCTATGGGGAGCTGGAGACCAGCCCTGCTTTGGCATCGCTAGGGCAGGGGCTGATGGCCCTGGGGGGCTGACATGGGGTCCCAGGCGGTGGGCAGGGTGGGGGGAGCCCCGTGAGCTGACGTGGGGTCCTGGACCGTGGGGAGGGTGGGGGGAGGCCCGGGGAAAAGGGAGGGGGGCAGACAGGGCTGTGCATGCCCTGCAAGTCTGTGAAATATTTTCCATTTGTCCTCAGAAACTAGGCAGGCACACATGGCGCCTCAGCATGGAACAAGTTCTGTGGATAGTCCACTGTAGGACTAACTGACAGTCTCATGCCTGCACCTGGTTTCCGTATCAGGTGCTTTGAGTTACAATCACAGCCATAGTAATTGAGGTGACAGACTCAGGGATCACTTGATCAGATCTCTCTCTAGAAGAACTAAGAGCTTTTAGGAATCTGAGTACGATATAACACATTTATATCTCATTTACATTAATCAGTTATTTATAAGATTAGTTAAATGATGCTCTTACTCTGTATGCCAGAACAACTGTTTTTATTTTTTTTCCTTTGGGATCAATGCCACATCACCATGCTGACTATTGACAAGTACTGATTTTTTAGGCATGCTGTAGAAAGTAGTCGAGATGTTCCTGCCTGAAGAACCTACAGTCTCAGACTTTTCATCACTATGGTTAAAGCTGTTTCACAAAACTTAAAGGATAATTTTACTAACCTGGGATCAGGATACTTTGACCTCTTCCTTTCTCCCTGTTCTGTTCTCTTAAGATTAACACATGGATAGTGATCTGCAATCAGATATATTGGCTTTACTGTACCCATGCATTAATTTATACTCAGAAATTTCTGATTTTCCTTGTACCACAGCAGGAGTCAAGATATGTCCCCTAGCTCTCTTAAACGTTCAGCATCTGACTGGAAGTTCAGTCTTGCAAAAATTCTAGGCAATGCTATGGTTTTTAACTACTTAGCTGTGATTTGGGAGTTGTGACTGTTCTTACGCTTTTTTATATGTAGTCTTTTATACGTTAAAGAGGTCAATATAAGATTCAAAAACATCTGAAGCTTCAACAGGAGTAAAGAGATTACCAATAGATGTTGAAAAAAAAAAGTTGACTACAAGAAAAGATATCGAGCACAACCAGTGAAAAGGAAAAAAATTATTACAGAAAAATGTATCCATCACAATCAGCAAAAAAGAAAATAATCAAAGGTTTCTATATACCACACTAGCTGGTTAGGCCAATTAGTGTGAAATGCAATTTGTACTTTACAGTCCAGAAACAAAAGGAGTCCCAAAGGAATGTGACATATTATTTTTTTGTTTTACAGCTACTTCTACCACACACAAAAAAAACCCCCAACCAACCCAAAACTGGTGTACCTTCTGTCACTTTCATTATAGCATGGACATGTGTGACAGAAAAGTGAGTGCATGGACTGGTATACACAAAAATACATTCACTGCTTTAAAACTTTTTCAGAGTTATTTGACATTTCAAACAGTATCCATTAAAATTTATTTTCTTTCAGCTACTTTTCACGTCTCAAGTTCGTATCATGAAATATGCTAAAGCTTTGTTTTATATTATTATTTTTCTGCTTTGACTGTCCTCTAAGTTTGGTAATCTTTTTCCCCTGTTACAGATTGTCTGCATCTCCTTTAGGCAGCAAGGCATTCTGACGTAGTATGTAATTTTTTGTTTTTCCTGCAATTCCTTATCTTCCATAGAGGAAATTTATTTTGTTTTTCTTCTTATCATTCAATGAAATGATTGTTTTCCTCTGGAGACAGATTTCTCTGCTTTTGACTTGACTTTATTTTTATGGTATATTTTTGGTTGAGATTTGACTAAGATGCTTTTTGTGTTGAGTGTTGTATTGTGTTTGTATTGAGTTACAGCACAAGAAGAAAAAGCAGCATAGTAGCATTTAAAAATAGTAAATAACAGCATAGTAGCATTTAAAAATAGTAAATAAAATAAGTAACCTATGCAGATATAATACTCTAAAGGACACATAATCCAGCACCATATTTACTTGCAGGATTTTAATTTTCCTATTTCTCTGATAATAATGGTAGAGTTTCTTCTGTAGAATTTCTTGGAAGAAAACAGAAGACTTCAGCTCTTGAGAGTAATTGGCTTCAATCCTTCCTCCACTTGCTTCTAAAGACAAAATTAACTTTTCATCTACCACAGAATATCATAGAAATAATTTATATTCATATTGCTACTTTAATCTCAGGTCATATATATTATTTAGCATTAGCACTGTAAATATGAAAATACCCAATCTCTTTGGTTAATTTTGCAGAATAGTGGTGGAAAAGGGGACGTAGCATAGCTTACTTTTTTTTCCCCCATATGTCCATTTCAATATACTCCTTTGATCTTTTTCCTGAGAGCACTGAATTAAGCCAACAAGGTTGCTGGGGATAAGCATACAGAAGGTAAAGCCATATAATAAGACTCAGTGAAACAAGAGTGGGTAAACTGCTCGCTAGAACCAGCAGGAATACTCTCAAACTAACTGTCAAAATGTACTCTTCCCAGGCCTGAAGAGTAAATTAATCCAAATGGGTGATCCTGGATTTACAGAGGAAGGGGCGGACTGGTTAAATAGCTGTGAATGGTTCTCTGCGAGGGAACACAGCACAACCACATGAGTTAAACAGAACAAAACTACTAATGCCCAAGACAGGGGTGTGGTGATGGAAAGATTGTGTTAATACTTGAGACACAGACACGGGTGGAGTGGTGGAAACATTATATACCGCTTCCTGTGCTGGTGTTATTTTCCAAAGCAATGGCATATTCCCCTTTTCTGTGATGTTTTTCATCAAGAGATGAAAACACATGGCATGAATGGAAAGGTGGTGATAGTTCTAGTGAAAAGACCATCTGCCTGAAGCTGGGCTTGTCAGTCCCTACAACAGAGAGGTTTATATGCCATGCTCACCTCTGCTGCATGTGACAATCGAGAGTGGAGGAGAGGAGGAAACTAACAGGTGGGGAAAGCAAAATCCATATAGCACAGTGAGTGTTTTATCCTTATACAGATCAAAACTCAGGCCTCTTGGGCTTTTGTTTACATGAGTACCTATAATCATGAAGACTGCATTTCCCTGTTCAAAATAATATTGTTGGAAAAGTCATCACAAATGAGAGAACGAAAAGACATGCTGCTGAACAGGCATTGATCTTCTCTGTATTCAACAGCTAATGAAGCATTTTCAAGGATGCTCAGATGGATAGCAATGGCCAAAAGATTGTAACTGGCCAGTGTTGTCCAAGGCTTTCCTGACAAGAGTCTATGCAGATTTGTGTCACCTAACAACTTTCATAGCACTTAGGCCACAGTTTTAAAGGAGCTGACTGTCTGAGAAAAAGTGAACATAGGTAAGTCCTGAACCCATTTTATGTCTTTATCCACAGCAAAAGTCAAATACCTCTTGCTTTTTTGTTAGCATTGCTTCTTAGGACAGGGATAAAAGACAGGGATAAATTAGAGTGATGATAAAAGACACGCAGGCTGAGACAGCTGGAAACTAAACCCTGGGAGAGGTAATGTATCATAGTCCTCTGTCACGCAGGGGGCATCCTTCTTGCAGCCCTTTTTGTTTCTAGCAAGTCAGAAAAGGAAGATCAATAAATTACAGGACTGGAACTTTTAAAGAAACATAATGGAGCCTAATGTGATGATATGGTCTCTATCTTACCAAACTACTGGAAATATGTTCCCTCTTTTCAGTAGGGATATCCTTAAATATTACTCATAACCAGAGGCCTCAGAAACGCTTAAGACCAAATGGTCCTAAAGATTCTTTTCATCTGAGTTAGCTTATCTAGTTATATCTCCAAGTGTCCTCCAAGAGCAAATCAAATGAAAAAAAACTGTAAATTCACTCCTGAGGTAACCATGACTGCAGCATTGCAATCTTTGTCCATAGTTTCCATAGAATTAACGTTGAGTATGCATCATAACATGAAAAGTTAACTGCACACCTCCTTCTCCATTTAAAAACATTTGGAGGTGACGAGATCTCTCTCAAAAGTCTTTGTCATTGTGCTTGAAGAAAAATTTAAGGCTTTTTTTAAAAAAAAAAAAAAAACCACTTTCTAGCTCAGTAACTAGAGGTTTATATAACTTACAGTGAATGGAGTTGCGTTTCACGTCAGTATCATGTAAAGACACATTTTGTAAGCTCATTTTATTTTTTGTTTTGATAAAACTGTGACTGGAAAAAAAAGGTGTAATGAGAAAGGATAAATACATGCATAAAACGCCAGTTTGCTGCTGCACACCTTCAACTAGAAAACAAGTGACTCAAATAGGGTACAACTAATGTGATTCTTTTTCATGTTTCTCTGACGGGATAGGAACTCGTGTATCTTTTGTGTAATTAACTGCTTTACTGATTGCATGTGTGCAAAGTGACTTCTGTGTGCATGCTCAGAGCTTCAGCTTCATACAGAAAAAAGGAAAAGAAAAAAGTATTTCTCTTAATACTGCATTTTAATTCTGGAGCATTTAATTTTCCATCTTGACAGATGCCTATACTTCTTAATTGGAAAACTCAAATTAGAGGTGACCAGAATTTTTTTGGGGGTAGTAGTTTGCTGTAGAAGATTGGTACTACAGTTGGATGAATTGTTGAAACAGTGACGTTTTCAGTTTCCATGGAGTTTCCTCCATTCCAAGCAAATATTATAATCCCTGTAATATTATGGAGTCTACAGTTGTCTTCTACATATTTCACTGAAGGATGATTTGAAATAGGCTTTTGATTACTACTTTTTTTTAATATGAAGGAATTTCACAGAACAAATAACTGCCATTGGGTTCTACTTACAAGCAGTCAGAAGGCATAAGAAGTTGTACTACTTAGCGTTCTATACTGCTGAAATTAACATGGCTTTCAGAGTAGTGTTTGGGAAATTGAATTAGTTGAGAAGCAGAGATTCTATCCACAACCCTTGAGAGCAAGTAGTATCATAAAACTTGTATGCACACAGTCAGCTCTTAATCTTCTGAGCCTCAACAATGCAGTTACAGACCTGGTGCAAGTGATGGCAAAACAAGTCTAGTTACTAACTATACAAGCTTCCATTCACTGTTTGGTGAATGTACCAAATTTTGTACTTGCAATGGGGTTTCACAAGAGGCAGAAATAAAAGCTACTTCTTCATCCCATTTTTGGCAAATAAAACTGAAAAACCAAAGCCCCACTGATGCAATTCGGTCACAGTTTGGGCCAGATTGGCCAATGACAAGAAGACCTCTCACTCCAAGGAGAGGAAGAAGAGAGATAAAGAGATTTGAGTTTAGAAAAAACTAAAACTAAACTACTTCAATGAAATAGTAATAAAAATTAAAAAGGAAATAAAGAAAAAGGTAATATATAGACATATATATATACACACACACAAAACCCGATCAAGTTCCTAGACAGATGTCACCAGCAGGCACTGGGGAAGTTCCAGACCGGACTCAGTGACAAAAGGGAACCGGAACACACTGACCAGGATCAAAAGGCAGATGAGCTGACAGGGTCCTCTTCAGACACTAGTCGTTGAAGAAAGCAGGGCTTTTATAGTAGAACCCTTTCATCTCTCAGCTTTTATACTGAGCGTGGCAGACAGGCTGGAACACCCAATTAGTCAGTTTGGGTCACCTGACCTGTCTCCTCCTCCCTACAGATGCATCCATTCCATGGGGTAAACAACAAGTCAGCGGACCCTGGTTACCACGGCAACAAGTATAAGTAAAAGCCTCTCTCACCCAACAGAAAGTTGTCTCTGCTTTACCCCAAACCAGGAAAAGTATGCTTTGTTATTTATTAAACTGTGATCCAGGCTGTAAATTTCTTTACACTTCTAAATTTTCTAAATGGAGCCAAAAAGCCCATATCTCTCAGCAATTTAAAAAAAAAAAAAAAAAAGGGCTGTACATGGTTTCTGGTTTCCAACAACTTACTGACACAGTGTCCCTTGCACCACTTGAGGCAGAAGTATTGCTACCTGGGAGAAACCATTGTATAGACAGTGTAACACCGTTCTCATTTTAAAGAAGATATCACTACTTTCACTCTTTGCTACTGCTCTAGCCTTTGCAAAGGTGTACTTCTTCCATGATGCAACCTTTCATCCAAGTAACAACTGATGAGCCCTTCTTGATTATCAGCCACCTACAGAATTTTGTATCAACATTTATGTGATCCCAAACAAATCTTTGTTTGTCCTACTATAGGCTGTGTCCATCACATGGACTCTTATCTCTGTGTAAATAACACGACAAATGAAAGCAAGTTTCTGCTCACTGCACTACATGAACTTCTAGCGCTTCCTGAAAATATCTCCCAGTGACTTACTCATCTGACAGTGATGCACAGAGGTACCTCACAAAGCCTGCCTCCACCCCAAAGTTATGATGGCCAAGAGCCACCCTTACTTAGTTTGATTATATTATTGCAGTCTGCAGCTGTGTCAACACACTGAGCTCAAACTGAGCTCACTAGCTTATATTAACCATTTCTCTACCAACTTAGTAGAGACATATTGTGTTCCTGTTTCTGTTTTGTGGGCAGAGGCATACCTTTTAGACTGGCTGACAGTTCCTCCGTACTCTTCATCTGTTATTATTTTTACTCTTAATAGATGAAGCTATTCTGAGGACATAGTCAGGATTTTCCCTCAAGCATCAACCAGCTCAGCCTGTGGCTCTGAGAACAGTTGTTTCAATCACTTCAGCAAATTAATAAACAGAGAGGCCTTACACTCAAAAAATGTTCTTCCCCCAGTCTTTTTGTTTACTTTTGTGCCAGTAAAAGAAGAAATGAAGAGCAGTTTTACTTTGGGGAAAAAAAAATTTTCTCAGAGCTGGCACAGTGCCATCTCCAGAATGTCAGTGCTGTGTTTCATACACTCAGAGAAGGTGGTACTACACATATCTCTCCCTTAAAAGGAGTCCTACACGTTCTCTTGCAGTTCCCTACCTAGACAACAAAAATGTTCCATGCACACCACACCTACCGCAGAGCCATCTAACATGAATATTGACACTGTAGTGCTACTGCTTGTTAGAGATGACAGTTCCACTCAATTAAAATGGAACTAAAATGGAACTAAAATGGAAAGCAAACCAAATGTAGTATTAGCAGAAATAAGTTTTTTGATTTCCAGATAAATGATTTTCATCTGTAGCCGATAAAACAGTATCAGTAAAAACGCTGACTGATAATGACTGTGCTTAAGAGTTACTACTACAGTTTATGTAAAACATGGCTTAATTGAGACAGATCTGATATGTTTGTATTCACATTCACATTTTTTCTGAAGTTCTGGAGTGCTGAAATCCAGGGATTTTGTTTGGCCAATCATTTGGTTTTGATGTGTATGTATTCTTCTTTCTTTGCTGTTTTTACTATCTTCTTAGAAACATTCCTTTCTTTTCCAGATTGGTTATTTCCATTCCAGCTAACACTGTTTTTTCCCTGTTTCTTCCTGATTCCCAGCCAACGAGACTTATTTGTTTATGACTGTAATTTTATTTGTCAAAAGCATCTGTGATTACATCATCAGTGATGTCAGTATAGTTCTGGGAATAGACTTTCTGAGTTAACAGTTCTGGCTGGAAGACTACATCTCAATACATAAATTACAAGTGTTATAGAAATATGGTATTTTTTAAAAGTTAAATTGTTCTCAATCAGTGAGTGATGGATCAAGAAAACTGTAAGTTCATTTAAAAATCTGAAAGATATTTGCTTCCCAGCTTCACTTAGGTCAAAACTGGGTCTAAACTACATACATAGATACCAAAAAAACCCCAACCAAGCAAATAGAAAACAAACAAAAAAGACAACCAGAAAACCCAAACAAACAAACAAGCAAACAAAAACAAACGAGAAACCTTCCCAAGTAGAGACGTTTTTGTTTCACTGTAAAAATGCTAACAAATTTTTATATTCTATTTCCTGGTTTTCTTAGAATCAAGAGCTTCATGTAGGTAAGAGCTGCATTTGTTAATTTTCTAAGCAGCAGCTGCACAGTGAGACAGAAATGCTGCTTGTAGGAGGAGGGAGGCAAAAGAGAGCAATAGCGTTTATTTCCCCCAGGAAATATTTAAAAAATAAAATTGTTTTGGTGGATTTCTTGCACTTCATTAAATTTAAATTAGGGGGAAAAAAAAAGTTTCAACAACTGCAGTGACTGGCCATCTGTCCAAATAGCAGCTAGGAATGAAAATGCACTGACCCTTTCCCATCTGTATTTGTCAATGGTTTGGGAGAAGTACATAATGCTGTCTCCGTGATCAACACTGAATGTTCGGTCCGTTTTCATTTACATAAGCTTTGGGGGCAAATTCATGCTGATAAATAATTATTTGGCCACAGAGTCCATTATTTAATTATTTTTTGTAAGTGATTTGGTTTTCCTATAATATTAATAGTTTGACTAAAAAATAACAAACAAAGCAGGGTAAATGAGTGTTTGTACCTATTGTATGAATTTATCCAACAAATAGGGAAAAAGGTTCACAAAAGGAGTGTATATATTGCTCTCTGAAACGTTTTACCACAAGGAACAATATAGACAAATCAGTCATCTAGACTCCATATTCTGCCCCCTCAGTAAATCTTCCTCATTTAGCTGTGACACAGACTGAAGTCCATTAATAAGTGTAGGGGGTGGTACAAACTATCCATTGCCAGTTTCCAAGAATCAGCAATACATTCCTATGCCCATTACACACAAGAGAGAGAGCATCACTAGTGTTAAATACACTGTAAGCAAAACACGTGGGTGTTGGGTTGCTGAAAGATCCAAAAATGTCTTTTACAGTCATGATGTGAAAAGAGAGCTTTGGCAATCACTGTATTAGTTCCTTCACAGCTCAACACCATGTTGCTGTGAAGTTCAGGGTTAGGCTGACCCTTTGCAAACACAAACTGGATGATACTTCTTTGCCAGCAAAGAACTACTGAAGCCAGTTAGTATGTTAGGGCATTATGGTCTGCGTATACTTCTGAGTGTTTAAAGAGCACTAACTCATGGTTGCCTGAAAGCAGTCAAAATTAGCTTGCCAGTATTGGAACTGAATTAGAATATTGGTAAAAAGTGATAAGTGCACTTGGGAGAAGAAAAAAAAAAGGCAGTATTTTCATGGAAGGATTCTTGTGGAAATGTCATCTGCTTGTGAAGCACAGCAACGGGTTTTGGCAGATTTTTATTATTATTTATTTATTTCCTTATTCAGTCCAGATTATATAAGGAATTTGTAGATACAACCTTTAACATAATTTTACACAAGCTGTATAATATCTGGGAGGGTTGATCTAAATTCCAACTGTCCAAAAAAGAACTAGTAACTCTTATTTAGGACACACTTCATGGGGAAATCCTATTATGAGTTCACTGGTGAAACTTCCATTTACTTAACTGACTGCAGGATTTCAACATCTGTGTGGAAAAAAAAAATCCATCAGCTCTTTAAGAGTTTTAAGAGCTAAAAGATTCTTCAGTTTGCACCGAAAGAGAAAAAATAAAATGACCTTCTTAAGGAGAATCAAAATACTTGTGAAAATTGTATATGACTGTAAAACTTGAATGATCCAGTCTCCATTTTTATAATAATGTTTTATACTATGAGTTCACTTGATGCTATATTTATCTGACTAAAATTGCCATGGTAGAAATAGTCTTACAACTAACATCCTATGTCCATCCAACAGAGCTTTGTGCTCCCAGTGACTAATTTACAGGGTAGCCTCTTCCCACTCAGCATCATCGTTTGATTTATTCACGGCTCACAGGGCCAGAGGTAGGCCATGGGTGTTCCAGGTTTAAAAGTATTTGCTAACTCTCCATACTACTCTAAATATTTTTTCACTTTAAAACTGTAAACATTTATTAAGTCTTTAAAAAACATAGTTGTACCTTCAGGAAAATAATTACCTGTTTCACTAAATCTGACACAATCAAATGAAACTCACTGCAGCACAGAAAGCCCTTGAGGTACCCAGACTATAAACGTAACTCTATGTGCAACTGGGAAACAATTTTTCATTTGATATCAAAGTTACTTGAAAGGACTTAGCTCATCACTAAAATAAATCAGACACATGTTGATTTTATCTTTGCCATACTAGAACTTGACTATGAATTACAGAAAGGAGAAAAAATTTGTTTTGACGAATAAATGAATATTGGGACAGAAAAATTATATTGGGACTCCAGTGATATGATGCCATCCTATCACTTTTACAAAGTGACTTCTGCTGCAGGGACATTTTCAGATAAAGCATATAAATTAGGAGGCCCCCAAGGCATAGTTTTTCATTCTATGAGAAACTGAGAAAGCATTATATATCTAACAGGAGTCTGCAGGGACAAACAGGCTTATGCTTAGTTAAGGGGAAAACTGCCATAGGGAGGGGAGTTAGATACATGATCTTGATACCCATCAGGGAAGCTGGGCTGATATCACTAGTAATAAAAACCCATCAAACTCAGCATGTAGTTTAGCCCTTGGTTGGAAATGCTAAGTGACACTGACAAAAAGTGTTCCAAGAGTCATCTGCAGAATTGTTCAGAGTCCAATGTGACCTTTATTTAACTTGCTGTATCAAAGTTAAAGAAAGTAATACAAGAAGAAAACATGGTGGAAATCTATCTACATATGAGAGCATTAGTGTGTTCTCAGTTATAGTTAACTAAGTAAGGGTAACCTAGCCAAAAAGCAAACTCCAACCTCTGCACCCACACTTCAAGGAGAAATCTACTGAAAGGTACAAGATTTAGAAAAAAAAAAAATAATAAATTGGAGCTCCTGCTGATAGATTCCATAGCGATTCTGAATTAAAATGTTAGCTGATACTAGTCAAGTCCTACTCCGATAGTTGTCCCAAGTGACTGCTTTAAGATTGGGATGAAAAAGAGCAGCAAAGCAAATAAATAAGCAATAGAAAATCTGAGAAATAATCCCATTTTAATTAGATGACTTCATGATATCTGAAACAGAAAATCCAGTGGGGGTATTGCAACCACTCCTGAAGAATTTGCATTATTTTTTAGCATGCTCTTTTGTGTTTCTATGAAGGAGTTTCATTTGGAATCTTTCCAGAGTTTATTTGGTTTTAAAATCAATTATTTGCTCTTGCTTTCTTTTCTGTCTACTTTTCTGCCTCCATTCTCTTTTTTCTCTTCTCCATTCACATTTAGCTAGAAGACTGTAGACCTGAAATAGGCACTTTTCCATTTTCTTTGCTGGAAACATCAAGTGGCAGGTATTAAAAGAACCATTTTGAACTCCCATTCCTTCATTTCTCCAGAGATAAGGTTAAGTAGCAGCAGAGTAATTTAATATGCCTGGACTGTTTGAAATCAAGGATTTATTCCAGTGTTTAATTTTATAGCCATAAAAACTACTGGTTTTGACAAATGGTTTTAAAGAAGTGAAAGAATAACAGATGTCTTGTAGTCCTCACCACCAGCAGCAAATTTGGCTAGCGGAGTCAACACTGTAAAATCCCTTTGTGTCTATAATTACCTCATTCACGTGATTTCTGGCATGGTCTGCCCAACCTTACCAAAGTCAATCACAAGAGCTGGGCACAATCTAATGGAAATGCTAATGAACCAAGTCAGCCTTTGCTAACATAACCTCTGTCAGTCTCCAGAAATAACGTAGGGGTTATTGACTGTAAAAGCTGGGGAACATGAGCAGCCTCTGTGATGCTTGATTTTGGCTGAATTGAAAAGTGCTAGCTTTTTTGGAGTCTGTATAGATATTAGTGGTAGGTCTTGATGGTTGTCAGATGTGCGATTATGTAAATGTATCTGAGTCAGGCTGTAGAAAACTATATGGAGAGCTGAAATACTAGCATCAGACCCTGGGGTAAACACTTGTGTTGCGGGATCCACTATGTGCAATGACTAAAATAGTATTGGAATCTGACAGTCTAATGCCAGCTTAGATCGGTTTATATGAGCTGTGAAGTGGTACCTTTGCTGGCAATATAGTCTCTTGTGTATTTTCCAGTCATGGAAACATTAAAAACGCCTATGTGCTTGACCGCTCTCTGTGAACATGTGTCTCACACAGGCAATTACATCTACGACTGTATAGTTGCCTTGAAGCCAACAGGAGCTTGTGCTCCACTTTCTTTTGGCAAGTGCTTTTTCAGTCCTAGATTCACAGACATCCTGTGATTGAGCTCAGTGCTCACGATTTTGAAGTAAACTCCTGTATGACAAAACCTCATTGCATGCCAGTCTCACCATTTCTCCTACTCTCCTTTTGTAGGTGATTCACTTACAGCCAGTTGGTTATTGGAGAGAGGTGGTTATATCAGCTAAAAAGCTACCTGACCCTTGTGGTACAATGCAGCTTTGCGCCAATGCATAAAGCCCTGATCTGCTGTAGAAGATTAGATGTCCTTTCAGATTCATACTTCCCCTGCAATGCCTGGCACTGCTTTCCAGCCTAAGTGCAAAGTGCCTTTTGTATGCAATCTCCTGATGCATCTGTTGCCGTTTCCTCCATTCCATAATTTGAAATGGTATGGCCTGCACAAAGATTTTTCCATGCCTTGTGAACGGCAATGACTGTACTGCTTAAGGCAGGGTTGTGTAACTGCAGCCTTGCCACATCCTACTTTCAGATTGCCCAAGTGCTTCATGTGAAAAAAGGAGACTGATTTTTGTTTGAATTATTTTTGTTAGATATCTCTGCTCTTTCTGATCAGAGCAGTTTAGTCTATACTGTTCATGTTTTTCTCTCAATTCTTTTTTCTGTTTCTTGTTGATGGCCTTAGCAGTTATGATCTTCTTTCAGGTGTTTACTGACAGTGACTTGAAATGCAAGGGGCTGAGTTGTGAAGGTAAAATATTTCTGGAGGTGAAAGTTCCCTCAGTATAATTCAGTCTATGCTATGTCTCTGTTCTGCTTCCACAGCAGTTGAAATCAAAAGGGACAAAGACAAAGCATTTATAGGACACTACGAGAAAGTAGAAGCAATTTGTGCTTTCTGGAGAGAGAGAAGAAGCAGAGTAGCCTTTGTCTGGAATACATAATAACTTAATTCCTGTGCTTTTTCTTTTTGAGTGTTTTTCAGGAAAATAAGAGGAGCAGACATACCCAAGATGACATAATAAATGGAGCCTGTGTACCAAATAACTGCTCGATGATTATGCTAATTACACTGTTTCATGGTGTTGGTTTTGTCAAGTAACTTTGCAATAAAGAATAAAAACATGAAAGAAAACAGTATTTTATTTATTCATTTTTACAAGTGTTTTGATATGTTACTCTGGAGATCAGTCCTGGTATCCTAGGAATTAATCCTGTGGAAGGGTGTTTGGTCGAACCAGGTGCTAACAAAAGTGTTTCAAAAAGGGCATTAAGGAAAATTAGAAGCCTGAGCTGTGCTGAGCTATGCTTTCAGGCCTGAAACTGCTAAGTGTTTTCTGCAGCTGGCACTTGGCTCTCAGCTGTCCAAATCGTCACTGAAATGTGAGTTGGAACATTGAGGAATGGCACTGGGAAAACTGAACTGTAACTTTACAACTACTATACTGGTCTACAGTGACCATGCAGTGGTGCACAGCGGAAACCTCGGGGTATGACAAGGTACTGAAATTTGCTTTGAGCAAATTCCCTTGATACGGTGAGGTGGTCTTTGAGCAACACTGCAGGAGCTATTGGGTATGGTGTAACTGTGAACACAATAAAAGTGTTTTATGATGCCAGCTAGAATCAGTATAGACAAGGTTGATACAGATTCACAGCATCCATTTAATCCCAGTTTATGTAAATACAGTGATAAGTATAAAAGGCAGCTTTCTCACTGGTACCTGTTCAATATCAATGTTCATGTGGGGAATAGTGATACACCATCAATATGCTGCTTTATTCAACAGCTTTCAACTCGCCTGGTGGATCACTTATGAACGGGATCTCCCTTTCAAAATCTTATGATTTTATTAAAAGGCAAAGTGTAAGAGACTGATGAGCAAAGGCTGAGGGAGCAAATGAGGGAGAGGAAAGGGATCCTTTACAGGGACATAGAGATGGCTGTTTGTGTGCCATGATAATTCAGAAGCTGTTATTGTCAAGAACAAATAAATAAATATGTATGCACATCTGCCTAGGTGGTGTGGTTTCCGCATTCTTAAAGTTCCATCAATGCAAATTTAACGTGAGTAAAAATACGTTTCTCTTCCTCTCCATTTCATAATTTTAAAATCTCCATATAGATCACCACAGAGCTTCCTCTTACACTATGCTGTTGTCCAGAAAAATTATGAAAACAACATGATGTTAAAACAAGAACAATAATCACTGTTATTCCTGGAGCACTAAGAATAACAGCGTTTATTGTCCTTGTGCTGACATTGTTTCTCTGTTACTGTTCTGACTTAATGCTTTGTGCTTTTGCTGCTCCCACCCCAGTGAGCTTTCAGTGCACGTTTAGTTACTAACCCTTTAAGGGCCAGAAGCCCTGATTTGTTGTTACAAAACCTAATGCAATGTAAAATGAGGTAAAACACAAACCCTTTTTAGATCCCAGTGATAAAGAGGTCTTCAGGGGGTGCCTCACATTGTGCAAACTGTGGACAGATGGAGATTGGATGTAATGAGAGTTACTCCAGGGGAGAGTCTGTCCAAAATGGGAAGGAGGAGGAAATACATTTGAGAGAGGGAAGCTTCCAGACTGCACAATGTGCTTTATATGGATAAATAGGTGGAAGTAAGACTGTCCCATCTTAGAAAAGAAGTTCGTAGAAACCTGCAGTCAGAGAAAAAATCACTCTTAGACGTGGTACACAGGAGAAAGGGATGCTAGAACAACAGGTAATTTTCCTTCTGTCAGCCTCTCTAATGAGCATGAGAATAACAGTCCAATCACACTTATAGAACAAAATAAACGAGTGATTTCCAGAAAAACAAAAAAGACATTCTTCCTTTTCTCAAAGGCAATAGCTATCAAATACCCTCATCTCAAAGTTAAGAGAAATCTCTGCAGGGAGAAAGCGTTTGCTGTTCCTAGCACTGATACCTCTGAGGGAGCGTGGAACAGATCCTGTTAATGCCTCTCTTTTCATCCCCTGGTTTCAGCTGGTGCATTGCATTGAACCCTTTTTTCCCCCTCTTTTCCTTTTATCACCCTTTCTACCTTAACTGTTTAGACAGTAAGGTTTCTAGAGAAGAAACTCGTACTTTATGTTATTACTACATGCGGCATATTGAGGCTTTTTGGCACTCCTGTAATAAATACGTTCCAGTAGACTAGTTACTATACATTTATGTAAAATACTATTAAAAACATAGAACGAAGGTACTTAAAAATACCTGCGTCAGTTCAGGGCCAACAAATCAGAGGTTGCACTATTCTATGTTTCCTGTTTATTTAGTTTTATCAAAATTCCTGTGCTTTGTTTCCTGCCAGCTGTGCAAAAACCTACCATTTTTATCTCCATATATTTTTACGGAGCAAAACTTATGTGGCAGGTTCATACTGATTCTTACATACAGCTGTGAGGTGCTTGTTATTTCATATGTTTAAAACTTTTGACTTTTCATACCGTTTAGAGATTAGCTTTGTCGGAGGGAAGGGGTTGTAGATTAAAGGCTATTGGTGCCTAAGTACGGCTGTGGGTAGAAACGTCAGACCAACTTAAAAGTATGTGATCAGGTTGTCCTCTAGTGGCTGCCCAAGAGAAGATCTAATCATAAATTTCACAAAAAATGTTGCTGCAATGGAAATTAGTGTAAGTCCTTCTTGCAACTTCTATTTCTGCAAGGATTTGATAACCAGATCTCAAAATTATCAGCCTCTGTGTGATTTCTGTTCAAGTGACCAACCCTGCAAGCCTTTTTCTTATCTCTTCCTGAATTATACCTCACAATAACATCCTAAATTATTCTTCTGGAGGGTTTTTATGGGTAGAAAAAACAATTCCACACCTCTAGGCTCTTTTTGCAGGGATGAAACAACCTTCTTCTGACATTCTGCTTTCCTGTTATACTTCTACCCTCAATGCCACTGGTTTCAGCGCTTTGGCCTCTGTGTAAGTGTGTCTTCTTGGGAGAGAACAATTGTGGTGGGAGACAGGAGACAATTTCTCCCTCCCACGAGCGCATTCTTTCCTCTTTCCTGCAGCCCCAGCGGGTGTGGTGCAGATACCCTCTCTATGGGAGTGAATGAGGGTCTTGTACGCACTGAGGAGCTGTCTGGCTGGGCTTTTGACTCATCTACTGGCCTGAGAGGTCTTAGACTTTGAGATTTATTGGGAACAATAAGTTTTCTGAACACACTGACACTGCCATTCGGACCACTGTAATAATTTGTAATAAATTCTGTAATAGAGCTCTTTTACTCTGTTATTTTAAAATGGAAGCTCCTCATATAAGACAAATAGAAACAGAAAAAGAAACCACACATTCCTGAAAATAAAATATTTATTCATAAGTACATGTTCAAATTGCACACCAAAACACCCACAGGATTTAGATTTGTGAAGGCAGCTGAGAAATCTTTCTCAGCAGGACTTAGGGAGCTTATGAGGCATCCACTGGCCAGTTAGTAATATCTGGCATCAGAGGAATGGAAGCTGAATCAGGCATCAGCCAGTCTACAAGGCGTAGATTTTCTAGGTTTTTCCAGTATGTAAATCTACCTGTTATTCAAGCCACAGTTAAGACATTGTAAAACAAAGGCAGCAATGAAAGTATTTCATCAGTGTTCTCAAAAGGAAGTTAGGATTGTGCAGTTGCTCATCCAACAATGTACTTATTATCTCTGTTTCACAAATGGGGACTACTGAGGCAGAGAGCAGTTAACTGAGTTGCACAAGGTCACACTTCAAATCCCTACAGCAGAGGAACTAATGCACTGTTCACTTCTGGGTCCTCTGGACCACTGATTGTCCTTCACCAGGCAAGGAAAGCTTGAGTGTTAATTTATAAACAGAATAAAAGTAGCCATACAGCAACCAGTGGTTAATGTACAAACATATTCTATGTGACACTGCAAGATTAGTGCTAATAATAGTTGGAGTATGGATCTATGAAGCCATAGTATAGTTCAAAGCACAGAAAAAATGTCAAGTTCAACTGAAAAACAATTCAAGATTCCTCTGGGCCAATGAGTAACATGAAAACAAAAGTTACATTATTTGCATTTTAGTAGGATTGTATCCATCAAGAAGGCAGCATTAGCAGGAAGCAGAAAGTGTCTAGCAATGGAGAATGTCCTCTAGTCATTGAGCATTGTTCCACAAATAATCCAAAAGTACTGGAAATCTAGCTATTTATTCCTTTTTGTAGAATCAGCAGAGTCATGTACAACCACACATATGAGTAACATAAGGTTTTAATCTTTTCTGTTGTAATGAGGAGCTGCACTTATTGCTTTCACTACCGCACATTGCATTTTTTAGAAGATAACTTCCAAATTCCCCAAGAGTATCCACAGAAGACATCTATACTCACGCACATTTATAGGGTGCTACAGGAGGCAGATTGCTCCATCTGACGTCAGCAGGCAACGTACTTTAATAACCACACAGTACCTCCTAACTGCTGCTTAGTTACTATTCTGCTCCTGCCAGTTACATCTTTCTTGCACCTTGCTTTCTCCCAACTTCAGCAGCTGGGCCTGTATTAGAGTGCAGGCCTAAGGGAGCACAAAGAAAGTTTGAACGTTTAGTAATAGTGTTCTTTGCGAATTCCTACAGATAAAAATCTTCCCTCTTCCAGCTCATGAACTGGGATGTTAGATAGCTGCTTACACCCTGTACATGACATTGCTTCCAGCTAGCGCTGTCGCAACATGATCATCACTCTCTCCTGAGAGTACAGGATCTGCAAGGTAACAAAACTAGAAATGGATTTCAAGCCACTACACCCCTACTAAACAATCTAAAAAACAAGTCCAGGGTGGGCTTTTGTTTCTGTTCCCTGGCCCTCCCCCCCAACATGTTTTGCTGCAATTGGAAGAAAAATTTTGTCTCCTTGAAAGCAAAGAACAAATAAGAATTATTGGCAATGTTCTCCTATTTTAAAAGTTCACAGACTGATAGACAAAGGGATATAAAAAATCATCATAGAGATGGTTTAAAGTTTTGTGCAATTGCATATGTGTTGAGAAATAGAACATAGGAAAATGAAGCTTTTAAAAATCTACAGTACTCTGATATCTGTCCAAACTATGAATTTACAGACACAAAAAAAGAAGTTCTACTGCAAAAGATACATTGTGAAGGTGCACAAGAGCTTTAACAGCATAAGGCTGGAGCTTTAAGATTAAGAAGCCTGGTTGGAACACCTCTGTCTTCACTGGTTTTCAGTTTAAAAAACCCCAACTTTTCAAAAAAATTAAGTTTCTTTTGAAAACTACCTGGTTTTTTGGGGAAAGGACCTCTTTCCATCAAAATAAACTGCATGAATACTGAAAAGCTGATAGGCATAGATTAATAGATTAGATGTTGGAAAATAATACCTTTGAAACAGTTGCAGGCTTTGTGTATTACTGTCCCCAGTTTACGTGGACCAATTTTGCCGCTGGACTTCAAATCTAGTGTGGCATTATGGTCAGAGATTCCCATAATATGAAATGATAGATTCATAAGACAAGAGATCATCATGACATACAGACCATACACCTGGTCTATGGGTGAGAACAGGGGCAATGAAACATATGAACTACAGTGTCTTCATCAATTTGGGCAAAGGAGAAACTGATGTAATGAAACATAGTGGATAATATTTTAAGATCTTATGTTTGGGTCAGTTAAAAGAATTGCATTTTATGCTGGATAGTTTTTAAAATGAGGTGCATTTTTATATAAACTCGTTTTATTAGTACAACAAAAGTACTCATCTGTTGCAGAAAGTAAAACCTCTAGGGTAGCTGTTGGAAAATTTAAGTTTTGCTGAACTGGCAGAAACCAAAAGTTGGATAGGCTAGTCCGAAAAACGTGAAAAATAAACTTGTCATTGCACATGAAATAAATCAATGTACTGTTGAAAGGCATAATGTAGCTATTAGTGAGTCACTTAGTCACTACCACTTGGGAAAAGTAACCAGAGGGAATGAAAATATATTTATGCCAGTTGATTGTTGCAAAAACTTTATGAATCTTTTGTAAGGCTTTACTCTCCTACATGCCTTCTTTCTCATACTTAAAGTGACTTTTTCTGATAATCTAGTATTGTTGATAGCAGAAGGAAAAAACAGAGTAGAGAATATTTGATATCGGAAACTTCAAATTTTAAATACAATTTTAACAATCTTCAGAAGCAGATGAGAAAATATCCAATACTTAAGCTAATATCTGATATACTTAAACTAATATCTCATACTTAAACTCACAAAATTCAGCACCAGTTTTTTCATATCCAGATATCATATTTCAGATATCTGAAAATGCAATTTTGTTACAGAAATGAGATATCTTCCGTCTACAAAATGTTTTTTTTACTTCGTATTTGTATTAAAAAATATTCCGTGATGTCATATTAAAGGACCTTTTGGACGGTCCTTTAGATTGTTTAAAAAATTGGAAGAGAGTATGTTTTTGTTAAAGATAGCATAAATCAGCCAGATATTCACAGAAATTGAAGTTTTACAATTGTAGGAACCCAAAAAGAAAAAAGAAATGTTAGTGTAATGCATTGGCTTTATTCTAAAGTTGTGAGGCATAAAGAGAAGATGAATAGGAAATAATTATTTATTATTTCTTACAATAAAACATCCCAAGGAACATCAAATGGACATGATGTCAGGTGGTACAGTCGAGACAATCAAAATGAGATTTATTTATTTTTTCATTAAATGTGTAAACTAGAACAAAGTAATGTAAGATATTGTAGATACTAAAACATTAATTCAAGGAATTACGTCAATTTAAGAAAAAAGAATCCATCCAGCTACAATCAGTTGTGCAGGAAATGCCCTGAATGCAGATTGATGAAAGCTGGAAAGGTATTCCTCTGAAGCGCTACTATCACATGCTTACTTGTTCTTATAGTCTTTCTATAAATATTTGCTCTTTGTCCCTGTCAGGTTGAGGCTGCTGCGCGTGATGGACTTTTGGTCTGCCCTATGAAGGGTGTCCTTATAATCCCGCTCCCCACATGTTCTATTTAAACAGCAGCTGCCAAGTTTGGAATTTGAACCAAAACCTTCTAGCTGAGGAAAGCCATTGATTTATTCTTTATAAAATGCTACATATTGCTTCAGGAAAATTATTTGTAACAGTAATAATTTATTTCCTAATAATATTATTATTAAGGAATGTAAAAGCCGCATCTTAAGTGACTTTGTTGCAATTTAATCCTTCCAAAATAACTTCAGGAGTATCTATTAAACAGTAGTGCCTTGTGCCAGAAACTTCAATAGTGTGACTTATCCCAGTATATCAATTCAATCACTGCTACTCAAGATCACTGCTTCTTTTTTCATCAGTTAAGAATTAATTCAAAAGTGAGGGAAGCCACAAGTTTTCAATGACACTTTAAAGATATATTTTTCCTAAATCACATTTATTTAATGTACTATTAATTAATGATGTAAAAATGTCACTAACATTAAACAGAGTGCTCTAAAGTTGTAAAATAATAGGAAATGCGGTGTTATAAATTAATTTTCTCTTGATCTGTTTCAGCCTACTAGAATAAGGCCACTTCTGAGACCTTTTTGAGTCATTCAGCTGATGGAAGATAATAATTGGTTCAGTCACTACAGTTCGCCTGATCAATCCAGGTACATCTGATACAGTAGACTACAAAGTTTTATTCACCACCGTTTGAAGTGATTATGTCAATCTAAGAAATGGCAAAGCAGCACATTGAAGAACTGGTTAAAAACTACCTGATTATTTTTAATGATGTTCAAGCAAGGAAAGGCCTGTTTTTCTTCCTCTTTTTGGAAAGCTGCTTTGTGCTTGCCCATTCCTCTTTACAATTGTGAGGTACAGTTATTAAGGGTTTTGGCGTTTTTTAAATTAATTTCCAAGGTAGCTGAAGTTAGGATTCAACAAGTGCAACTCCCTTCTCAGTTAGATTTTGCATTTTTAAGCTTCTGGAATCCTGAGCTGACCCTATAGCTTTAGATATCTCTAGCAATTAAGGAATCTAGTTCCTGTGCTTCACATCATCTCTTCTTGGTGTACGTCCTAGAACTTCTACAAACCAAGTCTCATTTTCAGGTAAAGAAGCCTGGAAGCAACTCAGATATCAAAATGAGTAATACACATGTGGCAGGTGGTTCAGGTAGTGAACGTGAGTGTGGACTGATAAAATAGTTTTATATTCATTTGCAGTGTAACCTCCTTGACAATGAAGATGTTCAGAAATGAACAGTTCTGAAGTTAAAATGAGAAGAAAGCAGATATTTTTTGTTATTTTTAGTTTTCAAAATGAAGTCTCCTACATTGCACAATACTTTAAAGAAGGGCTTATATTTTCTTTATAGATTAACTCAGAAATGCCATTGTTTATTCTGAGAATGTGTCTTAGTTTTTGATTGTACAAATGCAAATAAATAAAGTTTAAGTAGGATAGTTTTACTCGGGACAGTATATAAAAAACACATACTTCTGTTCTATAAACTATAAGCAAGTTTTAAAATAAAATACAAAAAACTGTCTAGAACTGAAATTCAAGTCAGTGCTTAAATGCTATGTTGTATTTATATAAATTCGGCATTAATAAATGTGATCACATATAAAAAAGTTTATTATGTTTTGTTCAAGTATCAGTGAACTGTACTGCTTTACTTTATAATGTTAATACCTGCTTACAGGATTTTAACAGTTTTCAGCCCAGAAAGCTTATTGCCATATTGTAATAGCTGAAAAGCAGTCCAGTATTCTATTAATTTTATACCAAGAGAATACTGTAAGTTTGCTCTGGTTAACTTTCAGAAACAAGTGAAACCATTTGGCACATATTTTGAAAATAAATATTTGTATTATCTAGTGCACTGTAAGACTGTATGAATGAGAATTAACTAGATAAGCAAAAAATAAATGATACCTGAGGCAGAGTGGTTTAAGTAATGTCCAGAGAAGAGGAACACCCTTGGTTATTTTCTTCACTCAGCTTAAACACTGCATATAATTCACATCTTTTCTCTGATTTCATACTGTATTCTTTTTCCATAAGAAGTGATTTATTTCACACTCTAATTGCCCGTGAAATTTCATTTTCATTTAAAAAATCAATTTAATTGGATCTGTAGCAGTACAATGAAACACCTTAAACGATTCTGTTTGTTAATCTTTCATTTTAATATTTCAAATACAACAGCACAGTTAATTTGAGTTTATTTTTTCTTTTCTTTTTCTTTCAAATATAATAAAATCTGCTCTTTGAGGGGAGGTGGGGATGGTCAAGGGGGAATGAAACTTAACATGCTATGTCTTGTCCTGGACAAAAATAAGTCAGTCAAGAAAATTAGGGGGTTATAATGGATAAGCCTGAAGACCTTTAACTATAGTTATAATAAATGGCATATCAAGCAGAGAGATCATGATCTCTGCAAAAAGCTCTCCAGTAATATCTTGAAGCTAGAGAAGAACAAGGGCAACTGATTGGCACTTTGTTACTTGAATGGTGGCCCCACTGATGAGAGAGAAAGGCCATTAAGGATGATTTTTACAGTATCTAAAATCTGGCAGATGTCAAACTTAAAACTGTGAAAGTTACAATGCATTTAAATTAAAAAAAAAAAAATAAAAAAAAAGATGCTGAAACTCAGAAAGCAATGCCTTTCCTGGGTGACCAAGATTTACATATACTTCTTCCTTTTTATTACTTGCCCGGTATATTCTTTGTATAGTCTTCATCATAATGTCTCCTTTATTCTCCTACAAACCAAAGAATCATATTCTTTATATGCAATATGAGCCTACTGCCACTACTGCCACAATATAAATGTGTTGCATTAAAAATTAAAAATATTATTTTTACACTCCATCAAGATGAAAAGTGAGCCTTCATTCTCATTTGCAGTTCTGCTTCTACACTGTCATCCTTCTTGTATCGTACCACAGGACATGATCGCTAATAGACAGCCAAATTCCTGCAGACCTTAAATTACCTCAGCTGTGCTCTGAGCTTGAATCCACATGATAGCAAATACAGAAGAATTTTCAAAGGTGAGCTAAGTCGGTTGCTGTGCTTCACTGGGAATAAACTTCTTTGATCTAATGTCAGAACAATAGAGAAAAGGAATGTATGGGATGGTTTATCTTTCCGCACAAGGCTCTTAAAAGCTGAAGAAGCCATTATTTGTTTTGGAAGCTAAGAAATCCAAAAGTGACTCTTTCCATGCAGTCTACCAATCTTTTAAAAAGTAAAATAAAATGCCTGCTATATTGATATCTCTTGGATCCTTTGTCCACTTAGTTGTTTGATTTTTTTTTCTTTTGCTGGGGCAACGCTGAAGTCCACATTTGTGTTTGCAGAGAAGCAAGGTTAACTTTCAAGTTGGCTGAACTCCTGGCTCTGCTGAGCACTCTGTTTTGTAATTTGAAGGTTAAATTCTTCTCAGAGCGCCTTGCTGGAGTTAGTGTTCTCACTCCCAATAACTGTAGGAGCTGCCTGACCTTTGTAAGTGCAAGTCAGTATTCACACTGCCAGAAGGAGCATCGTGGAGAGTAATCTTCACAATCACGAGAAGCGCTTTGCTACAAGCAGATCATGACCAGTGAAGAGGAATCAGTGAACAGTCAGATAAAGCTGTTTTAACTGGATTCAAAGTCTCTTTTGCACAGCTTCAGATTCTATTCAGAAGTCTGCAGGCCTACGGTATCCACAGCTCTCCTCCAAATTTCAACAAGATCAATGGAAAAATAATAATAAAAAAGGAATTAGGAGGGAAGAACTCTAAATGTTTTGACCTCCGGGTCATCTTCTACAACACTGCTCTCCAGCAAATTTAGACACATATAACTGGAAAAGATTTAAAATATTTGCCTGTTGCCTTTGCTCTCTACCCAATGTAAATCCCAAAAAGGTTTAGGATCAAAATCATCTGGTGAAAAACACTGTATTAACATACAGTACCTGGAATACCTCACTGCATCTGATAAACATTTCTACTTTTCCAACGGAAACACTGGAAGTTTTGAATATCAGACCAATAATAAACACCATCATCTCTAGTCAGACTCTCAAAGTAATAGCAGCTTTTCTGTGGACTGAAAAAGTGCCTGCAAAAGCAGAGAAAAAACAAAGTATCCTGTCTTGAGATAATGCTGGTATTATGCAAATATGCCCAGGTTTCCGTTAACACTTACAAATGGATGTATGCAAGCAAGGAAAGAGTGAATGAGGAACTAAACCAAGAAAGAATGACCCAAGATGCAGCACGTAAGTGAAAGCTTGTTATTTGTATGAAGAAAAAAAAAAGAAAAAGACGTTATGAGCATTTGAGAGCAAGATGCACTTGGAAACTCTATTTGTCCCTCTTCTCTAGACATCCGAGGTTACTAGAAATCCCAAAATTTTGTAGAACCCCTTGCTCCAAAGTAAATGTTTTGGAACATACTTTCTCTGTTCTAGATTTTCAGTAAATGAAAAGTCTGTTTATGATTTAATGACAGAGAATAAATGACATCTGAAACTTGGCAGAATAATATAAACTGGGGCTTGCCTGACTCAGACCAAGTTTCTGGTTCTGTTTAAAGCAGGAGACAAAGGAAGAGCCAAGCCAGTGGAAATTTTGCAACTTAGCTAGCATAATAAATTAAGATAGTATTTCATATCTTTTTTCTTTTTTTTTTTTCCTTTTTTTTTTTTTTAAGCTGTTTATTCAGTTCTGTGGCTCATGACCTGGCTTGTGTTTTGAAACATCTGTTACTGGCTGCAACCAAGGCAACAAGCAAAAGCTGGAAATTTCATAACACTTAAGGAATGTTAAAATATTATTTATGGGAACACCCTACAAGTCAAAAGGTTTTTAACTAAAAATTGGTTAATTTTAGGCCCACAGTCTGCAAAGATATATGCACATCCTTTTCTTCATTATGCAGGACAATACCTTCACATATAAAGATGAACTATTCCATCATATATATGATTTTAATATGATTGGGTATCTAGAAAAAAATCTTGCAGAAGATGCATACATTTCAGTTTTAGCTTTCATATCAAATAGACTTCTGCAAAAACATCCATCCCATAACATCACTTGGGCTTTTCCTGTCAAAAGTTTCATTGAGAAAGTCCTGGTTAAAATGAAAATGCTTTGATTTTTATATAGCATGATACTTTGATTTTTCTTTACTGTCCTGAAGAAATGTTTCCATCGTTTCTGCTGTGATTTATATTACAGGTTTTTTTCTAGAATTTAGTGTGATTTTCGAAGTTGTTCCCTGCTGAGAAAGGATTCTTGTCTTGAGCTGTGTCTGTTCAATTTCTAGGGATACAATGATGTGCATTCTCAGCATTGCACTCTAGCCTTTCTCTTATATTGGTGAACTAGCAAAAAATGGTGTGAGAAGACAAGAATGATGGAAGACTGAGAAAGGTGAAATATTTAAACTCAAAATCACTCAGAAAAAAACATATATATTTCTATAGAATAGCTTTAAAATGTCTATTACATAGAAAGATTCGTTTTGCCAAAACAAAATTCATAATCATAAAGGTGAACTCCATGAAGCAATTACTGGGGAGATACTATAAATTTAATTTATTCATCTTTTTAGACAGGTTTCAAGCAACAATTGTTGAGACAATCTTTATGGTTAAAAACAAAGTACAAAATACAATAATAATCATCATGCAGTTTCCTGACAATGATTTTGTTCCTTTGTTCTAAGTTTTTATCCTCTTTTAATTCTCCAGGAGGGAGTAAATAGATTTTAATGGTACGGACCTGCCTTGAGCAACAGATTATATTCTTCAGGGTTTCTGTTTTCTTCACGGAAGGAGATATGCTGTGGTACCAAAAGAATCACTTACATTTTCCATGCTTGGGTAACATTTATTACAGCATTTTATAATGCTTGATTTTTTCTTTTTGAAATGTGGTCATTCTTTTGATGTCAAGAGTTGTGCTTAATATTTCTAGAGCATTGTGAGAAGTTATATGGAATATTCTCACATAGAGCAGATATAAACTACTGTCTCAATACCTAACTGTGGTTTTAGCAGTAATTTGTAGTTTAATTGGTAATAACATTCAGGATTTGAGATGATTCAGAGCAAGTTGATTTGTTTCTTTAAGCAACGAATCTCAGGAAGGGTCTGTTCCAGTTATTCCTTCTGCCTCGCATCATCATGTGAACCACAAGTAGGGTGTGGTCTTTTTCCCATTTACACTGATTACTGGCAGTGGTATTTGGCACCTACAGATTTCTAAACTCAGCAAAACACATTCTCCCTCCAGATGCGGAATGCAATTATTATGTGAGCCAAAATGTGAAATACTTAAAAGAGAAAAGGCAGTTACAAGAATATAGTAAGCATGGGAAGTGTGTAAAGAGACTATTACAGGGGGTTATGATGGAACACTTGGCTGGTCTTCTAGATGTTATTCAGATCCCAATAGTTTACCTTTAATTTGAAGGAGTACAACAAGCAGGGAGGCATACAGTCTTGCTAACTGAAAGGAAGGTGACGCCCCCTGCCAAAAAAAAAAAAAAAACCTAAACCAAACTGACCAAAACTAAAAACTCTACCAAAAAAAACCCCAAAAACAGAGTTTTCTGAATAAAAAAAATTTGGATACCCAAAGGTCACAATTGTCAGCCAAAGCTGACAAACTGTTCCTTTTATAAGACATTGGGGGTTTTAGGCTAAATGTTTGTCAACCGTTTGCAATGCTGCCTAGTCCTATCCAATGTTAGTCTCTGGATGCAAACTTTCAAACTTTTTTTAATAAATGTTCCATGAACATATTAATTTCACTTTTGAGAAAGAAGGGATCATCTGCTTTGCCAATATTAAGAATTCTGTCAGCCTTTTCACAAGAAACTAAAAAAAAAAAATAATGCTTCTAAAAAGGTAAAAGACTTTCAGCAGGTATGTCACCTTCATATCACGACACGAATTTTCTGGTCTTCTGAGAACTGTCCCAAATGCATGCTTAAAGGTTTTGTTTAAAATAAAACCTTTGAAAAATCTCAGTTTCCGTTTGCTAAGGTATCACTGATTTTTTGCAGTTAAGTCTCACAGAGAGTACTGCTGCAGTAACACTAGTTTATGCTTGTGGCTAAGAATTTTGTTTCTCCCATTGTTTTAGAAACTCGAAGTGAGAAAGAAGGGGCAGAAATGTTGCGAGTTCACAGTGAGAAGTGAACTGGACAGCTCTGAATATGGGAAATGTTCATAAATTCATAGAATCGCGTAGGTTGGAAGGGACCTTTCAGAAAATCAGATTTACGTTATTAAAGTGGAATATCCAAAATATTGATTTAATGTATATATAAAATAAGAATATGAAAGAAACAGAGAAACATAACGATCATTGGCTAATCTACTGTTGGCTGCAACTTCACCCAAGCACAAATATATTTTCTTTGCTGCATTGTAGCAAAGTGCATGTGCAACACCCCAGTAAATAGGCGTGTGTGCAAAAAAGCATTCTATTCAGTGAATGAAGTGGCTAATGAAACTGGAATGAAGGTAAAATATTTTTACACATTTTTTTCTTTTTCCTTTTTGTCTTTTTCTGAAAAAGACATTGCTTTGTATACTCTATGGGCAGAGTGACCCATGGTCAGTTGGAACGAAAAAGAAACTTGCTGAGGAATAAAATAGAGAAAATATTTCTGCTGTTCTGAAATGTTTATATGAAAGTAAGCTTGGCTGAATTTCACATGGGAGAAATAGCATATGATTTGCCATACATGAATATTTCTGTAACTTGAAATGCCCTTTCCTTAGAAAATGCGCTTATTCTGGGACATACTGATGCAATGAAAAAGGAGTCCAAGGGACTTCACCAAACAATTAGTGAAGTTCTTACAAAAATATTTGTAATGAAATGAATCACTTGTTTTTACTGTAGATCAGACCAGGCTATAATCAAGTACTTGAAGGTCTGAGTGAAGTTGTTTACAGATATCTACTTATTATTTGTAGCTACTGAGTTCAGAGGTTTTAGCATAAAAATACAGAATTATATGGAAGGCAGAAGACTTCTTTGCAAGTAATTTACTATTTTATACTCTCATGTCAGTATTTCTGATGTCTTCTGAAAAGTGTTGGTAGCACAGGAGGCACAGAATCTGAAATTATTAATGATTGTAACCGCCACAGAAGAAATTGGTGATTAAAGTATGAAGGAGTAAATTATAATTGGCTAACTTCTTGAATAAATTATATGCCTAAATTCAAGTACAGAAATTTAAACAGTTTTGTTGCTCATAAGTAATCTGGGCAATGTAAAAAGAATAATAGGACAGAACTTTATAACTGCAAATTATATTTTTTTCTGCCTGTATTTGTTGGCATTTATAACTAGGGAAATAGCTTTATAAAACTCTCTTACTAAGTGAATGTCAGAGAAAATATCTAGTGCTAACTGCTGTACTGAAGCCAGGCTATACATACTTATCAGTGATAACAGAGTGAAAAAAACCCTTAATTTTGTATTTTTTACATCCTACATCCTCTTCTGGCAAAAGAGGAAATAAAAAAGATACTTTGTGAAAGTTTTTAATGCTTTTACTTCACTTCTGCTTTATTCCATGAGAGATTTCCAGTAGATTTATTACCAGCTGCAGCCACATCCATTCTGTGGGTTTTTCTGTTTACCAAGGACTGACTCTGGCCCTTTCCTGTTCATGTAATTATCTTGAGGTTGAAACTTTGAAGAAAAATTGTAAGTGGCTGTTCATACTCAGTGAGTTAGTATATACTGAGACCAATAAGCCACACCCTCATACGTAGTCTCAGTCATGATTGAGACTATTCACTCTGATAATCAAAACTGAGCAGTTCCCCACAGGCAGGCATCACAGGAGATTAGTAACAAAGCAAAATCAGGACAGCGTGTTAGAAACTGTTTATACTGCTGTATATACTGTTTCACCTTACAATTTCTTGGACCAAAGGTTCACTTTGGAATAAAAATGAGCTTTTTATTTTTATATTTTTAGAGTCATTTTACCCCACTGAAAAATTAAAACAATAAATCCTGTCCAGCTTTATTCTGAACAACTGTATGGACTAAAGACTTCAGGTTAGACTGAACACTTCAGATTCATCTGCTGGATTTTATACTTTTGATCAAAATTCTAGTCTTTCTAGTATTTTGGAATAAAAGGTGCTTTTGAAAACTGGTATTAATACTATTTCCATGTTTTTGGGATTTTTTTCAGCTATTGTCACTGAGATTTGCTGCTATGCAACAAGGGAAGCAACAGTTTTTTAGTCTCTGCATGGTTAAAAGTTTTAACTGGTTTACTTTAAGTACACATCATCTATTATTATTTATTCCACAGATTCACTGAAAATGCATCCCAGTTGTTAAGGGATGTTAGGAGCAGCCACTGCTTCCAGCAACTCCCTGCTGCTGGAACCCAGCCGTGAACACCGAGGGACCAGGAAGTCTCTATGCAAGACTGAGGGACGCAACTGCTGCTTTTTTGCAGGTTCAACCAGTAGCAGAGCTCATCACGTGTCCCACATACGCACATGACCAGCTGCATGGACTACCACAGGGAAGGTGCTGTCTTCAGCAGCACCTATATGAAACTCGTATAAAATGTAAGTATAGACAAGTCACTTTCCTCGTCTGTCTGGTAGAGACTGAACTTCATAAGTGAAAGCACACGTGCATCGTGCTCCAGGTTTGTAAGACTGACAAGGATATTCGTGGACTACTGAGTACTGGCACAGCATGGTCCCTCTGTCCACCCAATGCCACTGTCTGGATCCCAGGCCCTATAAACCGCTTCCCAGATCTCCTACTCTTCCACAAGTTCGGCTTGATGCTCACCAGCAAACAGATACGCACACTTACGTTTGTTTCACAGGCACACCACACTCACAGGTTCCCCCCAATACCAACACACCCTCTGCCCTGATACTCATTGCTGGACCAAGGGCCTCCTACCCACTGGCTGGTCCAGCTTGAAGCTTTCTAGTGAATGAAACATGCAAAGCCCAACACACACCATTTGGGGACAGATACAGGCACTTAGACCCCTCCAGCAGCAAGCAGTAGGCACAGGGGCTGTGACTTGCAGTTCTGCTCCATCTACTGGCGTGGAGCTCTTCACTTGCCTCACTCACACAAGTCCCACCAGTAGCCGGTTTTCAGAACACACACCATTCTCATCCCAGTAGCTGGCAGCAGAGACCTTCACCCACTCCAATAGCTGGCACTGAAACCACCCATTCTTATAAGCTGCTGGCACCACAGGCCAAAGTTCCCTATGTCCCCACTCTGACCCAATTGGTGGCACCTAATCCACTCATGCTGGTTCCCCCAGTAGCTGTCACTCCGGGCACGAAATCTGCAGGACCTGACGAGACCATCTGGAGAGCTATTTTTTGACAATTATTTTTTGATTTATAGACCCTGAATATAATAACTTTCAATAGAGAATATACCCAAATATGGCTTCAGTCTTAGCATTTTACCACCTTTTAAATACAGATATCTGGTTTAGGTTGTTTTCATGCCATTATCAAATATTCTAGCATCTCGTAGAATTAAGGTTGTAAGAGAGAGGTGCTATGAAATTTCCACGAGCCAAGACCCAATGTGTAATTCCTTTGTAACTCAGACGTCAATTTTGCTATAATTCCTGCCAGAAGATCCTTCCACATTTTGCACTCAGAAACCTTGGACTGGGCTGAGAGGTCTGCCTGTAAAAATCAGGGCATGAAAGCTGCCAAAATTTGAAAGAAGTGCTAAGATCATTTGGCCACCTCAAAAACTCTACTCCTCCCTTTCTTCTCCCACTTCTTTCTGTGAAGAAGAAAATCATAACTGAAGTGCTAAGAGCTGCGATAGGAAAATTACATCTCTTAAAACATTTAAATCTTTCCACCCACTAATTGCAAATTGCCAAACAACAGATTGCAAAGGCAGCTTTGACTAGTGTGCTTACAAGTTCCATACCATTTGCCTGTTAAGTTCAAGATGGAAAAGGTAGCCTGAAAGCTGCCAGTATTTTTTGTTTATTTTTTGAGATTCATCTGTTTCAAGAAAGACTGAGATAAGGTGGAAAGAACGAAAACAAAAAATGGAAAAAAAAAGTTGTTAGCCAAGAGCAAACAAATTACATATGCATGCTACAGAAATGAGGCACATATCACAAGTCCCCCCCTTAAATTAATTCAGTGCTGCCAGACTGATGGAATGTATGCGCTGCAGGGAGTATCGTCAGACTGCTGGTATCTCAGGCCTGCCTATCTCAGTTCTGGACTAGCCATTCAGCTCTGTTCTATATCTTTTAGTGTATCTTAGCTCTGAATTGAAGAGATTGCTCATGAGATTTCTGTTTGTGCTGCTTCCCTCTTGGATCTCTCTAACAAAATTTTCAAGGCAAATGCCAATTAGAGCAGCTTTTCTGATTTACATTTTTAGCCCAAGAAGGCTAATATTGTACATTCTGTTCCAAAACTCTTTTAGTTTTGGATTAAGGAAAACAACAAAGGGAACATCTGTAGGTGGAAAAATGGGAACAAGACATAAATCTTATCTTTAATAATGTGATAATTGACTCAGATGACTGAAGGAAACTTCCCTTCAGTCCCTCTGCAACTGGTACAGTGATCAGGGAGGTCTGGAAGTCTCACTTTCTCTCTGGAAGCTTCCCCTTGGATATCATTCTTGCAGAACTGTCAAGACAAACTAAATTCAGACCATATTCCTTACAGTTGAAGGTTGTCACTTTGATCAGGATGGTTATGTCAGGTTACGTATTGTCTTTTCAGTCCCTGGATTCAGGGAAGAAAGAGACACTAGTTGCAAACTATTAATTAATCAATCTTATTCATTAAGTCAGCAATCCCTAAAAACTGCGAATAGAACTGTTCTCTTTTAAGTTTAGTAATTTCGTATGTGTTCATACCAATGTATAAGACTAACTTCCTTTGGATATTCTAGTTGAGTGGCCATCAGTAGAATGAGTTCATATTAAGAGGTTTGGTCAAAAACTAATTAATGAGACAAACATCTGAAGCTAAGCTGACTAAGTAGGAAGGGCTAGGAAAACAAGGAAAAGTAAAGTAATTCTGTAACTCTAAGGGAGTAAAGAGCCCCACACTTAAAAGCAGTTAAGAGACAGGAAATAAAGTTTACTAATAAAGTGATAGTTGACAAAGATTCTGATAGATTGCTAAAGAATACCTGTGGTTCAGTGTAGGTATTCACCCAGAGCAAAGTTAGCAGTAAAACACCCTAATGTTTAGGATATATTGCCTTATGTTGGTTTGTCAAAACAAGGATTACAGAATACTTCTTGAAGATCAAATGAAACAAGTGGAAATGAGCTTAGCTGTTATAATTTATTCATTATAATGGTGTTCAGTATATGTAGTTTCAAACAAATATATGTTTAGAATTTTGGCATAGAAATTAATTCTAAATTCTAGGGAATAGACTATATTTTATATACAATAAGCCTTGGAACCTACATTACTGAAAACCTGCAATATCTGATTTCCACTGCAATAATAGATAAGTTGCTTAATCCATTGGTATTTTATGGTCACAGGATATGTGATTAATTTACTCTGTGAACTGCTATACACACTATATAATCTGCTATACACGCTATGTAATCTATTTAATATAAAGCATCTATTTTAGAGATATACAATCCCAATGAAATGAAAACCTTATAGTACATTTTTGTTCGTAACTTTTCATTAAAACTCTAATAACTAATGGCAAATTATGTCAACTTTGTCGTTCAAAAATCACAAGTAATAAGACAAGACATAATAGAAGTAATTCTCAGAAGTATGTTGATAATCTCATGTGTTCACATGGTACTCGTCATAAACTTAAAAGATAATTTTAGATGGATTTTTTTTTATCATTTTTATTCATGTTCAAGTAAGAACTTTTTCATAACTCTTGCAAATTTGCAGCATGTTTCTATCATCAACTTGCCAATCTACAGAAATGCCTCCTTTTACTAAGGGTATATTCAACATTTTCAAGGTTTAATGCATAGCAAAAACTACTAAGGAGTTCTAAAAAAAATGTCCATTTCTTTGTTGCAGTTATCTGTCTATCTATCATCATCATCATTGTCATCACATATTGTCTGGTAACACTTTCACTTCAAAAGGAATTTAAAATTTCTCATCTTTAAAGTTCAGAATCCACAAGTCTTATAATGCTCTCATGCTGATAATGCACTTCAGTAATTGTGCTGTATAGCAAATATTTCTGTGTGCAATTTTTAAATAGTTATTCAGCTGAATAATGTCACAAATCAGAGGCTCTATTTAAAATGCCAGCATGTTCTTTCCATTAATATCACAGGAATGAAACTGGCATTATTACCAATGCATAACAAATGAGATTCAATGAGTAACTGCAAGGCACATTGCCCCATGTACAGCTAAGCTATTCTAAGTATAAGATTTCATTCATTGCATCGTACAACATACATTTTGAAATATAAGAAAATATAATCTTTTTTAAATATGATAAACAGGAGCTAAAGTCAACATTGTGTCAGTATATCTCTTGCATAATCAAAGCTCTTAGTAAAAAACTAAGCTAGACATTGAAGTCATTTTTGAAGGTTTTAAAAACTGACTGCTTTCTGACCAGTTGTATCCAATATCCACAGGAATGCTCTGTCATATAAGTGAGCTGCTTCTGTGTTCCACTGTTATGGTTGGGCCAGGTTGGCCAATGACAAGACAACAGATGCTCTCCCTCATCTCTCACTCCACAGAGAGGAAAAGAGAGATAAAGAGAGGTAGAAGTTTAGAAAAAAAACTAAACTACTTTAATGAAATATTAATAATAAAATAAAAAGGAAATAATGAAATAGATACAATATATACAAATGTACACAAAGCCACATTAAGCTCCCAGGGAGATATCACTGGCAGGCATTGGGGAAGTTGCAAACTGGACTCAGTGACAAATGGGAACTGGAACACACTGACCGGGATGAGCTGACAGGGTCCTCCTCAGACATCAGTCATTGACAAAGTAGTCCATTGAACAAGGAAGTAATCCACCAAAGAAGAAGATCCAACCAGACCTCAGCTTTCATACTGAGCATGGCAGATAAGATGGAATACCACATCAGGGTCACCTGACCTGTCCACTCCTCCCCGCAGGTGCAGCCCCTCCACAGGGTAAACAACTGAGTCAACTGACCCTGGTTGCCACAGCAACAAGGGTAAGCAAAAGCCTCTCTCACTGAACAGAAACTTGGCTTTGCTCCACCCCAAACCAGGACATCCACTCACTCTCCTGCGTTGTCTTGTGCCAAGCTTTATCAACTTATGATTGCAAGTTCATCAAAACAGCTCAAGGTCTTTATTGCCATAGCCATGTCATAAGAAAGACAAGGTACATAGTGCTATATTTTAGTTTTTGATGAGCTGTGCTTACACAGCATCAAGGCCTTTTCTGTTTCTCAAGCTGCCCCACCAGTTAATAGGCTGAATGCACACAGGAAATTGGAAGAAGAAACAGCCAGGACAGCTTGTCACAAAAGTAGATTTTAGGATCCTGCCAACACCAACTATTTGTTGCAAATATGATTTTAGGATCCTGCTGACTATGCCAGTTTGTCTTGAAATCAGTGATTATGGATCCTACACAACTTTGAGGTACCAGGAATTTAAGATTTATTAATCCTATTACAGTAAATCACAAGGTTAAATTGTATGATTTTAATAATATTTAATAATCCGCCAAATGTTAGAGTGATTTAATAAACTTGCTATAATCAAAACAGTGACTTAAAGATTCGAAAATGGCAAGGTTCACAAGAGACTTACAACAAAGTTTCCTAAATCAAAACACAAACACACTCACAAACATAGATATGGAGGTTAACCTATGATCAAAATTTTTCTTTCTCTTTGCAAATTGTAGTAAATTATTGGTACCAAATGATCTTTGGAACCTCAAGAAATCCAACAGTAGTAAATTACTCTTTTTCCATCATTTGCGTTTGCCAGCAGACAATCTTTGAACCCTTCTTCTTTGTCAGCATCTGTCAGCAGACAATCTTCAAAATCCTTACGAAATCTACCCGGAGAGGCATCCCAACTCAGGGGGAGATACTGGGTCACAGCCTGCTGCAAGCCCAGAGAGCTCAAAGGGTCTCTCTTAGGATCATTTTTTATAGGGTCTTGAGATGATTGACTTTGGTCAGTGTTTTTTCATTTTGGTCACAATTCTCTTCAGGTAATTCTGGCACCTTCCAGATGGGGCTATGATCCAGGCAGCAGGAGTTTCAGGTATGGTTAGGGAGTGCCTAATCGTCCCAACTCCCTGTACTTGTAACCGGGACAAGAAAGTACCAGATTGTCATAGCCAAGATAAGAAGGTTCTGGATCATCCTAGCTCACTGCACTTGTAACCAAGACAAGAACACAATGTTGACTGGTCCTGACATCACAATGTGGCCCAGGGGAGGCTGCATCACCACACAACTGACTCAAACTGACCCAAGGGATATCTTATGCCACAGGGCATTGTGCTCAGCAATAAAAGTTGGGCAAAGAAGGAGGAGGGAAGGACGTTTGGAGTTACAGCATTTGTCTTCCCAAGTATTGGTTAAACATGATGAAGTCCTGCTTTTCATGAAAGGAGCTAAACATCTGCCTGCTGATGGGAAGTAGTGAGTTATTTCCTTATTTTGCTCTGCTTCCACATTCAGCTTTTGCTTTACCTATTACACTGTCTTTATCTCAACCCATGAGTTTTCTCACTTTTACCCTTTTGATTCTCCTCCCCATCCCACCTGAGTAGGAGTGACGGTGCAGCTGTGTGGTGCTTAGCTGCTTACCAGGGTTAACCCACAACACCCATAAAAGAACAACTTGAATAAAGTATCTCTCACCTATTACATTAGAACATCTAGACAAGAAACAGCTTGTCTCTAGTCAGGAAAATCTTTGATTTTGTTTCTGTGGATGGTCAGGAAAAGATAGATCATTTTGTCTGTCAGTAAAGAGAAACAAACTTGATACAAAAGTTGGTTACTAATATAGTGTTTTCAGAAGAGTTTAAAATAGACTCCAAATGACAAAAGAAGGGCTTGACAGGGGGAATTTTGTTATCAATCTTTTTTTTACTCTTTGATCAGAAGACTTCTCAATCAGGTTATGTTTTTTCAGGTTTTGCCCAACTGAACATAGGAAGGAACAGTACATCAAAGGTGGTGGCACATCAGGGACCAAAGCAATGGGCTCTCTTAATTATTCCGGATTCCGGGACAGAAAGTTTGATGTGTAACATGAAATGTCTGCATTGAAGGAATATGTTTCAGTGTCTTCCTGTAGTGTTCACTGTCTTCCTGTAATGGTAATAAATCAAGAAAAAGATTATTCAAATGTAATACATTATGTAGTGTTTATTCTTAAAATTAATTTGTCTGCAAAAAAAAGATTCTGGAGATAGTCTTTGAATGTAAAGACTTACCTGCTGTAGTAATTCTTATTTCTCAGCTAAGAATGAAACTCAAGGTAGAGCTCCTTAATAATCTACATTTATTCACTGTATTCAATTTTATTATTCAATGTTATTCTTATCGTTATCTGATTAAATTAGTTGTATTTTATTTGAAAAGTCTGATGGTGCTACACTCCACTGTGTAGTCACATAAATTCCTTCTTTGATAAACTGACATTTGAAGACATGTGTCAGAAGTACGTTTGTTTAGACTGATTTCTTTTTTTAATGTATGAGTGAGCGTAAGAGATCAAAAGCTACCTGGATCTAATTTGATGCTCCAAATAATTACCAAAAAATTACAGCAGAAAAAGTCATTACACTGATAAAATAAGTATCTTCATCAGTAATCTCATTCTTGGTAGCCGAAATGGAGACAGGTACCTGTGAAGAAATTAGCAGTAACTGCAATAAGTTCTTTTTTCACAATTCATACAATTCATCAATGAGAACAAAAATAAGTAAATACATAACCCCTGAAACAATCCTATTATTTTTTCTGTAGTGTCCTTCAGTGGTATTCCGTATAAAATATGCATCCATTTAACTCACCTTACATTGTTTAAAATAGTTTCACTTAATATAAAAGATGATCAAGCTGATTTCTAATGGTTTTTTTTCGTTTCTTTTTCCAGATTTTCTCACTTTTTCAGCAAGGACATTTAAAAACAGAAACAAAACCAAAACCAAAAACAAACACACCGAAACACCACAAAACACCACACACACACACACACACACACAAACTACAAAAAACAAAAAACCACAAAAGAACAAACCAACCCCCCAAAAAACACCAAAGTCCCCAAACCCAACCTCCTTAGGCAATGATAGTGTGTCACCTATTCTCATTTCCTCTTTTTATAACAGTTACAGCATTCAGAGAGACATAATAATGTATAATCTCAAAGAATAATTTTCTAAACAATAGGACTTAGGTGTTTGGTTTTTTTCTGAAAAAATCCTGCTACCTAAGCAGTCAATTCAAACAGGAAAACAATAACCTTAAAATTGTGTATCTCTTGAATGAATGAACAGGATTAAAAAGCAAACAAGTTTTTTAAACTTGAGTCATGGCTAACAGCTGAAAAATGTTTGGACTCTCCTTTTAAGTAGCAACCCTTCCTAAATGGCAATGTATGCTCTTGCTCAATATCCAGCACTCCAGTCCCTCTAGAGTGACATCAGCTTCTCCTTTTACTCTTCCGTCTGCCATTCAAATTACTGCCATTGTTAGAATTTGTTTCAAAATCAACTTTTGTTAATCATCGCCACTTTGTAGACATATACATAGTGGTGAAAATCTTGTTCTCAATAAGCTCAAATAAATCTTTAATAACTGGAAAAAAATCAGGTATGTGTAAATGTCTATTGCAGCCTATTAGCTTATTTTCTTTCAAGGTGGGGGAAAAAAAGGTATCTGTTATTCCAAGTTCCCTTAGTAAACATCTGAGCTTTCCTTTTTGTGACAAAATTTACTTCTGTGCGTAGAGCCAACTCCCTGTGACAAAGGGACTTTTCATCTCACTAACAAGTCCAAAATATTTTTTTAATTACAAAAGAAGCTTTCTGCATATGGGTAAATCTCACCCTGAACAAATGTCATTGTTCTACTGCATTTCAGTTTCATTTTATTGATTAAATCAGAACCAAATAAGTAACTTACATGATTTTTTGAAACTCATAATTTTCTATTATTAATATGATAATATTCCTTTTTCCTGAATCTTTCTGAACCCTGTTTACAGGGTTAAGTGTCAGTACAAAGAGCTTCATAATAACATCAATTTTTTATTGTGAATATATTCTGCTAAAGACTAAATGGTGCAGTAGTTTACAAGAAACCTTAACCCAAGTATAGAATTTCAATTAAAATAGTTGCAAAATGTGAGACACAAGTGACCATGTTGGGAAATTCTGGATGAGTTGTAAAGCGGAGGGAGAGGCAGACTGAAAAAGTCAGAAACACCAGTGCTACTGTACGTCTCAAAAATTTATAGCAAGATCCTGTGACTGCCATTATTAAATGCTGCTGAAAGGTCAAGTAGTACTAAAATAGTCTAAGGGATATAATCGGTAATTAGGAAGAAGCCATCAATATCTTTTGCCTGAAGACTTTTCAGAACCAAATGAGACCAAATGAAATCAGGCAAGAATGTATCATAAAAAATGCCTTAATGATAATTATTAAATAAATTATATAGGGAATAAGTATTTTCTTTATCTCTCCCTTCCCTCTTAATGTGTTATGAAAAAATAATTATGGTTCGACTAGATAATGCAATAATATAATTCAACGAAATTATTTAAAACATTTTAAGACATCTTTTGGTGGTTGATTGGTTGTTTTTTTCAGTCAGTTTTATCTACAGGATAAGATTTGAAAGATACATTTTCTGTATGAATCCTGAATAACTGGGATTGGTTAAACAGAGTGATACTATTTATGTTAAGTACAATAGGTATTAGAATATCAGTATTTCAGTGAGTCAAAAATAGTTTCAATCCTTTCTAGGCAAACTCGCTGTCATACTATTAACAATACTTTATATTATTTTACATGTGATCTTGCTATATCATTAGAACTTTCAGTACGCAATTAGGTGTTAATATGTGCCTGAGAAAGGAGATATAATTTTTGACAGTGTTCAGGAATAAGACAGAAACCCAAATCTTATTTTCAAAAGTTATTTGGGAATATCCTATGGTAGATAAATACACTGACTCTTTATGGAGCCAGTCAGTGTTAGGGAGGTGCTTGAACACCTCAAAGGTTCTTGGATGTACATATGAAGATTACTTTTGAAAGAGGACTTGATAGACAAAGATGTATGTATGATTTCTAAAACAAAAAGTTATTCTTGCTATGTACCTGCAGACTAGTACTGAAACACTGTCAAATTGCTCCATTTGTTCATGATCAACTTCACGGTCCTTTGTTTTTATTTCTACATGTCTCTTGAAAACTTGAAAACCATACATAAGCAGCTGAAATTCCTGGCAACATAAAATGATGGACTTAGCTTGTAAAGCTCAATCGATGTTGGTTCCTGAACGAAGACCCTATGTTCCAAACATATGCTCATTTTCTAACTTCATGTGTTCTTACAAGAATCATTACACATACCTATAGGGAGTCCAACAAGACACCATAGTCATCCAGAAAACATTTTTTTAAAACCATTTTGCAGATTACATCTTCCTGTCATTATTACATTACTTCATGTCCAGTGGATTCTGATTGCAGCCATGGTCGTCTTAAGATAAAATTATCAGGGAAAAAATATTTTGTTGAGGACCACACTGAAAATACTTCAGTGTAATAATGACTCTATCTCATATTTAGGGCATTGACATGACATAAATAAAACGATAAGTCAAATTAATGGTAATTTCCAGAAGATATACGGTGACTCATCTACCAAAATATCTTCCCATATGCTTTTTCCTTGTATAGTTCCAATATGATAATATCTGAGTATGTCAGAGATAATGAGAAGTTTTTTGTTTCATGACAGGATTTTAATAATGAACATTTTAAATACAAGTTCACATATAAAACATATTTATTATAATACTTTTGGAGAAGAATGACTAGATGATCTCCAGAGCTCCCTTCCAACCCCTATCATTCTGTGAAGAACTTGTCAAATTCATGGTGGGCATCGCAGTTTGGGAAAAATACTGCAACATGTTGAAAAGCAAAAATTTATTGGTTTCATGACAAAGTAATTAGAGTTTCTGCAAATTTCAATTAGATCAATGAAAGATACTATGAACTTAATATTGAAAAAATGCTGCTAGAAATTCATTAATTCACAGTTACAAAAAAAATCACAAAATCTTCACAAGCAGTTACATTTGTGAATTTTTTAAATGCATTTTTAAATTAATTTTGATATTTACCCTTGTTCTTTATTATGAACTAAAATTAAGGAAACACAAAAATATTTTTTGGCTGGTTACATAACCTGGCATTTTATATGCTGGCCAACTGAATTACTCACACACAGACACATGTAAATATATATATTTATGTCTCTAATTTATAATGTATAATTTTTTTTTTATAGCTTCTGGGATTACTGTTCAAACTTCACTTTGGATTTTGTTTTGAATATCATAAATTTTACTTTTTACTTTAAATGAAATACTAATTTATTAAGTTTTTTTCAGAAAGCAAACATAAAAGCCAAAATGTAGTGAAATTAAATATTCATGGGGAAAAGTATCCTCAGTAAGATATATTTTTAAGTAGGGGTGAAGCTTTTTTTTGAGTCCAAGTCCTATAAAAATGTTTCCAAAATTTAACCACTGCATTCAGTGTTGTCTGGAGCAAGGATTCAAGTCTGGATTCAGTAAGTTACCTGAAGGATTTTAATTTAATTGTGTTCCTACTATACTTGAAGTTAGAAACAGTCTTAAACATTTTGCTGAGCTTTTACCAAGGTAACTTGGATTGCTTCAACTGAGAAAATGCATTAATAGTGGAAACGGAAGGCCAATATATAGTAATATGATACTGTCTTTGCTGCATGTTCTGGTAACTACAAATCAAGTGCAAGACAAAAGATATTTTTTTAATAGCATATTTCCAGTTTTTTCAGATTCATCTTTTATTATTTTATTTTATTTGTAACAGTAATGGTTATCTTATTTCTCTGCTTCTTTTCTTATAACTGGCTTTTTTTTTTGCTGTTTTTTTGTTATTATTATTACTCTGCCCTTTCATTTTCCTACTAACACTTTATTCTCGTAAGAAAATCAAACATGATTTGAATCTGTGTTTAACTTCTGGGGGAGCGTGAAACAAAATAAATTGTCTGAATTCTTCATTTTGTTCATGTAGCAGACACAATATAATTCAGACTGCTATAATTATCTGCTATAATGAACACATTTGATCAATAAAAACCAGGAACACTTGCTTACCAATAGAGTATATCTTGGTGGAATATATTCTGATTTTAATCCTGAACCTAAGGGATATTTTGAAGTGGGAGCCTGGAAACTATAATTCATAGCATTACTGAATATGAAAATTGTAATCTCAGCAAAGAGAGTGACTTCATTACATATTGCAGTTTCCTCCTGCCTCATTTCTCAGTGTCCCAAATGTGATATTCCTGTCTCTTTTGTTTTATGAATAGTGGCATTACCTCCTCTGACCTTACTAACATGCTCCTGTGTTCTTCAAGTACAATACCATTTTCTCCCCAGCAGCTTAAATGATGGTCATAACTAGGTAAAACTCAGACATATTGTTCAATTCTAAGTATGAAATTAGCTGATTCTGTTTCACATCTGAAGAAGGAATTAAATGTCTCAAATCTCATTTTTAAAATCTATATTATTTAATCTATGTATATAAAAAAAGATATACTTAAAACCGTATCTTAGAGACATCCTTAGCTCATGACATTAGCATTAGTGCTACTGTTTCCTCTTAGAAACAGAGGTGTTTCATGGTGACTCCTGCATGGAAGATAGGTGCCTGTCTAAGGATAAGATGACAAGTACTGTTATAGTTTTGCATTATGTCATTCTTTTAGCAATGAAATAAGATGGCAGATTTATGTTGAAAAATCATTGCATTATCTTTGGGTTTTAGCAGATGTATGTTTGAAGGATTTGCTACAAAAAAGCAAAGAAAGGATCTGTAAGTAATACTGAGAACTTTAAGGCAAAGATTAACGAGCATCTTTTTTTAAGTAAACACATTATTTGTGTTCCGGCAGAAAAGGGTAAAATATGTCCCACATGTTGATACAAATTATGACCTCCTAGAAACAAAACAGGGTCTATCAGTGACCACCTGACCTAATGTTCAATATAAACAGGGCTAAAAAACTGAACACCAAGTCCTTATTTTTACATTATTTTTTGAAAGCCATTAGTTGCTGAGATACTTCTGACACGACTCAACCAAAGACCATACATGTGGTCTGTTAGCATTTACTATTATGGAATCATCTGTAGTTTGCCATTTACAGCCTCAAATTCTTTCCTGATGAAGACAGAGTTAAAAAATTAAATCATGATTTAGGAAAGATGCTTTGATTTAAAATAGCATGCACGATCGAGAAAGATTTGTTTTGTTTTATGAGGGCAAGTACTATCCGAATGATATCTGAGGATGACCTTCCAAAACATGCAGCTGTTATCTATCTGAAACATGCATAAAATTAAATGTGTTCTCTTTTCCTGTCTGTAAAAAATGTATTATGAGCATTACATCATTGATATGTAATGAAAAAAGAAAACTCTGCCGTCACTGGACATCTGGAACTGCACTGATTATGGAGTGCAGCTGTTGCCTTTTATGTGAGCTGTGATACACAAGTACACAGGGACATTTACTTTAAAATCCTTTACTTATGAAATAACGTATGACAGGTATGTGCATTCTACTTCATCCTAGGCATGGTGTTGTCCTGGTTTGAGGTAGAGCAGAACCAACTTTCTGTTCAGTAATCTACTTCGTATGTTTATAGTTAATGCTAAGGAATGGCACGCAGAGAGGCTCTGGTTTATACTTATTGCTATAACAACCAAGGTCAGCTAACTTTGTTATATGCCCCACTGGAGGATCAGAAATGGAAAAGTGTAGAGGGGTCCCACTTGCAGGGAGGAGCAGACAGGACTGGTGACCCAAAACTGACCAACAGGAGTATTCCATCCCACCTGCCCCATGCTCAGTATAAAAGCTGAGAGAGCAAAAGGTCAGCCTTTTTTCTTCAATGGCCGCCATCTGAAGAGGACCCTGTCCATCTGCCTTTGATCCTGATCTGTGCATTCCTGACTCCAGCTCTGGAATCCAGTTCCCATCCATCGCTGGATCCAGTCTGGGACTTCCCCAGTGCCTGCCAGTGATGTCATCCTGGGAGTTTGCTACAGTTTTGTATATATTGTATCTATTTCATTTCCTTTTTATTATTAATATTCTTTAGTTTAGTTCCTTCTATACTTGTAAATCTCTTTATCTCTCCTCCTCCTCTCCTTGGAGCAAGAGGTGGGGCGAGAGCATCTGTTGTCCGTCATTGGCCAATGCAGCCTAAACCATGAGAGATTTATTGGCATCCAACATGGGGACCAAATGGAGCTCAACCAGAGCATTGATAGATTGCCTGAATAGTTTGAATTCCAGCTTGCTCAGGGAGAACAGAGAACTCACATCACTGGCCTAAACCACGACAGGTGTTCATAAGGCTATCAAACACACACAAACATATACATACAATATTTCTAAGGTAATTTTGCAAAGTATGAAGTCTCATCCCTTTTAAAATTCCCTGAGAACAGTTTACCTGAAATTATTATGAATCATTACAAAATTCAGTCACAAATTCTTGCAAATCTGGAGCTGAATTTAATACTGATAAATAATTGGCATGAAATGGATCAAATACTTGAGGTACGTTATTTGTACTATTATTAATGCTTGTTGCTGTTATTTAGAGCACCATTGTCCAACTCTGTCTTTGTCCAACTTTCTTTTCATGTGACAGAACAGGCTGAAATAGGAAGTGAAAATTTTTGTCTATATTTTGTATTGCTTCTCTCTTATGCACAGCATTTAAATTAAAATTCAAGAAAAACAAATCTATAGGCAGGGAGATTTCCTTAGTAAAGCTCACCTTTTTATTCAATATGGTCATCCTCCCAAATGCCAGTTGTGCATAATTTTTATAATGCCTCTGAATACCAGACAAATAATTACATTCTAGTCTCATAGAATATGGCCTTATCTAAATAGTTTTCTCTTTCCCCTTTGAGCATATCCTTATCAAGCTTCCAGGGAGTTTATTAATGTCTGCAGTTTATCCCACTATACATGCTTGGCTTTTAGATGACAAATCAATGAAATTCAATAACATTTCTTCAGAGTCCCATCTACACAGTACTTGTTATTTCTCTAAATAATCTGTATAAAGCTGTATTCTTTAAATGAAATATCAAACATCTCCACACATCTGATTTTTTTTTTTTTAAAGGAACAATAAAAAGTGCAAGCAAATGTTTAGTTTCTTCACACAGAGCATGGTTTATATTTCTTGATTAAAAAGCCGAGTTGCTATGTACTCATTTAGAAAAGCATAGATTGGTCCCCCAAGCAGGCTGTTACCTGTTTGGTAACAAGCATAGGGTCCTATGACTGGGCAGAGCAGAACTGTACTAGACCATCTCCCTCCAATACTGTCATCATTAATGCTTCCTATGAATTCTTCCCACATGATTAGAGGCACAATATGAGAAGCACATTATACTAACTCTCTATACGGTCAACTGAGAAAGCTAGCAAATTAAAGGAGATCATTCAGTCCTTCAAGGGCATAAATTGCTCTTTGTCCCTATCTTTTGAGATTAGTTAGATGCTTAAAGCCAAGTGGGATGAAGCTGGTCATAAGGCTTCAGAGCATAGTGGGGCTGACACTTCAGCAGGGACATTTCCTTAGCTCCTCTAATGATTCAACCCCTTTTGCTCCATTACTGGTTTGAAGTATCTGGAACAGATTACAGAACATGAATATACACATCCAAATGCCAACAGTAAAGAGACTTAATTGAATAATATTTTAAACATAGATTAATTCCAAATAATCTTCCAGTTTATTGTCATTATTATAAATGAAAAGATGTTTTTTACAATTATTTTTTCCCACAATATGGCATCAGTCTTTCAAAACTGTAACCAGGATAACAAAAACGGATATATTAACCAATGTACGGATTTTCTGTTAAACTTTGGTTTAACAGTAATAAAAAAAGATCAAGTTTATATTCTATAAAGGGATGACCTGGAAGGTGACTGTGATATGAAAATTAATAGCCTAATTTTTCACTATCTTGAATTTTGTACAGTTTTTTGCATGTATAAAATACTTAAGATGCTAGTAATTTAGATCTTGACAATTCTGCAATAGCTCCCTGCACATTAAGTTATAGCTCTAAATAAGGTGTTGTAAATTAAAATCTCATTTATTTATGAGATCTAGCTGATATAAAGTACACAAACCATATAAAAGTATTTTGGAAGACTTTAAAATAATTCAATGATCTCCTAAAAAATGCTCATTGAAGTATTAATAAAGAAAGTGAAGCAAAACCATTGCAAAATGTATGTTGAGAAACACTTAGTTTCAATTAGTCACTGTACTGATGAAGCAGACAGCAGTCAGTTCTACAGGCAATAGAAATTATGTCTTGAATTCATGAAAAAACGTACAATGCTTTTGAATTCTGCTGTATTGCACATTGTAATGGAAACAATACTGTGGAGGGTGAGGTAGTAAAATTTTTCTCAGTATGTTCAAGGTATGTCTTGATATGTCTTAGTATGTTTTTATGAAATTATTAGTGAAATAGGTCCAGCTCTTCCTGTAATGTGAAAATGCACATATAAACAAGATTATGTAAGCACTTAAGCCTATCTTTTTAGTTTTAAACAACATTCAAGAAGGTAATTGTTGTTCTTAAAAGTTACTATAGCAGGAAATAAGGATAAAACAATATTTTCTTCAGCTATGAAAAGTCTTTGAGCTTTTGAGCAAATATTATATTTGGCTGGTATTTAATAATTTTTCCAGTTCCTCAAGGAATGCAGCAGAGATTACTTCCAATTATTTGAAAAGTTTAATTAATATTTTACTTAAGGAATGCCTTAAGAACAGATAGATTAGATTTCTTACACATGGTTGCACTTCAGAACACTATATCTTTATGCATTCCTCAAAAGGAAACAAAATCTCTTCAGAACAAAGTTTGTCTAAAGAGCTGTTCATTTTTCTAATCTTTTTGACTCATCATCCCTGAAAGTATAAGACATCATGATCTGCCGCTCCCTCTGTTCTCTCTAAACTACACCTACTTGATCATTAAGAGGATGAAGGGCTTTTTCCTTTCCTCTGAAAAGAATAAAATTCACTGTCTTTGTTTACAAAAATCTTAAGATTTATGTTTTCTACAACAACCTGAATTTCTCTAGGCATACAAGGAACATGCCATCTTTAAAAAAAATCTACAAAAATGAACTCCTCGTTACCTAAAATTCTGTAGAAAACATGATGGAGGTTTAAATCCTACGCTGCAAAAATAAATGACCTAATGATGGAGCAATGACTTCTCCAGCTGCAGCTAAGTAACTGATTAGCAGCAGCTGGGATAAAAGCCTAACAGTAAGGGAGTATTAAGTGTCTGTTCCTAGAGATGTTGAAGTTTATTTTATGAAGAATTCTTCGTATTGGATAGCTGAGACAGTGTCCTGGTTTTACCTAAAAACCTATTCAGGAGTAGAACAAAAAAGACTGTAAAACAGATGAGGGGGACTCTTTCTGTTTTCTTATAAGACAGGGCTGATAAGACTTGATGGTAAGACTTTTAGATTATTATATACAAGAACTAAAATGTCTTGGTGTAGTCCTGGAAATAATGATGCTTATTACACTTTAAAATGGGTGAAATAGTAAACATCCTAAAAGGGTATAATTGAAGTGGAATATTAACTGAAGTGCTTACAAATAGATCTAGGAAATATCTGTTAAATTATAGAGGCTGATCAATGACTGTAAGAGCAAGATGTGGCTTTACAGAAAGCAACAGCAAAAAGTACAGATAGATGCTGGTCATTCTACTCTTCCAAAAGGAGCAAAGTTTCTCAGGGACTTACTGGCTCTACAGGTCACCGTCAAGAGGAAAACCAAAAATCTCCAACTATTGTTCATGGCAGTTCAACACTGGTAGCCAGGGACCTTATTCCAGGCACAGCATTGGCTTGACTTGAAGGTCATTTATAGACAGGGAAGACATGGGCTGTTAACACAAGAGGCCACAGTTCTGGAAGGGAAATTAGTAAGTCAGTGATTAGGTGGATCAACCATTCAATTCTCTCTTCTTGAAAATCTATCAAGCTCCTGAAAATAAGAGAGTGCAACTCCTTAGGTGCAGAAAAATAGATTAATTGTTCCGGTCCTTAGGGAAAAGTACCAAAAAGACAGATTTTTTTCTCACAGACTTTTTGAGAAGTTTAAAGCTCCTACAGATTAAGTTAATCTTGGTTGAGTAACTAATATTTGAGTTTCATATGCCTTTCAATTATTATTGGGAATTCTGTGCAGTATTTCCTGACTGGGAATGAATCCTACCTGACCCAATATTCATTTGTAGAATAGACAACCTTCAACACAGTGGGGAGATGAGGCGTAAACTCCTTCTCACCCCCATAGATGTCAGGAAAAGAAGACTTTCTTTGTTCTCTAGCTTCTCAACAGGTAAGTTGTTATAATTGCTGTAAATGAAAACGTGTGCGTTTTGCTCATTATTGTCTTCATGATAAAAGTGGAAAAAACTTTGTGCCTCACCTGTTAAACTTTCAGAACAATTATATAAGCCTGTATAGGACACTCTTCTTATTCCTTTTTAAACTACATGAATGATGTGTAATCACTTTTAGATTCAAATAAAGTCCATTGATTTTAGTCTTTAACCTAGAGAATGTAACTTCAATAGTCATTTCCTTCTATGATACTGGTAGAAAGAAGAGAAATACACGTTATACAATAGATGCTAGCAAAAGACTTTATGCTTTGTAGCTACTTAAAGTTTATCCTTTGTAACTTGGAAGGGTAAAAAAGGCAAATTGTTATGGGACAGTAAAAATATACTCTGAAAATATTAGTCACAAAGTGCACTGTAAAAGCATTCATTCAAGAAGAAGAGAAACAACCTGTCATCATTAAAATGTCACAAAATTTGCAGAGGCCAGTATTTCTTTGTGTTAGAGGCTATGAACATAACGATTATGCAGTTATAATGCTGAGATAGCTGCATAAAATATTTTTATTTCACATGACTGTTTTCAGTCTCTCTGTGCTGATTTCAACTTGCCTTCCAAAAGAGCAGTCATTCTCAGTCATTTTGAGGGCAGCCAAGTGAACCAAAAGGTCAATCTAATTAAAAAGGAAGAGAACTTCAGCCAACAGGGAAAAGGGTCCAGTAAAATGCCAAAGGAGTTTGTATTAGAAAAGTAGAAAGTAAACAGTCCAAAACAATGAAAAAAAATCCACATTGGTGTCAAAAACATAAAAAGGAAAGAAGAGTATGTGACCTTTTCCTACGTTATAAATAAATGGTCTTGTCTACATAAAAGAGAAATATTGTTTATTAAATATAAGGAATGTAACTTTCAGTTAGGAAAGTTTAGTATAATTTTCTCAGAGACCCAGAAAATATTCTATTTCAATAATCACTTTGAGGGGTGGGGGAATTAAAATGAAACCTGTTTTGAAGTTGTTTTTCCCCTGAAAGACGTGCTTAATGAGTTTAATATCAATGTGAGTCATCCATCATTTTGAAAGCCCCAAAGAAAAGATACAATTTTAGTGTATAACTGCAGTTCAGTTAAACTCACAGAGAGCAGGAGTTTTAAACCTCTATGGCCTTTGTAACTTCTTTACTCAAACACAAATTTACTAATGAAAATCAAACTTACTCTGTATTCTATTGAGTCTGGCTTATGGATTGTAAAGAAGTAAGAAGTGAATCTCAGACTGAGTTTTCCAAAATAGTTCATAAATCATATAGAAAGGCACACCAGAGAAGCACCTTACAAACTCATCAGAAAAATAATAATTAGCTGTTTCCCAACACAGAATCTTTGTTCTGCAGCACAACTTCAGCCATTTTAATTACTGACAATTTTTTTTTCTTTGGAAAATCTGCCTCCACCTTTCAGTGTGAAATTTTCATAAAATATGACTGTATTGGAGTCCAGCTTCTGTGCTAGAAGCACGTATATAAAGCACAAACGCTTAACGCACAGATGGTGTAATACGATTTGACTGGAGCTGCTTCTCTTTGGTTAGTCAGTGGTCTTGTCCCAAAGTCATAACGCATTAACAAGTTGCCAGATGGCCTAAGTGGACATTGGTGACTAATTCTTTAACAGACGTGTTTTGTGAGTTAGCTGTATCAATATACAGTAGAAACCATTAGTCAGAACTCAATCTGTTTTAGGTTTCTCTCTTCTGGCTTCCTTAATGATTGCATTGATAATATTCACACCTGAATCAAATTTCTTTCAAATCTTTTTCCTCTGCAAGTTAAAAGGGGAATAACAAAAATAACTGTTATTGAGAAAGAAGATAACATTTTGAATCCAGGGAGAATATCTGCTGAACAAAAAAAATACCGTCACAAAAGAATTCCTTTGTTAGTATTTGGAATAGAAGTTTTGGACCCATTTTGCTATGTCATGGTTGAACAAACTTTCCTTTTCAATTTCACAAGGCTGTATTGTTATTAAAACAATTTTTATAAATTAGGTTTTTAATTAGGCTTTTTCTTTCTTTTTTTTTTTTTTTTTTTTACTTACATTCCCCATTTTTCTTCCGTAGTTTTATTGTTTGGAGATCAAATGGACCAATATTCATAGTAATATATTTATTATTAATAGATAGTAACATTTTTAGTATAACACAATGTCTGTTATACTATTTTGAATATTTATAAAATAATAATTCAGCATGTAATAAATATTAACATAAAACTTATTTTTTAATGTTTAAAAATACTTGTTTGTTCTTTGAGCAAAATGTAAAAGACAAAGACCTAACTGATTTTGGAAATTCAGTTGTCAGTGGGCATCCCGTATTTTCCATATACTGAAATTCAGGCAGCAAAGTAGTAGTATTGTATTTTTTTAGCCTAAATTTTATTCTGAGGTTTCTAGTAAATTGGAGCGATCTCTTAATTTTCTGTAGTAAGAGAAGAATACTATCCAAAAGTGTTGAACAGCTGTTATATGGAATCCCAGAGGTGGCTGCATTTCCATAGTGGTTGAGGGTACTTCTTATATACCATACAGTATGGAATGTTATTATATACTCTCAGGTTAAATGTGTCAAACTCCCAGTGAAAGTAAAAGACTTTATGCTTGCTTCCCTCGGTGACAGAATTTAGTGTATGAACAAAAGAAGCACCTCAAAAGCCGACAAGGTGAAAATCACTGTTATAAACACAGTCAATCCCATTCTAGCTATGTTGTGACATCTGCTGTTGTTCCCTCCCACTATTTGCACTACATACATAATAAAAAGGAACCTCAAAGGCAGAGGTGACTCAGTTCCATTTCTGCATCTACAGCTGTGTTAAGCATGTGCGGAAGTGCTTTTTGAAACAAAGCCCTAGAGTGTGAGCTGCAGCTAAACAAAGCAGACACGGAAATTTACTTTCATGTAGATTTGAAATGCTGCACACGTAGATTATTTTCCACAATTGCCAGCTCTCTTAGGATAAAACTCATCTCCCTGCAATATAATAAAGAATTCAGAAACCTCAGGTTTCTCCATAACAATAAGACTGCTCCTAATGTTTCTATACTACATCAGCTATGCCTTCTTTCTGCATCAGTGGAGAGACCCTTAAATCTAATCTAAGGAGGTACCCAATCAGTTATTTTGAATTCTGTATTGCATATGTGTATATATTACTGTAGATTTCCGGCACTTTAAAGTATTTGTGCAATCTATTGCTAAAACACTTGGCAAGTTATCAAAACATGAGGTGAATACTAATGATGGTGATCTGATTTTTTCTTGGGTGCATAGGGGTTTAACAGTGCTCTTCAGAATTTCATAGAGTACCAGAAACAAACAGTAATTGAGCTTTAGATTCAATAAGATTTAAAACTTAAAACTTTTTATTGATCTACCAGAAAAATAAAACAAAATGAATAAATAATGATCACATTTTGGGATGCTGAAACATATTTAAAGCTTAATAACCAAAAGGTATCAGAGTTTCCTAACGCTTATTTCAGGAGTTTTGTTATTTCACAGCTTGGGTTGGAGGAAATAAAAGTATAGGATTGGTGCAGAAAATGTCACAAGCTGTAACTGAACTCTGTTCTTGGAAGTCCCCGTTGGCTTCAGTATAAGCTTTACATTATATGATGGAAAAATCTGAATCAGATTTTAACAGCATCCATAGAAAAACATAGTTCAGATATGTCCATGCAAGTTTGACAGTGGCGAAGCTCTCCAGGTATAGCTATATGGAAGAATGCCATACTGTTCAGAGAGTCCTGAGCTACTTCTGAACAATCTGCTTCTGGAACTGGAAATTATAGAACCATGGTATTATACCTCAAGCAATTAGTCCTGCTGAGAAGCTGTAAATGTTAGCCTAATAGAAGCTACTGGAGAAGCACTGTAGTAATTCAGCATCCAAGTCCAAAGGAGTACTGCTGCATGGCTCTGTGGTTCTGTATTCTGCCACGCAGATAATTCAAGACACGATTACTATGTCAGCTTTCCTGTTCTTCCAGTCAGAGCTAATTCCTGAAACACTGTTCTACCTTTCTTATCCCTCTTTCCTTTCAAAGAACAATGTGTGTACATTGGAGGCAGAGACTTCACATCCTTCTTCACATTCCTGCGACAAGGGATATCTCAGGAGTAGGGAGAGAATAAAGAACAACATAGTATTAGGCAATATAGTGAACATGATTTATACAGCAAAGCCCGTAGTTGTTTATTGGAGATCTACAATGAATCATTCAATCATCTTCATTACAAACTAATTCAGTCTCTATTAGTATTATTTGGACTTTTCTAAAACAGCATCACAAAGTAAAGGTATTATCAATGCATGCTATTTTTAGCACTTCAGAACAAACACTTCCCATGTATTTTCCAGTGTTTTCATAAAGTACAGCCCTACAAGGAGAGAAATGAAGGAATATATCTGCTGAAAACACCTCAGTAATTTCAGCAAAGGTTGCCCCGTTTTCACCACAAGCCAGATCAGCCACTGTGCCCTAGTTCCGTACCTTTTCATTATACCAGCTAGTGCTGAACTCCAGCTATTCTCTTGACTTTCTGCCTCCTGCCCGAAGCAGTCATTTCCCCTGAAGGGAGCGGGGGATGGACAGAATCTGCCAGAAACCTGAGGGCAGTTTCTCTATCTTTTGTAACCTTTGAGTATTTCAGAGAAAATCTGTTGCGCAGACCAGAAGAAAATGTTTGTTGGTATGTGATATAGCTGGTTGACTCTAGCAGATTAATAGCTCAAGCTATGCATAGCGGTCACAGTTCAGGTACCAAACTGAACTACAACTTGAGTCAAATCTTTCCTTGAAAAATGTTCTTTTTTGTGATACTCTTATGAAGTCTTTTGAAGCAAATGTAGATTTTATATTCCGTAAAAGTCTAGTTCCAGTGCTTAATTTCTTGTATGGTAACAGAGCCTACTTTTTTTAATATCTAAACTAAATCTTTTAATCTGCAAATTAAGCTGATTAAGTCTGTCCTCAATGGATATGGTGAAAAAAAAGCAACATCAAAAATATTGACTGGTGTTTAATCATATGCTATACATTTTCTTAAAACATTATTTGAAACATAAGAACAAGAGAAAAAGGCTAAAAGTGACCCACAGGCAGCTAAATTAAGACATACATACTTGAAAATTTGTATTAAGTGCCCTGCGGTCCTTTTTGTTGTGGGTTGGGTTTGGGGTTTTTTCCCCAAAAGGAAATTATTTTAGTTCCTTCATTCTTTATTCTTGGGTCATATTCTTCTTTTCTCTTATTATCACTGTTAGTCTTTGTAATTTTTCCATTTAACCCTAAATAAAATTATATCCTATGTCTTGCATATTACAACCCTCTTAATATGTCCTCCAATAAGTTTGTACTTTTCTGAGTGTTCTTTCAACTGTTTTTGTGGGGTTTTTTTTTAGTTTATGGACTATTATAAACCAAGACTTCCCAGCATATTCCCTTCAGCTGTGCTGGTTACCTATTATTTCCCTTTTGTATTCATGCATTCTATTTCTCCTTTTAATTACAGATTGATCTAGTATTTAGCATGTTTTATTTCTAACCTTCCTCTGTGTCCTGGTTTGAGGTAAAACAGAACCAATTCTCTGTTCAGTAATTTTGGCCAAAACCATGACACTCTGCAAAGTGCTTGCAAATCCTCAGATTTTGGTGCTACCCATAAATTTTAAAAATTGCTGGTTGCCGTTTCTTCACAGGTCTGGTGTCTGCTACATCTCAGCTATACCTCAAGTATACTTTATTATCTCATTATTTAGGCTCTGTAAATTCACTGTCCTGTTCAATATAGTTCACATCAAAACTATAGTGTAAAAGTAAAGTCTAGAACTAATCATTAAAACATTTTCAATAAGTCCTAAATATGAAATAAAGTGGGGTAAAGTAGGCAATACATACAATTGTGGGTTGTTTTTTTTCTGACAGGGTAACTGTCTTTCAAGGTAAGAGGAAGTCATAAGTGTCATATATGCTTAATACACTAAGGCTTTAGAGCTACTTCTACTTAAAATTCTTATGGGAAACACTATGTAAATAAAAGCTACTAAATAATATCTCGAAAGGCTATATTCACAACTTGTGGATAAAATTTTAAAACTATGATTTTTATTTATATCTTTCATTGTAACACACAATTTATTAATGAAAATAGTGATTAATGTTTGACTTAAGATAGGCCTTAAAAGGATTAGGCTTTTTTTAAACTGGAACAGTTAATCTGGGAAGTGCTCCTCTCCTAAATCCTAGTTACATATTATACTACTAAAGTATATATAAATACTTTTATGGATAGGATAGGATAGGATGGAATGGAATGGAATGGAATAGTTCAGTTCCAGCTGGAAGGGACCTACAACAATCACCTAGGCCAATGCCTGACCACTTCAGGGCTGTCCAAAAGTTAAAGCATGTTGCTAAGGGCATGATCCAAATGCCTCTCAAAAACTGTCAGGCATGGGGCATTGCCCACCTCTCCAGAAAGCTCATTCCAGTGTTTGAACACCCTCTTGGTAAAGAAATGTTTCCTAATGTCAAGTCTGAACCTCCTCTGACACTCCTTTGAACTATTTCCAGGAACGGTAAACTCCAGGAAGGAGATTGAAAGTCAGTTGTGCTTTAGCCCTAGATCTAAGAAATCTCGGTTCTACTCTTGTTTATTTTACCTTGTTATTATCCTGGGAAAATTTCTTGTTACGTTGGTTTGGGGTTTTTTTTTCCTCCCCAGAGGTAAGGTCTGAGGCAAAAAACCGCAAAAATTGAATGGATAAAGTTCAGGCAAAATAATTTTCAGCTGCTTGAAAGTTAGTAATGAATGTGAAATCTTAAATGAGGAGGACTCAGAAAATGTGCTTAACAATCTATATAAAATCCTGGCTTAGAGGGAAAAAAGCATTTTTCTCAAAAGAGATCTCTGAGCCTGGAGAAGTAGAGTCAGAGGACATTAGCTTATTCTTAATTGTGCCTGCTATGCAGTACCTTAGAAAAGCTGATGCAGTGGTATCAGAGCAATGAAATTTTATATATTATGACAGACTGAACAACCAGTTGGATGCTCAGCAAAATATTGTAGAACTAATTTTGCTTTTAAACTATCACATAAGCAGTAAAAATCCCTATTTTAAAAAGCACAATTCTGTCCAGGTCTACGCTCTGCTGTCAAACAATATTTTCCATACATTGATCCTACGTTGCTCACACCTCATCTGATAAAATAAGACAACATAAGATGCTCATTGAAGTGCACTATTGATTCTATATTTTTGCTTCCACAAAATGTAGTGACCACAGATACTTACAGTATAGTGGTCTAAATTTGTATATGCAGTCACTCATTCACAGAAATATAATTTATATGAGATCATTTATTAAACCCATTAATTCTGAAAGAACTTGTTTCAGGTTATTTTGCAAATCCACATTACTTTTTATATATAGCGGGACCCTGCTACCCCTTCTGAAATGGTAACAGACCACCTAAAGAGCTTAACTTGACTCATTTTTTGATAACAAAACCATTAAAACCTTTGAAAGAAGGTGTTATGCTATGGATTTTCCTTTAATATGAAAATAGAAAAAACAAAATGTATTTCATTGGAAAAAATGGAAGTAATACTTTTTGATCTCTCTGAGTAGGATTGCAGTGAAACCATAAAATGTGATTCTTATTCGTTCCAAAAGGTTGTGGAAGAAACTGAGTGAATAAGCTTTCCTGATTAAACTCATAGGACTACAATGTTCAAATATTACTGCAGATACACCATCAAGAGGAAGAAGTGCAATTATATGCTAATGAGACTTAGATAGCATTCAGCACATGCAGAAAATCCCAGCTCCCTGAAATGAACCAATTAATGAAATGAAACATTACACGTTATAACATGAAACATAGTCTAGTATAGACCCTTTGTAATAACACCATGTTTTTCAGAATTCTTGTACTTGTTTGTTGTATGATCTGGGGTATACGTGAGAAGATACATTGTCTTGTATTAGTAGTAGCTTTAAATCCATAAAATTTATGGAACTCCTGCAATTTTGCTTTTTCTTAGCTGTCTTCGTGTAAGAGTTTCTACAGCAGAAGTAACAATTGGAAACTTGTTTTAATGTGTCGAAAATTGAAGAAGTTCTAATAGAGCTAATTTCTTCTGTAGAAGAGCAAAGACAACCCATAAACTAATAGTTTTGCAGTAAATTTATCTTTGCTCTTTTTGTTTTATCAGCAAGATGCCTTTGTTGTACAGTTCTTGGCATCTTTTCTGTCATGAATAACCCTACACTCATTTCTATCCTATTTAATTATCCACTCTGGCTTAAAACATAATCAGCATTAAACCAGCTGTGCAACCTTGAAAGAACACCATTTCAATAATACATTGATAAAAAAAGAGCAAGCAGGCTATTAATTTTAATAGGAGCCCTCCCTTCTGACTATAGCCTGGACACCATTTCAGAAGCTGTATCCATTTACCGCCAAGCAGGAGCATCCCTTGTGCACTCGTTATAGCAATAGATTCCATTCATAGCCTGACACTGTGACTAGCTGGATGGGCATCCTGGGCCAACAAGGTCACCTTTGAGGTGTTGGCTTCCCTGCTAATACGGTGGAATGACTTGTGGAAACACTGATCAGTAGCAGAGGGAAATGTACGTGGTAAATAATGAAGCAGCTTAATATAATTTCAAAATGTGTTGTCAACTAAAAATCTGCAATGAGAAAATTATAATTTAATGCTGTAAGAGTCTTAATTACTCCATCCTGTCAGTTATGAGTTCTGGCAAGAAACCTTAACTGCTAAAGAAGTCAGAAATTAATAACAACGTATCTCCTGATCCCCTAAACTGCCAGGATATAAAGCAGAAGTCTTAAATTAAATACCTGGATTCAGACTTGAATTCTTCTATGACACTTTAAAAATCTATCTATAGGTGCTGTTATTCAGTGGGCCAAACCCATCCTAGTAAAGTTGCACTAAGGATAAGGAAAAATTTCAAAAATTATAACATTTTCCTATTCGTGCTCTTTGCTGCACACTAATAGAGGCCGTTTGGGTGGAAACTTTACTGATCTCAGGTTCATGTTCCTTACCAGAATGACCTACCAGGTACACGCACAAAGAACTGATATTAGAGGTACCAAGGCAATCAAAACTTCCCTCACTATCGCCTACAGCCACTATATTGTTATCATGAGCAGTATGCACCGTGAATTCTCTCAAGCTTAGTAACCTGCCAGGGCTGCTATAAATCACTGAAGAGTTTATGCCCAGTGGTGCTGATGACACTTTGCTCTTCACTCTGGTGAGCAGCGAACTTACAGAAAGCAGTGCTGATAGATTCACAGGATCTGTACCTGGTTCGTTTCGTACGGTGAAAATATCGTAGTCCTCTTATTTAGGGATAAAGACTTTTAGTTCTGAATTATCTGCAGCTGTAAATTATAAAGCATGCGCATGCTCACTTACTATTACTGTATTATAAAAACACTTAGTGTGATCTATACAGGTCAATGCAGCCATGAAGTGCATTAACTTCTACATGTCAATATATATTTATTTACTATAGAGCCAAATATATATAGATTAGCCCAGATGGCAGAAATATTAATGAATTTCATGTTAAAATAATATAGCAACTACTTACATCAGCTCAAAAAAATCTTAGTGAGAGTCTAGGTATTTTAGATACACATTTTTTATTTATTTATAAACTCTGTGGTTAATTCCCGTAGCATACTTTGAAAAGAAGCTTGAAAATAATGCTTCTGTTAGAGTCAGAACGTAACATGGAGAATATAGAAACTTTAAATTAGATGGGAATAGAAATTTTATTTTTGCATTTTTGTTAAAATCTACCCATAAACACCCATTTCTAATGGAAAAAGAATGTGAAGCTTTACCGGTCCTACAAAAGTTTTGTGATTTTAGGCATACGTTAAAGGCTGTTTATTTGCAACTTAGCTAAAAAGGACTTGATCCTTCTGCAGAGGTAACTAAGATGAAAATTATGACCCTTAAGTCTCCTGTAAACTGCAAACTAAGTAGCACGTTTTCACTCTGAACTTCTTAGGTACGTTGAATTCTGTCTGTATGTGTAGCCAGAAGAGCTACAGAATAAAGTTCACAATACTCTGACAAAAGCTGAGGGATCTATAAACTAAGTGGTTTTGAATACTTTAAGGAGTTTGATGCCGAAACTGTTCTCTGAATCAAACTATGTGCAAAATGCAATAGTGAACACTTTTTTTATAAAACCCACAAACATTAAATAGTCACTTTTTCTATCTATTTTGGTACAACTGCATTTGCCTGGCTATTTCCCCACTTCATAAACAACATTACTCTTCCTAAGGCTGTGTAATTGACCTTCTAGATGGCTTAAATGCAATTCTGATCCTTAAAGCATTTTGGAATAGCTCATTTTCAAATCACAGGAGGTACTGTAGGTTTCAGCTAGGCTGGCATAGAAATGGAGTGATTTCTTATGACTAGTTTTGATGTGATCTGTCTATGAACAGTAATGAAATGGCTGCTAACATAAACAATGTCCTCAGGCTGAAAACTATAAACTAGAGCACTTGTGTCCCTAGCCAAACACCAGTACATATTTCCTGATGGCCTATACCTTATTACATTGCATTTTCACAGTAGATTGCTACATTACAGGAATTGTGACAACAAAATACATAAAATTCATTTTTCTGGCCATATTTTGGAGTGATGTTCTCCAGAGTATTTTTTCTGAGATACCTCTATCCAACAAATTTTACAGTTCAACTGAAGTGTCACTGATATCTTTCTTTTTTTCGCTTGTAGTTAGAGTTAGCCAGAGTACTTGTGGATTTCATCCTTCATTCTTCTATGCTAGACTAACCCCAAAATATGTTATATGAAAAAAAGTTGCATCAGTTTAAACAGGACCAAGTCTTTTGTCTCTATCCAAGAGCGAGACAAGACGGTTTTGTCCCATTTTGTAAAACTAGCTAATATGATGTTGCTAGGGAAACAAAAAGAATCGCTGAGAAAGGAAAAAAAACCAACACTTCTCAATTGCTGTCAGAACACTCTGCATTCTCACCCAACAAATTCCTGCTGAATGCATGGTATTCCTAGAGCTTTATGTTGTGTACTGTGAATCAGACTCTGAGCTGATCTGGAGTAGTGTAGTTCCACTGACTTCTCTTGAAGTACAGTACTGTATGTTAAGATTGGGCCTTATTACCATTTAAGAGTACACCATTTTTAAACGCTTAACATATGTTTTGAGCTTCATATTATGAAATGGCATGTGTTTTGGCGGTTATCTGCATGTCTTGGGTGGCTAGAGACACTTCACTTTGCTGTACGTCTGGCTATACTCCCAAATTGTGCTGATGGCTATAACAGCACTGCTGACTTGTCATGTCTTATTGCTTAAAAGCATCTCAATGCATTTTTACCAGCAAAGCAATAGATTATTTCAACTTAATCACATTTTTTACCATGTACATTTGCATTTTTGCATTTGTTAAATATGTCCTAAAGGTTAATAAACCATAACAATAAATGTAAAGATGGATAAAATCTACAGGTCACTGGCGTTTCTTAAAATCTAATGGAAACTCATATTTCCAAGTTGTACTCATGGTTATGTTCTTTTTCTACTTCCTTTTCTTTTGAAGAAAAAGAACAGAAAGTAGACAAAGAAATAATTCTAATGAAAAATGTGCACTTTGTTGGGCACTCCCTATGACAGCCAAGTTTACATTTTCTGTACTTTTAATAAATATCATTGGTTACTTTATTTCATTCCAATCATTATGTGTTCTCTCTAAACTACATTTAAGTTGCTGAACAAGATTTATTTTTCAGCTTGCAGTAAAATGGATTGTGCATGCACATCCCTGAACAGCACCACTGCAGAAATATAACAGCTGAATGTCAAACCATCCTTAATGTCATACTTCTACATTACATAATATCATAAAATAAATTCAGAGTTTGTTTAGGTTGATAAAATGTTTTCCTCTTCATAGGTGCACTTAATTATTGCTGGCCTTTTCTGAGCCATGGAAGTGCTTGCTTTGTTTCTGTGTCTTGAAAATAAAATGGGAACTAAATAAAGTGAAGAACTGCAGGGCACTATTAAAAATAAATGCTGAAAAAATGTGAAATGTGGATTAAAGATCAAATAGTAGGCAAATTAATTATCTAGGAGCTGTGCAACAATTTCTGAACTTCATCCATTAAAAAAACTCAACAAACCACTAATTAAAGAAAATTCGAAACTTTAATTGATTTTACTTACAAAATTTTAATAAACACAGACAATAAAAAGGAAAGAGATTTTAACATTTCCAACTGAAGTTTTGCACTTCCCACATTAGTCTTATTCTAAGGAAAACATGGCAGTTCTAATCGATTTTGCTCTCTCAAAATTAAAGACAACAAAATTTATTTAGTAAAAAGGTAACTACAGAAGTTAGAGAGACATGAACTTAGCATATATAACAGCATCGGTTTCAACACTGAAAATGCCAACCAGAACAGTACTATCACTCAAAAAACAGGTATTGTCATAAAGAGAAAATTACTGGACTAAAAAACAATATGGGCAAGAATATCCTAAGGACTACTGGGATAAAATACTTAACTTTATAAATAGACTTAGAGGGAAATAATCTAAACTAATTTTATTTATTTTCATCTTTATTTTTCTGAGCAGATAAGAATGCATTTCAAAGAGGGAAACCACCCTAAACATTTTAATAAATGTAAACTTTATGCTTATATGATAGAAATTGTTAATTCACTGTCCATCAAAAGTCTAACTGTTGCTTAGTAATTCTAATTCTTAGTAAGAATCCCATTTGCTACTTGCTCTATATGGATGTCATCTTTTCATGGGATACAGATAAAGTAATTCAAGCCATTGATTATTCCTATACAGCACTGAAAGAAGTAAAATATTTTTGAAAGCCAATCCTAAATTTTAGATTGTACTGATTTTTGTTGCAATTTGGATTGCAAATTTACCTCCCTGGGTAGGATCAAAAATGGTGAGAGATCTGCAATCTTTTTAACCAGAGATGATTTCATACAGTTTTAAAGCCAAAGCTCAGTAAGATCTTGCAACTATTAAGCCATTGTTTGGCAATACATAAAAAGCTCTAACATGAGTTACTCCTTTCAATCCATAACGACAGAAGTTACTATAAAGTTTTCCTTTTCCACTCCTTTGCAAAATATCATATCCTATCATATTGGTATTTTTCAGGAGTAAAGTCTCTAGTTTGGTCCATGAATTACTTTGTCCAAACTACTCTGTATCAATTAATGAATGAATAAACTCTGCAATAGGCCGCCTGACTCATATCATGCTGAGACCAGAAGAAATCAGTGCTATTATTAGCAGCAGTGCTAATTTCTATTTTAATCTATAATATTTGCAATTTTATTTTTTTTTTAGTTCAAATAAGATTCATTGTTCATCTACTTCAGTAGTTGTCAGTATCATTTATCAGGAATTATTCACTAAAAGAGATTAGTGTTTACCATCCATGAAAATTCTTATTCTAAAATTACATAATCTTTCACAACCATTGAATGCCAAGATAAGCAAGACTATTGATCATGGGAGAATGAAAATGCTGATAAAAATTCACTACAGGTAGAAATCCCTTAAAATTCTAAGTTTTACAGTTATGTAGACTTATGATTGTATTGGGTTTGTGTGGCAAGATTTTGGTAGCAGGGCGTCTACAGGAGTGGCTTCTGTAAGAAGCTCCGAGAAGCTTCCCCTACGTCCAATAGAGCCAATGCCAGCCAGCTCCAAGACAGACCCATCCCTGGCCAAGTCTGAGCCCTTCAGTGATGGTGGTAGCACCTCTATGACAACATATTTAAGAAGGGGGGAAAAACCTGCACAACATCAGCAGCAGTCAGAAGAGAGGAGTGAGAATATGTGAGAGAAACAACAGTGCAGACACCAAGCTCAGTGAAGGAGGAGGGCAGGAGGTGCTCCAGGCACCAGAGCAGAGATTGCCCTGCAGCCCGTGGTAAAGACCATGGTGAGGCAGGTTGTCTCCCTGCAGCCCATGGAGGTTAATGGTAGAGCAAATATCCACCTGCAGCCTGTGGAGGACCCCCCGCCTGAGCAGGCAGATGCCCAAAGGAGGCTGTGACCCTGTGGAGAGCCCACGTTGGAGCAGGCTCCTGGTAGGACCTGTGGACCCATGGAGAAAGAGGAGCCCACATTGGAGTAGGTTTGCTGGCAGAATTTGTGACCCCATGAGGGACCCATGCTGGAGCAGTCTGTTCCTGAAGGACTGCACCCCATGGAAGGGACCCACTCTGGGGCAGTTTGTGAAGAACTGCAGCCTGTGGGAAGGACTCATGTTGGAGAATTTTGAGGATGACTGCCTCCTGCGGAAGAGACTCCACACTAGAGCAGAGGAAGTGTGTGAGGAGTCCTCCCCCTGAGGAGAAAGGAGCGGCAGAAGCAATGTGTGATGAACTGACCACCACCCTTATTCTCCGTCCCCCTGCGCTGCTCATGCAGGAGGAGGAGGTAGAGAAAATCTGGAGTAAAACTGAGCCTGGGAAGAAGGAAGGGGTGGGGAGAAGGTGTTTTAAGATTTGGATTTCATTTCTCATTATCCTATTCTGATTTGATTGGTAATAAATTAAAATAATCTCCCCGAGTCAATTCTGATTTGCCTGTGATGGTAATTTGTGAGTGATCTTCCTGTCTCTGTCTCTACCCATGAGCCTTTTGTTATATTTTCTCTCCCCTGTCTTGCTGAGGAGGGGCAATTATGAAGCGGCTTTGTTGGGCAACTGGCATGCAGTTGGAGTCAACCCACCACAATGATAAATTCTGCTGAATGAATCATTGGTATGGATGGACTGGAATATTTTAGGCAGTCAACAGTGTTAGCAACACCCCCTGATTCTACAAAAAGTAACATTGCATCAGGTTGCAGGAAAAATTATCACTGAGAATTAATCAGAATAGTACTCTTGGATGATCATGCATGCTATCTTCTGATAGGAAACAGGTACTTGCTACTGGAAGTAGTAAATCTATGTCTGTATATAAGGTCCAGTGGCTGAATTTCCCTTCCTTTTTAAAAAAGAAAACTCCATAACTCAAATCGATTGAAGTATCACTTAAATGTTTTACACTGTTTTTCCATCAAAACAGTGTTTTCAAAGCATCACAAAGGGATGTTTGACCAGCTGAAAGAGATTTATATTATTGTAAAGATCCTGGTTGAAATTCTGCTCCTACTGAAATAAGTGAGGATTCTGCTACTGATTCCAGTGTGGCTATTATTTCAGCATAGTCCAGGATGTCAGGCTTCAGAAAAATGCAAATTAGAATCGCAAAGTTATAAAAACAGACTTTGTAAAAGAAATGGTAAGTCAGCCTTAACTATCTGTAATGCACTGAATGTGACATTATAATGATAGCACTTTGCTATATGTTCTGCATTGTGACTATTGCAGACAAGGAAAAAGCTGAATATTCAGTGCACTTACCATCAGAGACAGACGACTTTAACATGTGTTTGATTTTCCCTCATGTCATGCCATTCTTATTCCTGTATTTTTTTAGCCTGTACCATTTTTTTAATTGCAAAGTGAAATAGTTAGTGCCTTAATTTTAAATTAGGACTTTATGCATTTAAGAGGCAGCACAGGTATTTTCAGGATGATTCCTGTGTATATTAGCTATTTTGTTTAGGAGGAGAAAAAGGCCAAACTCAAATTTACTTCTAATGAGCCATGTGTTAATGTCAGGGTCTCTGCTGTCCACTCAAATGCCATAGAACACATCTGACTTTATAATGAGCCAAACAGTTGTCTCTTCATAATCTCAGTTAGCCTTCTGTTAGGTATCTGTTTCCAAATTTTACAACACTATAGTGGAGGTTGTGTGCTTTCATGGCTAAAATCCAGTTGAAGATGTACTTGTTCTAAAATCTTTCACATTTTGTCAAAATTATTGGCAAGCAGTTGCCTTCATATCCTTTGCAGTGAAAACGTTTGACCTTACAGAGTCCAAATGGCTTATTGCCTAGTTTTGATCTACTTTGTACACTAATGGGGAAGGGATCAAAACCAGATGACAGACATCAAGGCAAACGGCCAGTGGCAGAATGCTTGGCCTGTAGGCAGAAAACTGAAATAAACCTGCCAAGTATTATTTATCTCAGGGGAAAACTACCTCAAACTGACCGCTTTTATGATTAACTCCTAAATGGTTACTGAGAAGCACCAACAAAATTTATTTTGAAGTTTGACAGCTTTAACCTTTTTTCCTCTTCTAAAATGGATTTTCTTGCATTGGTTTTAGAAAGAAATGCAGAAGAACCATGGTTGATAGCTGCACATAAAGGCAGACAGATCTTCAGAAAATACAAATATGGATGTATGAAGGACACGGTAATAAAAATAAGTAACTTTCCCATATTTTTCTTAAAGCAAGGACAGTGTTAAACAATTTCAGTTTCATGGAACTTTAATCACTTTGTTGGTGCTGTCAGCTGGATTATTCTCTCTAATATAACCTCAAGCAAAAGGATTTAACTACAGACATGGCAAAAGGAAAAGTATTAAAACTCAAACTTAATAAAGCTTTTTTTCCTAATGAAAATAAATTAAATTAGACTATGTTTCTGCTCTATGATTGTTTATCACTTCTACTGGCAAACAAATTTTATACCCAGAATAACAAATAATAGAAGGGCTATAGAAAATTAATAGCTTAGTAAACACTGTTGTCATAATTAAAAGTCACAATTCAGTCTCCATAAATTGCACTTTTTCTTTAAGTATGATAGCTTAGATTTCTTAACTCTTAAATGTCCCTTAAACATGTTCACATTTAGGTGCTGAAGACTAGAGCACAGCAGACCACAATAAAAGAAACCTCAACAAACCATTAGTTGTATTGTATTGTTCTCTTACTAACAGAAACAAGGAGTAAAACATAGCACACAAAACACCAAAAAAAAAAAAAAAAAAAAAGAAAAGGACATATCAGGCACTTAGGTGGGATTAAACCAAATGTCTTCCAACTTTTGCCCACATTTAGGTATACAAATCTATGATCACATATTAACTAATTGTAATGCATCACCACAGGCAAATCTGTAGCTGGCAGTCACCAAAATAATTTAGAGGTAGAATCATAGAATCATTTAGGTTGGAAAAGACCCTTGAGATCATCAAGTCCAACCATCAACCCCAAAGTTCTCCCCTGCACCATATCCCCTAACACCACATCTAACTGACTCTTAAACACATCCAGGGATGGTGACTCCACCACCTCCCTGGGCAGCCTATTCCAGTGTCTGACCACTCTTTCTGTGAAGAAATTTTTCCTAATGTCCAGTCTAAACCTACCCTGCTGCAGCTTAAAGCCATTCCCTCTTGTTCTATTGCTAATTACCTGTGAGAAGAGACCAGCACCAACCTCTCTACAGTGTCCTTTCAAGTAGTTGTAGAGAGTGAGGGGGTCTCCCCTCAGCCTCCTCTTCCTCAAACTAAACAGTCCCAGCTCCTCCAATCGCTCCTCATAAGATTTATTCTGCAGGCCCTTCACCAGCTTCGTTGCCCTCCTCTGCACTCGCTCCAGCACCTCGATATCTCTCTCGTATCGAGGTGCCCAGAACTGGACACAATACTCAAGGTGTGGCCACACCAGTGTTGAGTACAGGGGGACAGTCACCTCCCTACTTCTGCTACAGTGAAATATTTCACATCCCAGCTCCTACACAGAATTCAAGGTCCATGAGTCTTTAAAATGCTGTCCCTAATCAGAGACCACCCTCCCCAAAACTGCTCTTAGACCTTTTATTTTTTTTTTTATGAAAACTGTCCCTTAACAATCCAGCTGTATGTTTTACCGACTGAAACAAAAAATAATTATCAGCAAACATTAACTTCAAATATCAACACTTGTTTACTTGTAGACTCTGTAAAAGCAGCTTGCAGAGGTGGAATGGTGTGGAAACTGTAGTCTTTATGATGTGCTTTGGATATCCAGTCCTATGCACTAGCACCACTGGGGTTCCTGATATTCCACAGTTTTAATTACGTTTAAAACATTGCAGTGGGATTTCACAATAATCCCCTGCATAAACTACTGATAATTTTGGTTTCATACTATCCTCAAAGTGTGATAATGCTGTGGTGGAATTGCTTTTTACTACAGATAATTTGTTAAGTGGGAAAAGAAGATTATCACAGTAAAAATGACACATAGTAAGTATTAACTCTTCCTTCTCCATTTTTGTTGGTATATTTTAATTTTTAGCTATTGAGGTGACAAATTATGCAGCATTGTTTTCTTCTTTATATTCACAAAGGAGAAACTTGTTTCATTTCTAACACCTTTAAGGCTGTTAGATGATTTTTCAATCCCCTTCTTCCATATTTTCTTCCCTTTTCAGTACATTTGGAAAAAATAAAATGTGCAGTTTAGGAATATCTGAGCTTGTTCTGAATGAGAATAGTGGCACAGTACTAACAGTGAAGTTGTACATCAACATTGCTGGCTTAATTTAAGACTTACATCAAAAATATACAGAATTAATTCAGATATTTTCATCGGCCCTGAATTGTGCCAATGTAGACCAGCTCTGGAAGAAAGATTGTAAATCTATTCGAAGGCCTACTGAGAAAATAGTAACTAAAGTATAATAAATTTCTGGGAGGAAAAGTGACTTGTATGAATTCCTCTGATGTACTTCTGAATTTAGCTTTACCATGGTGGTGAAGGGAGAAATACTACACTTGCCAATTACAGGATGCACAAGCCATTTGGCCAGAAAACATGTACCACAAAATGTGCCATTTACTCTTCATATGGTGAACGGACCTGGCTAGGACTGGGTTTGTTTCTCTCATAGAACTTCCACAGAGACGTACAGTTTTGCTTGATTAAAACCATTGCGAGTTGGTGAGAAATGACTCTCACCTCCTTAAACAAATTTTCAAAACTTTTCATTTTAACACCTTTAAGCAAAATATTTCTATGTTTAAATATTACTTTGAAAATTTCTACATAGTTTACTTACAAACCATTGAAAATCCTAAAAAATAAATAAATAATTATTCTGGCATTCAAAGGGCTATATTATATTATATTATATATTATAAAACTTTATAGAATAAAAAGTTATATCCACATTTTTAATCCAAACTTGACACACGCCTACCCTGTACATCATGCTGCTCCATTCTCTAGCTTGTGTGAAGAGAACTGGCTCACATTGGGTTTCTGATTATATCTGATCTCACAAACCATAAAATACTTACTAGTAGTATTTTGGTGTATAGTAGATGTCTTCCCTGATGTCTGCAATTGAGACAGCTTTGACTCCTGTGTCCAGCATGTGACATGTTACAGCTATGTTCAGTTCCATGAAAGAAGTGCAAGCATATCCCTTTTTCAAGGTGACCTTAATTTCGCTTTGCGAATGGCAAAATAATAATAATAACAAAAAGTAAAATCTTTGTGGAAAAGTAGGATCTGCTTCTAAGAAATTTCATTATAACCTACTCACTGGCAGCTGTTCCTGAAGCATATGAAGGGAATGCCTTACTGTTTAAACTTGCAACATACACAAAACAAATCAAGTAGATATACACTCTGTAGGAAAAAAATTAGTAGGCAGCAAGCTTCTACAAAACTCATGGACATATTTTATTTCTGTCTCAAAGTCAATGTTTATCTGAATACATTCTGCTATTACTTTACATTGCCTTTTTAACAATGTCTTTAAATACACCAGTTATACTGATTCTTCTGATATGTAATGATGTGAAAATAGAGGTAGAAGGTAGGTTTAAAACATGAACAATTAATCAAAAATACAAAATATTATATTTAGGCTTGTTAAGTAGACTGGATGTATATTGGATTTTCTATCAAAATTACATTGTTTTTCTTTTCAAAAGAAAGCATATTTGTGGGTAGATAATTTTATTCAATTCAAATAAAGCATTCTACTTCTGTCAAAATTTTATTTAACATAAATTTAAATAAGAAACAAAGTTTCATCTGAAGGGAAAACATAATGCTCAGTTCCAAAAAGATCACATTAAACATTTTCATCTTATAAAATATAAATAAATTCATACAAAATTAATTGATATTAACAGATTCTCAGTACGAGTATTTGCCAATGAAAGATATTTCTTCAGAGGAACTGCTGATCCATTCTGTATTTAATTGTTCACTTGTGCAGTCATTTGTTTATGGTTTTAAATCTTAGGGTCATCTGAAGCAATTATGGTAATCTTGCTAGTAACGTTGCAAGTATTTTTTCAATGAAAAATGAGCCTTCTTCAACTACCAAGATAATATTGATTCTATATACATATAATGTTGTAGTTATTGTTACTACTGATTTCTAATATACATAGCTTTCCATGCTATTTTTCGTTAATAAATTTAAATTCTTGGGTAACGATCATGTCAAACTGTGGCATCTCTATCTATGAGGCTCCATCTGGATCAGATGGATCAGATAGATCAGATCTCAATCTAGAGATGGTCCTGGACAACCTGCTCTAACTGACCCTGCTTGAGCAGGGAGGCTGGATTAAGTACAAACCCTTATAGTGTACATCTACGAATCTGAGTAAATTCAAGCACTAGTGACTGGAAATTGATTTTCTGAGCTTCTTAAAATTATCTGAATTTTTAAGACTCTTGAGAATATATCACTCAGTGATTTTTTAACAGAAAAATTCTATTCTAGATAATCAATTTCCAACATGAAAATTCTATTCTTCTGGATTTTGCTTGGCTGGATAGTCTTTCATTGTTTTAAAATGCCAGGTCAGTGAGAAGCAAGATATACAGTAATGATAAATAAAGTTGCTCAGCTTGAATGCTGATTTTAAGACAGAAACTCTGAATCTGGTTCATGGGGAAAGTAGAAAAATGTGAAATGCAGCCTAGAATAAAAACGTATGCTGTTTTGTGTCTTACTAATTTTGAAATAAATTATGCTTTCAGTAATATCCCTGTCACTCCGCGGGCCTCAATAGCGTGTCACAGATGAAAGTACCTCAATGGCCAGAATTCAGACCATATTCCTTGGGCATATTCCTTGGTCTGTATACAGACAATAATGCACTAACAGTTCCTAGTATTTTGAACATACTGTCAAGATATTTTTAAGCAGTATGTTAATCAGTAAAAATAATACATAAAGTCTCATTGCTTAAGAAAGTACTATAAAATTTTGCATAGTGTTGTTCAAGAAATGTTCCTGAAATTTTTTCATTTTCTTCAGCTATTTTTTGTACCATCTCTTCTGTGCGTCCTCATTTCTAAACAGCGGCATATTATAGTACATTATTATAGTATAGTAGGTGAGACTTCTCTAATACAGAAAAGAAAATATAATTTAATGCTACTTAAATAAATGTTTTCATGCAATTTCCTAGGAAATCTCTTTCTACTGAAAAATGAGAATAATCAGATTTCTTGTCCTCATCAGTGGGGTAGGCACCAAATTTCTGTGTAGCTGTAGACTCTCAATGAAAAGAATAGGCATTTATAAAAAGAACAGGAAAGTGGATGACACTAAGCATGCTGTACCAACTTGGACTTGTTTGATGATAACAAAACTGGGATACTCAGACAGCTCAATGCTTGCTAGAGATGAGAGCAAAAGCTTCCCTAAGAATGGGGGTACTGTCCCTGTCTTGAATGGGGTAAGAATAAAGCCAAAAAAGAGTTGCACATGGCAGAGAGTCCTGAAGATTAAATTTCCTGTGTTATTACCATTGGATGAAGTAAAGGAGGAGAGAAACATGGAAAGCTTGGAGTAGGAACGGAGGTGATAAGTGCTGATGCTGGAAAGGATTGTCTCAGAAATAGATCCTGCTCCACTCCTAGCGACCAGTCTGTCTTTCCAGAACTCTACCACAAAGTTTACTTTTCACCATTGCTAGCAGTTTGATGGTCTCTGTGGCTCTTTTTGTTCTTCTGTATCTACATTCCTTGCTCAGTTCCTATGAAACTCTATGAGAAAATTAAAAAGTGATTCAAATTTAATGTCATTTTCTTATACACTATACATGCTATTCCTTTGCAAGGTCCGCAGAAGACAGAGGGCAAAAGACCAAGCTGAAACTTTTAAGCAAAGGAATTTCGTAATGAGTAACAGTCAGCTTGTGACCTGAGCTGAACTGCATTGCTGGAAAGGTTAGATCATCTGAACACTACACTTACAAGAAGTAGTATATTGTTCGGCCCATGTACTCCAGGGCTGCCTGCACAAGACAGTATGTAGACACGTCCTTGTGATCTTTAACCTAGTACAGTCAGCTTGTAATATCTCTATAGCTAATTAAATGAAAACTGATTTTCAAGAACATTTTTTGCACTTTTCTTTTCTTGACTTGGATGCAGATGCCAAAACAGATTTCAAAGCAGATGACAAATCTGCAAGGCTTGAATAGTATGTAAAAGCTTAAAAATTGGAGGTTATTCTGTGGCATTTTGGTGTAAAAACAGGTAAAACAGAGGATGCCACCGAGACAGTTAAAGGTCTTTCATTTCTAAAATGATCTAGTAAAGACTGAGAGCACTTCTAAGTGCATTCACCTCTGAACTATGATATCTGAGAATGATTAGAGAATCTAAGTCTATACCTTTATTTCTTACAGTGAATGCCCTTGCCTCTTAATACTATTCACCTCCTTTGGGCTTGTGAAGGAGTCTTGCCATCTTCAAGATTATGCTTAGCAACAAGCTTGGACAACTTTTTTTAGGGATAATAAATAGATAGTCTCCTGTTTCTAGGACTTTGGCATTGCATTAAAAAACCCCTGTCTCTAGAATGAGAAACCAGTAACACTAATAATTCCTATCTGGAGTCATCAATTTACATTTTTCACTTTGCACACAGATGAATATAATAAAAGCTCAGTATACTGAAACTTGTCTTTCAGACCTTGAATAATTTTTGTATTCATGGGTTCCTTTTGGTTCTAGCAATTGTTCTAAATCTATTCAAGTGTTTTGCAGCCTTTTGGCTTTGAGATTTTTGTGTTTTAAAAGTCCATTCTAAGACTGTTAGCTGCATAATATTAAATTATTCACTCTTATAGTTCATCTTTTGCATATGTCTTAATGTTGCATCAATACTCCTATTTCTGAACTTAATCCCTGTACTTACACATAAGTAAATGTGAGCATCTGAAAAAACATATTTAAATAAAGGAAATTACTGACATTGAGAGCTACACTTACTGAGCTAAACAAAGCATGAAAATATATAGAGTATTATATATATGCAAGGACTTTAAAAGACTGTACATCTACTGTATATGTGTTATGTAATAACTTAAAGGCATCTTCTTTTTCTTGTATATTTGTTCTAGTTTCATCTGTGAGTTCTTTTTATATTGTCATGAAAAAACGAAAAACAATTTCTAATCAAAACATGTGAATGTAACTCAGAGTTCTGGGCTTTTCATTTTTGTAGAGATATTGTTCATATGACATCTGTCTTAATTTTTGGATAAAATCTTGCATAAACGAGAAAAGCTTTTAAAATATATATCAATGTAAATAAAACTCATATAACAATCAGAATGCAGTGAGAAGACAGCCCAATGTGAAAATTAGACTGTACAGCAGGAAATTTGTGGTTCAAACATCTATTTTCATCTCGTAACTACTTTAAAAGAGCTTTGAGAAAATATTAGGCATGCCATTAAATTGTACTAGGTGGGCCATTTATACCAGCACATTGTTTATTGTCATTAGAAATCCATTGCAAAAAATATGTTTCCTGCTGATCACCCCAGCAAATGCTTGTGCTATTTATAGGGGTTCCAAGGAAAACTATATTCCACTGCAGTATATACCCCCCTGAAACATAAATAAAGGTGATGACAACTAAATCTTTTCGAAAGCTCCTACCTCCCAGAATTCCATGCTAAGAACTTAACTTCTCTCCTTTGTTGAACATCTGTGTGACCTACTTTCTTATTACTAACTACATCTTATTCTGTTACTGGGGACTGGTAGTTATACAGCACAGGAACAGTCTGCTCTACTTAAGACAAAAGCCTACTGTTGAATTCAATGTCAGAGCAGAGTTTTATAGCAGTGAGGAATTGCCTTGATAAATGGCCCTGACATTAGCGTTTTCATGACTCTACCTTCAATGTCATCGCATCACAGTGCAGAGTGCTAAAGTAAGGCCACTGCTACCTTCCAACAACATATTAAGTTGAAGCTCACTCTATCTCTGGATCCCATAGGCACAATAAATGGAGAAAATAACACATTTACAAACTGATAAAACCCAGCAAAGCTAATAAAATCAGACACTTTATAGCTTGGCTAATAGTGTCCTTTGAAGGGCATCAAATAACACATCATGTACTGCTCTGGGGGAAATCAAATTAGGTACAGCAGTGCTCCCTCTGAACTATGCATTTGAATAGGCAGGAGATACTAAAGCTAATCAACTCATAATGATAGAAATTTTACAATTAATACCCTGTTTTTGTTAATGTGGATGTATGCTGTTTTGATAGGAGCAGTGATCACCTATCAAACCGTTTGAGTTTCAATGAGGAAATTCTTTCAACATTTTAGAAGTATTTCAGCTATTACAATTTCTTTCCTATCATTGTGTGTGGTAGTCTATTGGAAGGACATCATCATATGTCACCTTAGCAAAGAGGACTTTTCTTGTTATTGCCAGACAACTGCAACAATAGCTACATTATTCTTTTGTTCTGGCTCAAAAAAATTAATACAAATCCTTTTTATTTTCTGATAACACATTCTCTGCAGCCATAAAAAAATATGGATTACCTTTGTTCTCGTGTTGCAGTTTAACATAATACTTCAATTCCACTTTTCTTTTAATGTGACACAGATGGATTTCATTGTGTTAGTCTTAAGTACCAAGCATCAGATCTAGCCTGTGTTGATGCTTAGCTACGGGTTCTAGCTCCCTTGATATTTGACCACTTCCCTCATTTTAACAATGTATAGTCTGCAAGAGCTTCAAAACCAAACTTGTTAAGTAGTATAGAATGTGATGCAGGGTGCCTTGAAAGGCAATAACACTCATTTGTGCTCTGATTCTATCAGATCTGACAAGTTAATCAAGGTTAATCCTGGATAGTAATTTCCAAGGATGACCTAGACTAAGAAAGAAAAGTAATACTCTTCTATATCTGTCATTATCTCAAAAATTATGAAGAGAGTATCAGTCTGCTTTAGAGCAAAGAGACTGCTTTTTTTTCTTTTTTTTTTTTTTTTGTCACATAAGTCTAAAAAAACTGTGCCCTGTAGACAGATAGCAATGCTATCATTGCTAAAAAATACCACATTATATCAAGTCTTTAAAACAGATAGTATGTGTTCTTGACCCAAGGAACTTGCAATAGAAAGGCACAGCAGGTAGTTCTGTAGAGTACAGTAAATGATTTTTTAAAAGCCAAACCACAAAATGGTGTTTGTGAAAAACGTAACTGAAAATCATAAAGGATAGGTGGTACCTTACATGGAGAACTCATTGCCTTTTCTAGGATTCTGGACTGATATGTTGTTGACATTTTCAAACAATGTCTGCAGATCTATCACCTACAGTTTAATCTCATTTCATAGAATCATAGGATCATAGAATCATGGAATCTTCATGGTTGGAAAGGACCTTTGAGATCATCGAGTCCAACCAGACACACACAAAAAAACCCCTGCAATCTCTGTCACTAGAGCATGCCCTGAAGTGCCACATCTAGATGTTTCTTAAACACCTCTAGGGATGGTGACTCAACCACCTCCCTGGGCAGGCTGTTCCAGTGCCTGACCACTCTTTCAGTAAAGTAATTCTTCCTAATATCTAATCTAAACCTCCCCTGCCGCAACTTCAGACCATTTCCTCTGGTCCTGTCATTATTCACGTGGGAGAAGAAGCCAACACCCCCCCTCTCTACAACATCCTCTCAGGTAGTTGTAGAGGGCAATGAGGTCTCCCCTCAGTCTCCTCTTCTCTAAGCTAAACATGCCCAATTCCCTCCTTCATGAGAAATAGCGGTCACTTATGAACTTAGGAGCAATTGCTAAAAATTTCCACATTATTCCATCACATACAAATTAAAAATACATTATAGTGAGACCAAATAGAATTCTGTTTTTAGATATTAAGCTGCTTATAAGTAATTGGGTATTAATATTGACAGGTAAAGTATAGTCCCAACTCCCGATTAGCTGTAGAGCAATTGCTGTTTGTTGTCATTTAGGAATTACATTCCATCTTTGAAATTTCTGCATACCTCAGGTATGTGAAATAATCTTTATTTATAGGAAATTTGATACATTTGTAAGAAAACATATGTGTATGTGTGTGTGTGTATATATATATGTGTGTATATATACATATATATAAGCTGACAGAATCATAGATCTTTGAAGAACGTGACAAACTTTCTTAATTGACTTAAAATTGTTTTTTCACCTTTTGAACTCTTATGAATTCTTCCTATATATGGGGCACTGGCACATCTACCATAAGTAAGCAGTTGGATTTGTCACAAGAATTAAATGGCTCTGGCATGCTTTTATGAGATCACAGCATGTCTTGTTTTACCAGATTGCTGCATGATCTATGGTTGCATACTTTCTAGGTCAATGTAGTTCTTATACAGCTGATCAAAGACTGACTGACATGCCTTGGAAGATAAGAATAAGCATTTCAGGAAGTGTTATTTATCCCATTGAAGCATATGTCTGTTACTGTCTCAGTCATCCTAATTAAATGTTCATGTATGCTGTATTGGATTCTGATACTGATATAATGTAATTGGTCATTCATATTCACAGTGGTTTATATGTCCTTTAATTAAGGACAGAAAACAGGTTGTGCAAAATAGAAGCTAAGGACTGAAGCCTCTATTCGTACTGAGGCAACCAACCATTTAAAAACTTTGTGAATTTAACTCTAAAATATAGGGTACAATGGAGAGCCAGGAAAGCTAGACCTAATCTCAGGTCTACAAGAAGGGAAACCTCTTAAGAAATAGTTTTATTAATGTAAAAATTAACATATTAACATCAACTTCCTTTTCCCCACCTGTGAAATGATAGTGATAACCAAATTATTGCATAAGTTTCTTCTGTCGCTCTTTGGTAACAGTTATAGTGTACCTTAGTATTTGGGTAAAGTAATACTATATAAGAACATACATTACCTTGCCTCTGTCCTTTCTGCCATAGCCATTGCCTACTCTTCTTCCCCTCATTCTTTAACCACCCTTTTGTTCTGTGGGCATCAGCTACCTTTCTGAGATGATCTAAATGATGCAGAACTTCTTTACATAGATGTGTTAGATAAATAGACAAATAATAACTACATGATACATGACTAAATATCCATAGATATAATCAATAATAAAGTCTAAATTACAGATAGCTAAATAATTGCTTCTAATTTGTGTTTAACAAAGTCCTGAATAGCTGAAGGCATTAACACAACACAAAAACCTTTTATTACCAAAATCCTTATGCCATCAGAGGTCCAAGAATATGACGAGTAATTAAATACTAAGCATATAGGACACTTCTTTTCAAAAGTACCCAGCAGTGCTTCCTACAGTTAAGGTGAAATAAATTAATTTTCCATTAATCGTTATTTTTGCATAACCTCCTAGAATGTTTCATGTACTGTGTGGGGACAATCAATATGAGAAGACCACAAATTCTGAAACAAAACTTAATCTTTCAGAAAAGCGGAGAGATCAATTTCCTGGAATCTTATGCAAATTATTCTTTTCTGTAGTGTTCTGTCTTCTTTCAGGTTGTGTGCTTGCTGAATGTATTCTAACTATAACTAGGATTGTACCTTTTGCACAATGTTTGCGACTTGCCACAGACAGGTTGTTATCTGTGGTTCCTGCTATTGAGAATGGCTTTTTTATCAAGCGAATGTGTCTTATTTGGCCTCATGACTCTTTAAGTATTACAATATTATAACTTCAGTGTCACTTCTAATTTGTCCTGACTGTTTCTTTGGATATTTCTACAACAAAACAGTTAATAATTAAGCCTTTTTTAATGATATCCTTATTCTGGCCTGCGCTGGGTATGTTTGAGTGTGCCAATGTAGCGTTGCTACTTGGCAGCTGGTTTTAGTTTCACCTGTCCTGTGTCTGTTCTCATCTGACCTGTGTTTCAACCCATCTTTCCTTGTTGCCTTTTTTCATTGCTTTGTGTGCCAATTTAATGTTGAACCCAGAACGGCTCACCTATTCCTAGTGGACTGTAATCCTCTGCTATGTTGTTACAGACTGCTGCCTAACAGTTTTCACACACTTTCTTCTTCCAGGCAGCAAAAGGTAATCTCTCATGGGAAACTTGTGTCAATAGGTACAGATTTACTGAGCAGGATGAGAAGGCTTGCCATCAACTTTAACTTCTTAGGAATTTAAAGTCAACTTACATATTGACAACTGAATGTTTAGATGTCAAGCACAGGGAGACCAAGAAGTCTTTCGTTCTCCTTATCCACAGTCCTGCAGTGCAGGGACATGAGCCATCACGACGACACCCCTCTCCCTCTCCCTACCATGTAACATGATGTTATGAGGACAGACTTACCTGTCTTCTGCTCACGCTTGCATCAGGGTTTCAGGTGCTTCTATTCCACTCCATTAGCTATGCTAAAACGTTGGCAGATAAACAGTTCTCTTATGTGTTTTAGCATTGCTATCACTACTTCAGCAGTTGATGCTACCAAATAGCTCTTTCTATGCCTTGTGGGTAGGCAGGGGAAAATCTAATATTCAGATTCCCATTTGACTGTGAGTTTTTAATTCCTAAACAGTATGCAGAATAAAGTGGATAAAATGTTCATTGTTAAGAGCATGTTAACATAGAATCATAGAATCACAGAATGGTTTGGGTTGGAATGGACCTTAAAGATCATGTACTTCCAACACCCCTGCCATAGGCAGGGACATCCCCACTAGATCAGGTTGCTCAAAGCCCCATCCAGCCTGGCCTTGAACACTTCCAGGGAGGGGGCATCCACAGCTTCTCTGGACAGCATGTTCCAGTGCCTCAACACCCTCACAGTAAAGAATTTCTTCCTAATAGCTAATCTGAATCTACCCTCTTTCAGTTTAAAACCATTTCCTCTTGTCCTATCAATACACTCCCTGATAAAGAGTCCCTGCCCATCTCTCCTGTAGGCCCCCTTTAAGTACTGGAAGGCCACTGTAAGGTCTCCTCAGAGTCTTCTCTTCTCCAGGCTAAGCAATCCCAACTCTCTCAGCCTGTCTTCATAGGAGAGGTGCTCCAGCCCTCTGATCATTTTCATGGCCCTCCTCTGGACCCATTCCAACAGGTCCATGTCCTTCTTGTGTTGAGGACGCAGAGCTGCACGCAGTAGTCCAGGTGGGGTCTCACCAGAGCAGAGCAGAGGGGGAGAATCACCTCCCTCAACCTACTGGCCATGCTTCTTTTGATACAGTCCAGGACACAGTTGGCCATCTGGGCTGCAAGCACACATTGGTGGCTCATGATGAGCTTCTCATCCACCAACACCACCAAGTCTTTCTCCTTAGGGCTACTCTCAATCCATTCTCCACCCAGCCTGTATTTGTGTTTTGGATTGCCCCAAGCCACATGCAGGACCCTGCACTTGGCCTTGTGGAACTTCATGAGGTTAACATAGGCCCACCTCTCAGGCCTGCCTAGGTCCCTGTGGATGGCATCCCTTCCCTCCAGTGTGTCAACCACGCCATACAGCTTGGTGTCATCAACAAACTTGCTGTGGGTGCACTCAGTCCCACTGTCCATATCACCGACAAAGGTGTTAAATAGTGCTGGTCCCAATAGTGACTCCTGAGGAACTCCACTCATCACTGGTCACCACCTGGATATCAAGCCATTGACCACAGCTCTTTGAGTGCGACCCTCCAGCCATTTCCTTATCCACCTGTCCTGGTTTCAGCTAGGGAGGAGTTAATTTTGTTCTAGTGATTGCTGTGAAAGAAATGTCAATAATACCTATTAGTTTTAGTTGTTGCTAACTGATATTTATGCTATTCAAGGACTTTTTTCAGCTTCCTGTAGAAGTATCGACAGAATGATGGAATGGCCAATTCCATACCAGAGATGTCATGCTCAATGCATAAATGGGGGTTAGCCAAAGGGCGGGAATCTGCAATCACTGCTCGGGACAGTGCTAATTCACCTGGCTGTGAAAGTGAATGTGTCATTATCATTACTGTTATTTTTACTTTTCTGTTACTGTTTCTATTAAACTGTCTTTATCTCAGCCCATTAGTTGTTTCTTTTTTCCCTTTCCTGTCCTTTTTTTTTTCCCCTCTTACCCTGCACCTTTCTTGCGGGAGGAAAGGAGGAAGGGGGGAGCACACAGCTGCGTGGTTCTAGTTGCTGGCTGGGGTTAAATTGCGACACCACTGAGTTGTCCATCTGTCAAATCCATGTCTATCCAATTTAAAGACAAGGACGTCATGCAGGACAGTGTCAAACACTTTGCACAAGTCCAGGTACATGGTATCAGTTGCTCATCCCATATCCACCAACACTCTAACGCTGTCGTAGAAGGCCACCAAATTTGTCAGGCACTATTTGCCTTCAGTGAAGCCATGTTGACTGTCACTGATCACCTCCTTATTTTCAATCTGTTTTAGTATAGTTTCCAGGAGGATCTGCTCCATGATCTTTCTGGGCACAGAAATGAGACTACACCTTCATGTTCCTTAGATGGTCTTCACCTACAGCGGGTGGTTCTTCATTCTCCCAGTCCCTGCCTTTGCCTTCTTTGACTTGGGTAGTGTGGCTAGAGCACTTGCCAGTGAAGACTGAGGCAAAAAAGTCACTGAGTGCCTCAGCCTTCTCCATCTCCTGATTAATCAGGTCTCCCATTTCCTTCTGGAGAGGGCCCACAGTTTCCATAGTCTTCCTGTTATCACTGACATACCTGTAGAAGCCTTTCTTGTTGCCCTTAATGTCCTTGGCCAGATTTAATTCTATCTATCTGGCCTTTAGCTTTCTTAACCTGATCCCTGACTGCTTGGACAATTCCTCTGTATTCCTCCTAGGCTACCTGTCCTTGCTTCCAAGAAAGGAATCTATGACATCATTTTAAAATTGCTTTTGCCTTTAACGATCTTGCCTGAATGTCCTCCAAAAATTCTAACTTCCAAAAATCATTAAGTATTAACAAGGTTTTTTTTGTAATATTTTCTGGTTCTGGATGTGATTCCTTCTGTCCATGAAAAGTATCTTTCTTTTAGTTAATACAACAGGATTACTGTCCTGTCACTAAAATCTGGTTTATACATCATCTTTCATCAGGCATAAGTGGATAATACCATTTAATACTTCTCCTTTACTTGAGATTAACTCCAGAGCCTGATTGTTTTCTTGTGTCAGATTGTCTTTCTTCAGTGCTTTGTCAGACCGAGCTGATCCTCACCTTAGAAGTAGAGCTGTGTTACATTCCTTTTTAAGTTCCTTTAAGTAAAATTCATGCTACACTGTAGAAAACTGAATGTAATTTAAGGGCTTGGCCTTTCATGTCATTATTGCAGTATATTAGGCTACCATCTCCTGGAGAGACTGGTTGCTCATGGCTTGGCAAGTGTAGTCTTCTCTGGGTAAAAAATTGGCTGGATGGCAGGGCCCAAAGAGTTGCGAATAAGAGCTAAATCCAGTTGTGTTGTTCCACACACAAGTGTGCACCACAAGTGGTGTTCCCCAGCACTTAGTATTGGGGACAATTCTGTTTAATAGCTTTATCAATGATCTGGACAAGGGGATCGAGTGCACCCTCAGTAAGTTTGCAGATGACACCAAGTTGAGCAGGAGTGTTGATCCGCTCGAGAGTAGGAAGGCCTTATGGAGAGATCTGGACAGGCTGGATCAATGGGCCAAGGCCAGTGGTATGAGATTCAACAATGCCAAGTGCTGGGTCCTGCACGTGGATCACAACAACCCCATGCAACCCTAAAGGCTTGGGGCAGAGTGGCTGGAGAGCTGCCTGGCAGAAAAGGATCTGTGAGTGTTGGTTGACAGCCAGCTGAATATGAGCCAGCGGTGTGCCCAGGTGGCCAAGAAGGCCCATAGCATCCCGGCTTGTGTCAGAAATAGTGTGGCTAGCAGGACTAGGGAAGTGATTTTCCTGCTGTACTCAGGGCTGATGAGGCGACGTCTTGAATACTGTGTCCAGTTTTGGGCCCCTCACTACAAGAAAGACATTGAGGTGCTGGAGCAGGTTCAGAGAAGGGCAATGGAGCTGGTGAAGAGTTCTAGAGCACAAGTCTTATGAGGAGTGGCTGTGGGAACTGGGGTTGTTTAGCCAGTCATTTAGCCTGTTGTTTACAAACCTTTTTAACATCTATGAGAGAGAGGAGTGAGAACAAATGAGAGAAACAACCCCGCAAACACTAAGGTCAGTGAGGAAGGAGGGGGAAGAGGTGCTTCAGGCACCAGAGCAGAGATTCCCCTGCAGCCTGTGGAGAAGACCATGGTAAGGCAGGTTGTCCCCCTGCAGCAGGGTTGCTTATCACATTTTTTCCCTATCCACTCTCTCACAGCTGCTACAAAGTGCTTTTTGTCCTTTCTCAAACACGTTTTCACAGAGATACCACCAGTTTCATTGATAAGCTCAGCTTTGGCCAGTGATGGGTCCAATTTGGAGCCAGGTGGAATTTGCTTTGTCCAAGACAGGCTCTCTTCTCACAAAGACCACCACTGCAGCCCTCCTAGCACCAAAACCTTGCCACTTAACCCCAATACAACCACTTTCCAAAAAAGAAGAGAAGTTGGGGAACTTCTTTTACCAAGAGGAAGACATTTCTGAAGCTCATCTTAGTAAAATATCTTTACTTAAATCAATTTGTCAAGAAAATTTAATTTCTTCTTCAGCCTGAGGTTTTAGCTTCTGAGCACAGCACAAATCCAGCTCTTGAAGGGTCACATAATGCAATCTAATATTTCAGTGAATACGGAAAATGGGAGTCAAGGCTTTTATGCTATTCTCCTGTAGTTAGGCAGTTATTCAGAGTATGGTAATGCTTTATCAGTCAGTGACCTTTAATATATTAGGACCAAAGTATTGGAAGGGGTGAAATTCTCCTGAAATTCATTTATAACTTTTACTACCATTGGCTTTTAGAATAACGCCCCATCATTCACCAAACCTATTTACACTTTCCCTTCTGCTTTTAAACTGGGATGTCATGAATATTTTCCTTGAGATCAGTGCTTTATTCCACTTGTACTGTTTTAGACTGCTTAGATTTCTTTTAGCTTTCCTACTGTCATGCTTCCAACTTATAAGTCACAGATCTGACTTATTTATGTTCCTGTTTCTTTCTCAGCTCTGAATGTGAAAAGGTCTTGATGTACATGTGAGTGGCATTTAAACACATACCAAAATCTCTGTGATAACAGTCAAATAAATCTGTTATAAAAACTGGTCACTGCCACAGACACAGATTTGATTTCCTTATATATACTTCTTATTTAATAAAGAAATTTTTTTTGCTACTATTCTCCACATCTCTTTTTTTCTTCACCCTCTTACATTGCGGTTTGACTTGATCTACTAGTAGGTCGTAAAAATACCCAGTTATTGCAGGGCAGTTTCCAATCATCCAACCTCTGGCAGCTGCTCAAAACGTTATGGGATTATATTTGTACAAATGTTGTGATATTACCAGTGGGGATCTAAAGAGCCCTGTTTTTCAAATAATGCCCATGCCTGTTCCTAGTTTCCTCTGGAAAATGACAGTGAGGCATCACTTGCAATTCTGTATGTTGGGTGTAATCTGCAATATAACTAATTCATCTTCATTAGAGTGACAGGTCTCATCAGATATTTTGTGTGCAGCAGGTGAAGCAGTGATGAGGCTTGGAGCATATCCCAAATCTGTGAGAACATATATTTCACTACTTGTTCAGCTGGCAACAGCCTATGTGAAGTTATTTGAGTATTTGTTTTAAATTATAAGGTTATGCTAAATGAAACAGTACCTTGCTCAGTTCTTAAGAAATTTATTTTAAAATTATTCTGGGCTCTTGTGGACAGCTACCTGGTTCATAAAACTAGCATCATGTCTTTGTCAAATGTCTTATTTTCTCTAGATCAATAACTGAAATATATGTTACAACAAGGATTTAGGACCCTGTCCTCAAACATCCTTAAATGCTGCACTCAGTTCCAATGCTACAAAGTGCCCTTGGCTTTTGGGTTAAGTGAGGCATAAGTGGTATATTGACCTTTTTCTTTGAAGACTCAAAGGAAAAAGCCAGAATCAGATATATGAAAAACGATGCATTCCTTTGCTTCTGGTCTCTCCCATCTAGCACATTAATAGAATGGAGATAGTTTGGAGAAACTTACACTCCTGCTGACTGCATTGTGTTTGGTCATTAAAGTTTTATTTAGTGAATAGGATGCAAAATTGACTTGAACTTTTAATTCCTAGAAGGTAGACATTATTGACCAACAGGAAATAAATTGTTATGTCCCTAATTTCATTTCCTTAAATTCTAGTCTGCATTTTCTGACCATGTGTAAAAATAAAATGAACCGTGTGTATTTTTCATTTTTTGTGAATGAAATAATATATCAGGCATACCTGTTGGCTCATCCTTCAATGCTATGTGATGTTCGGCAGCAGGACATGTTCTTGCAAAAAGTGAAAAAAAAGCATTAAAGGCTAGCCAAGGTGCCCTTAGGTTGACTGCAGCTTGAATGTTCATACTGCTAAACAGTATGATAAAGTTTATGTTCCATCAATGTGTGAATGTGCTCTTTGGAAGTGTTTTTGCTTCATGCCTGAACAACCAGCAATAAAAAGAAGAGGTACAGCATGTGAAGCAGATCCCATCCAGATGCACCCTGATGTCCTTTCTCTGCACTGTGTCAGATAATGGACAGAATTGTTGCTGATGATCATCAGCCTCAGTTTTGTGTTCAGCGAAAATGAAATTAAAACACTAGACAGATTTAACTCTCCCCTCTCTTATTACAGAGGCTTTTTTTTCTTCCTTTTCTTTTCTTTTCTTTTCTTTTCTTTTCTTTTCTTTTCTTTTCTTTTCTTTTCTTTTCTTTTCTTTTCTTTTCTTTTCTTTTCTTTTCTTTTCTTTTCTTTTTTTTTCTTTTCTTTTCTTTTCTTTTCTTTTCTTTTCTTTTCTTTTCTTTTCTTTTCTTTTCTTTTCTTTTCTTTTCTTTTCTTTTCCTTTCTTTTCTTTTCCTTTCTTTTCTTTTCCTTTTCTTTTCTTTTCTTTTCTCTTTTCTTTTCTTTTCTTTTCTTTTCTTTTCTTTTCTTTTCTTTTCTTTTCTTTTCTTTTCTTTTTTCTTTTCTTTTCTTTTCTTCTTTTCTTTTCTTTTCTTTTCTTTTCTTTTCTTTTCTTTTCTTTTCTTTTCTTTTCTTTTCTTTTCTTTTCTTTTCTTTTCTTTTCTTTTCTTTTCTTTTCTTTTCTTTTCTTTTCTTTTCTTTTCTTTTCTTTTCTTTTCTTCCCTTCCTTTCCCTTCCCTTCCCTTCCCTTCCCTTCCCTTCCCTTCCCTTCCCTTCCCTTCCCTTCCCTTTTTTTTTTTTTTTAAGAAGAAACTAGTAGGCAGACATGTTAGAGGCAGAACTTCACTGTCAAGCAACACCACAAAGCATGACATAAACCACAAAATGACTGAGCATGAACTTAGCTTAGTGAAAACTCACAGATTATTTTAATATTGGATGCTAGCTGCTGTGCCTACCACAGAAGCTTGAAAACTATCTGGATATGACTTCAATGTTTAAATAGTGAGTTTGAATGTATGACGATGTGGTACACTAAACCCTTAACTACTTGGATTGATACATGCTTCCACTAAGTTCAAAAGAAGCAGGTTTTAATTAATGAAAGCAATTAAAATTGGTTTAATTCCCCTCCCATTACTTCACAGTAGGTCTGTGGTTACAAGTCCTTGCTGGATGCAGTTAGAGGCGGAGAAAGGTACCCATCCAAATACCTTACCTTGCTTTTATCTGCTTAATGTAAATATCTGGTGTTTTCTTTGGTGTTTGTGTTCCACATTCACATTACAGAACACAGAACATTACTTAACCCCTTCCCGCCTCCCCCCCAAAATGGATAAATCAATTAACTATTTTTGAAAGCAACACAGTGTGGTCTCCAACAAACCATAAGAATTGGTCATGATATTGGGGTATTCTGTTCTTAAGAAACAGATCTCTGACTGAGACACATGTGATAACAAAGTGGTTCTGAAATAATCACTCTGCTTTTTCTGTGTGAAAATCTATGGCCAGCATTTCCCTCTGGCTATCCCTCCCTGGTCTTAACTCTAACCACAGTCTTGAGGGAAGATTCATGGAAGGAATGTTGCTGGCTTAAATGAACTTTTTTGTCCTCTTTCTCAAAATGTCTCTTCTGGAATGGAATTTGGGAGATCTTCTTGACTTTGGAGGATTTTACCTTAATGATTATGAGATCTTGGTCTCAAAAGTGTGTTCAGATGACAAGTCATTCATCTGGTTGTAATGAGTCTTCTTTTTTAAATGTTCTTAAAAGAAAGCTAATACCTGACCAAATCTCATGAATATATGGAATGTAATGTAAATAACACAAACTAGAAGGTTCAATCAAGTCTTGAACACAAATCAAATACAAATGGGGTGAAGCAAATGAACTAAAGACAGAGTGATAAGTGTTGTTAAGGACCCAAAAATCCCTTTTCTGCACTTGCATAGATCACAGATGCCTTGAATGGTTACATGGGAGCTGAAAAAAGTAATTATTTTCAAGTATAAAAGAACTCCAGGTAAAGTCCTCACGGGTATTTGCCAAGCTCCAATTCAGAAAACAGTTAAGATAACAGTTTCATGTACGTAGTATACCCATATATAAACGTTTAGAATTGAGGAGCTATGCTGTAAAATCAAAAGCCTTTATTCTTGATATTTATATGTAACGGAAATAGAAAGAACAGAATCATAACTGGAGTATACAAGAGAATATATTGTTATGAACTCTGAACCCACGACTGTAATGGCTAGACTGGGGACTTGAACACAGCAAAGGCTAGCAAGTAAATAAAGTTCCATTTGTTAAGTATGGAGTTGGACTGCAGTACTACACTCTTTTCATTTGTAAACATTTATGTCAGTCTTGTAGTTAGAAGCCTGAAGTACAATTGAATAAAACTTCGCCTTATTTTATGATTATGCCTGACAGATATTTCAGGTAGAATATGAATCAGGGTGAAAAACTGCAATGCTCATTATGCTTGGAGATTGCAAATCCAAATACAGCAACGTGAGAAATAAGAACTCTCAGAAATGCTTAGTGGACTCAGGAGCTGCAGACTGTTTCCTAACAAGATACAACAAGTATCTGAGAAGAAATGGTGTCTGATGGCACAAGTCAGTGCTCATCCTGAAAATATCAAAAAGCTAAGAGGCTGTTCTCCAGCTGCAGTCAAGTCTTCAGGTGTCACAATACAAGAAGTAACAGTAACAAACAAGCAGAATCTTGCATAGGTTTTGGTTTGGTTTGGGTTTTGAACTGTGGAGTGTTTATACCTTAAAGTGTTCACTGAACATGAATAATTATTATTAGTTTGAAATGCGATCAAAAATTCATATGCTATGAATTTAGGACTTATTGTAAATGGTACTATACAAACACTGTGTAAAACATATTTCTTTTATTATCAATCACAATAGCAGGCAGGTATAGATACGAGAAATTAGGAAGGAAGAGGTAGAGAAAAAGGTCAATGTACAAACTGTGAAGCTAAGCACTTGCATAATTATCTTGATTCAAATCAGTGCTTTGGTCTTGTCCTGGTTCCGGTGGGGACAGGGTTAATTTTCCACAGGCTCCGGCTTGGAGCAGGCTGGGGCGTCCCAGTCCAGTCGGTGAGGGGCGGTTCCGTAACTGTTTGTACATTCCTCTGTCCGTGTTAGTGTTGGTATTCCCTTTGCTGTTCTGTTAAACTGCCTTTGTCTCAACCCATGAGTTTTGCCTTTTTTCTTCCTATTCTTCCAATATTGGGGAAGCCCGAGAGAGTGGCACGTGGTTCTTTGTTGCCATTGGAGGCCAAACCACGACAGTTCTTCAGTTAAAATCATTAAGTAAACCTAGCTATTCTTTGCAAATATCCAACTGAGTCCCCTTGGCGGAAAGATTTTTTAAAGTGTCATGATCTAGGAGCTGATCCTAAGAAAGCTGGTTTGAAGAAAGTTCAGGCCCTGAATAATTAGAAATAATAGTAAAGTAAATGTAGCTAGCAGCTTTACATATACAAGATTCTGGGGATGAGCAAAGTGTAACAAGTAACACACTGCATCCTCTTGGTCTGATGATTTTCCTTCTCATTCAACCATATTGTCTTAAAAAGTCATCCAGCCTTAACTAGAGTCATATGTAGATTCCTTTTCTCTAACAAGCATCATCCATATTCATAAGGGCCAATTGCTCTGAGGAGCATGGTTTCTGCTAGAACCCAATGGCTTTGCACTCTTCACTCTCACAAGTACAGTATCACATACCCTTAATTGGTATAATGACATTGTGCTGTTTTATTCATCTCATGCTACCATGAAAGCTGGCTTATTGCCTAGTTCAAATAATCTAAGCTTGTCAAAAGAATGAGGTAAAAGTGGCTTTCTGGAACAGTAATTTGTTAAGTGTCTATCTGGCAGATTCTAGTTCCTGAAGTCATGTACTACACAAGGGATAGAGAATAGCTTTTTAACTTTTTGTTCCAACTCTGTAAATGCACTAGGACTGGATTAGAACAGTCATTAGCACAAATTCTCCTTGGAAAAGTAAGAGGGTTTTCACCTAGGAAATTATGTGGAATGGCAATGTAAGACAGCATTTTTTTTAGAAAGCTGACTTTTTAAGGATTTTTTTTTTTTTTTTGGTACAGTCAGTCTTCAAGAACTTTTGAACCTTTTCTGGGGGAATCGCAGTGCTGTACAATTCCTAATTGTGCCAGTCCTATAGCCCTGTCACTTTCTTATATTGATGGATTAATTTTCTACAAACCCCTGAGAGATTAATGTTTTTATACATGTAAATATAAGAATTTACTTTTAATACGACATCAGAAGCAGAGCTAGGTAATAACAGTTCAGATGCCTCACAGCTTCCACTACAAGACTTTCTCAGAAAGGTGCTTGAATTTTCAGAGTGATTTTTCTGAAAGTTTCAGCAGAACTACTCCAACTGCTTCTGAAAATAAATTAATTAAATTTTTTCTTTTTCCAGTCTCCCATTAAAAGTGAATGTTAGAATAGTTTAAACAAGAGGCTGTAGCAGCACCACGGTTTAGAACAGGAATTTGAAATGTATCAAAACACACACCCTCATGGCAGGATTTTTGTGTATACTTTTTCTAACAACTGGAGACGTCACTAAGATGGAAGTCTTTAAAGACAACCGTTTATTAGAGTTTAATAGGTAAATTCACTTAAGACTTCATTTCTACTGAGCATGCTCTGGTGTTAGAGCACTTTTTGGTGTTCTTAGTTGTTACGTCAGGTAGAATGGAGGATAACACTCTCTGCCTTGAAATGGCAAGGTTTGGATGCACAGCTAAGGCTAGTGGAGAGTGTAGGTTTAAAAAGACAGGTATGAAAAGTAAAAGTAAATGCTGTTTTGTAGTTTCAAGAAATTGGCCTGCAGAAAAAACCCTCTGGCAACCCTGTTGACTGATGTCACTGGAAAAGCCTTACACTTCCCCACTTCCTTTGCTTCTGGAACAATCTTCTTAGCCAAACTAAGTAATTACAACCCTCTACAAAAATGAGTAAACCACACCAGCCTACAATTTTGAAATGAAAATTTTAAAATTATACTCTTTAATTATATTTAACCCATGCCTTTAGCCGACTCTTTATTTTAGTCTTTTCATAAAGGACTTACATAAGATGTGAGAAATACACACCTAATATATGATAAATCTTACATAAGGTGTGAGAAATTTGGTAAAAATCCTCCTCTAATTAGAATATTTCTGTCTATAACAAATATTTACCAACTCAAGTGGAGTTTTTCAGTGAGTTATTATTCTCTTGCCTTTCTCCTGCACCATTGACTTTGGTTACATTGTTTTTTCAGAAAAGATCACTAACGTTAACAAAATAGACACCATTCCTCACATCCGCCCAAAAAAGTTTTGACTTTTTAATACATCACTTTTTCATGCTACTGAACACAGAGAAACACCACACTGTTTTGTATTAAATCTTTCACTCATCCTCTCCTGAGCTTCCACTGCAAAGTGAGTCAATGAGCTCAAGTTGTACAGCAAACTAGAGGGAAAACAAAAGCCTCTGATGCTACTCACCATGTCAATAGCCAATACTTACTTCAGCTTACTTCAGCTAATGAAATGGGGCTTTTTTAATTTGGGTGCTGTTTGTTCCTCACCTTGATTTGTTCTCCAATATTGCCATTATTTTCTGTTTGGTTGGTTTATCCATTTCGGCTTCACCTATTCATCATTCAATTTTTCTGTTGTTGTAGGTGTAACAAATGAAATGTCCCCTGGTATTTCTCCTTCAAATTTTCTTATGGCAGTATTGCTCAAGGGCGTGGAGAGGGATACCTTCATGGAGAGGGGATTTGGACTGAGAGCTATACAACTGCAGTTTTTCATCTGAGTAGTAGTTTGGTAAAACATGTCTTTGCTAGGAAGCTAGACTCTACTGCCTTGTCTACCTATCTTTAGGCTTTTTTGTAGAATATTCCATAGTGTCTTGTATAGTCTTGTATAAATTCCATGAGTTAGACAGGAAAAAGAGACTGTTCATCATCAAGTTAGATATCCAAAGTGAAATTATATGAATAATCTTTTATTCCTGAGAGACCCATCGGGAAAAAAAAGTGAACACAGAAGTTCCCTTTCAGGTTAGTCAAAGTTCAGAAAAATAATTCAGATGACATTGTTGATTGACGAAAAATCTCTTTTTCTTCCAACTTTTGCCTATGCTAACATTTAAAATATCTTTGCAGAAAAGCAAACTGTTAAATGACAAAGGGCTTCATATCATTAAAACAAAAGCATGTAAACAAAGCATGCAGGAGAAAGTTCTGATTCTTGGATGTCAAAAAACAAATTTGGAAACTGGCAAAAGACACCGTGATATGTGATTGTGATGAGCTTGGTGGAGGTGAATACACACAGAGAGAAAAGAACTTTGTATTGTAGTTATTTGGAAATGGTTCTGTAATGAAAAATGTTAGAAAATTCTTTTTCATGAGCTGCAATAATTCTATTGTGTAGTGTTTGGACTAACACAGTGTGCACAAGAAGAAAAAGTAGAACACGGGCACTCATAAATTTACTTTAAAATGTGCTTCATTCTGAATTCTTGCTCTATATTTAAAGTTTTACATTCTTGTACAAGAAAATTCATTTTAAGTAATACAATTTTAAATGCTACAGGCTTGAGAGATGGGCCTGTGAAAAACTCAGGAAGCTCAACCAGGACAAATGAAAAGTTCTGCACCTGGGTCGGGGCAATCCCAAGCACAAACACAGATTGGGTGGAGAATGGATTGCGAGCAGCCCTGAGGAGAGGGACTTGGGGGTGTTGGTGGATGAGAAGCTCATCATGAGCCACCAATGTGCGCTTGCAGCCCAGACGGCCAACCATATCCTGAGTTGCATCAAAAGAAGCATGGCCAGCAGGGTGAAGGAAGTGATTTTTCCCCTCTACTCCTCTCTGATGAGACCCCAGTTGAACTAGTGTGTCCAGCTCTGGAGCCCTTAGCACAGGAAGGACATGGACTTGTTGGAACGGGTCCAGAGGAAGGGCACAAAGATGATCAGAGGGCTGGAGCACCTCTCCTATGAAGACAGGCTGAGAGAGTTGGGATTGCTCAGCCTGGAGAAGAGAAGACTCTGAGGAGACCTTACAGTGGCCTTCCAGTACTTAAAGGGGGCCTACAGGAGAGATGGGGAGGGACTCTTTATCAGGGAGTGCAGTGATAAGACAAGAGGAAATGGTTTTAAACTGAAAGAGGGTAGATTCAGATTAGCTATTAGGAAGAAATTCTTTACTGTGAGGGGGGTGAGGCAGTGGAACAGGTTGCCCAGGGAACTTCTGGATGCCCCTTCCCTGGAAGTGTTCACGACCAGGTTGGATGTGGCTTTGAGAAACCTGATCTAGTGGGGATGTCCCTGCCCATGGTAGGGGGGTTGGAACAAGATGATCTTTAAAGCCCCTTCCTACCTAAACCATTTTATGACTCTATGGGTTTTTTTCCCTCATAAGAAACTTCTCAATCACAAATTCAACTAAACATGTTTGACAGATTATATATTCTTGTTCAGTAACCTTGTTTTTTTGTTGGACTGGTCCTCTGCAATTTGAAAGACAGTGGCAGCCCAGGGGCATAGTATAAAAATGGATTTCATATGGTTTGCATTTCTTTTCCGCTTTTATTATTTTATTACAAACGTAATATTGTTCTAAGAAAAAGGAAAAGAAGATTTTGTTCTATTCATTCTTTGCAGCCCTACCTTTCTTGGGACTTCTTTGAAATAATGGTATTTAAAATTAAATCCAGGGCTGCTCTAATTTCCTAAAGCAAAAGCCTTTAAGATTTGGCAGATACATTTTAAAAAGCCCCTTGGGAACTGAGACATTAAAAAAAAAATCTACCATCAACTCATTTTTTTCTTTCTGAAGCAGTATGCTCTCTAACTTCTACTGCATATGTAAAAACTTGTAGAATAATCTATGAATTTTTAAAGGGGTCAGTTACACAATAAGAAGTGTGTTTTCCCATGAGCACAACATTCCTAATAGCCTTCTGAAAACAGGCCTTAGAACAGGCAAAATATAACTTTCTTTTGGAACTTTCATTTTCACTGGTATAACCTAGATATGTGTTGAAAGAGGAAAACTAAGGCAGTAATCATAAAATGGAAGTAAAGAACAGCCTCAATTCATAACAGAAAATTGAGTCATACATATTAAATACAGGGTTTGATTCTAAATTATTAAATTTTTAAAGATTTTCATAAAATATAACAATATCTAGAAAGGTATTATTAAAAGTTCTGAGAAGAGTGCCTGTTGTAAAGAAAAGACAGGTGGGCGAGAGCAATTTTATCCTCCTTAATTCAAACTTATTCCTTTGGGAACACCATGTGAGCCCCAGTTGAATTCATTTAAGCACCATTGATGACACTAGCAATAACAGAGTCAGAAGTATCTCCCCCACCTATATTGGTGTGCACATAAACATGTTGATGGCTCTCTTACTTTACAGCCTCTGCCATTTTCCCACCTGCTATGACATCAACCCCATAACATCAACTAAGCCACAACCTTACTGAAAACACTGCTCTCCACTGTAACTCCTCCATAGCTTCTCACCTTCTCACAGCGTACTTTTATCATCTAAACTAAGGCCTAATGCCCAGGTCGCACACCACGGTTTCCTTCCACTTCTGTGAATTGTTATGTCTCCTCGAGCTACAGCCTGGTCTCTAAGGCTTCAGCTACATGTTCTCTCCTACTGCAACACCAGTTCCCTTCTATCAGAACCCAACTATGTTCCACTCATTTGTAGATAAGTGGTCTCAATAAGCTTATCTTCCATCTTCTGCTCCAGGGATACGCGGAGCCTTGGTAGGACTCAGCCTTTTCTGCAGTTTATTTTAGAATCACTTAATTGGGACTTTCACAACAGTTTTGTTGGATCAGCATATATTAAAGTACATTTTTCTTTTAGAAATTCATCCAATTCATTCATGAGATCAGTCTTCAGTTTAATTTTGCTCGGTTTGATTGATTTATGCTATGGGTATAATTCTATATTGCAAAGCTAGTTTAAAAGATTTCCAGTCTCTCTGTTTCCTACCTGCTTGCCTCTCCCTTCCCACAGCAACTGATTATCCTGTCAGTTGTGTTGATACCACTGTTTGAGATGACACTTTATAAATTAGATTAGTAAAATCATCTAGAGGAAAGAAAAAAATCAAGCAAAGGAATTGTAGACAAAAATTTAAATCTTTTTTCATTTAAATCTTTTTTCCCTCCCAATAATCTTTTTTCCTTGCTCTTCTTTGGATTGCCTGGAGCTAACATAGTTTCTTCTGCTATCAAGGTACCTGAAGGCTGACCTAGTTGTTTAAATTCTGAAAGGATAGAAAGGTCTATTTTAAAGAACCTATCTGGCTTATGCCAGGCTAGTTGTTCCTATCATAGCTGTCTGACTGCTATATTAGGTAGGTAGGCAGTATCATAGTAGTTCACTGGCATCTTTGATTTCTAATAAAGGTATGATAAGCGCGATACTGCTACAAAATGGACAGAGAATTATGTAGAACGATGGACATAAAAATACTTAGTCTCCTTAATTGCTACTACACTACTGCAAAAGGAAATTTGTATCTTACTGATAGGTGTAACGACAGCTTGGTAGCGCATATTCTTTTCATCTTGAACCATTTCATGTATAGTCAAAAGGTTAAAAGAATAGTTTTACATCTCTTAAAGCATTTCTTCAAGTATTTTATTTCACCCGCTAATCTGTTAATGCCATTTTTTCTTGTTTATTAGGTAGAATGTGGAAACTTTCCACTTCGTAGGTCTACATAGTCCTAAAGTATCTCCTCTGTGCAAAAAAAAATTAAGTGGGTCCTGAAGTAGTTTCATAGAAGATGTTGCATGAACAATTGTTCCCTGATTAAAATGAGCTGTTAAAATGATTCCCTACAAATGCCATGTTTCCTCTGGTGTTTTCACAGCTTCATTTTGTTCTAAACACATAAATCTGGTCAAGTAGTAACCCAGAGAGGTTTATGACAGTGTAATTTTCTGTCTGCAAAGCAGTCTTAGAGTGATCACAGTGACAAAATGATTGTGATAGCTCGGATGTCAACCAAGAGCCCAACCATTCTACAGTTCACGCGCCAAAGACTCCTCTTCTCACCTGAGGCTTAAAGAGAATCACAGAGTTCAGTGGCTCTTGAGGTGCTCTTTCATCACCTCATCATAGGAAGTCTTATGATATTTCCTTGCTTTGGGAAAGTGCAGAGCAGTTTCATATTACAAAAATTAGGCTTCTTTACTCCAATTTGGTTTCTGTAACTAAACCAGAAGATGTGTTTCAGAAGCACACATAATCCGCTTGGTAATGTTTATTTGGTCCATGAGATGATACTATAGGGAGTTTATAGTAAATTTTTCATATCAGATATATTGTGTGCCGAATCTTCCATCCCAAATGCTTTGTTCTATCATTCCACTGCTATTGCATCATACTGCTTGCTAATGTATATCTAGTCTTAAAAGTATGCAGGAGAATTAACAGTGGGACACTTCTGGGTTATGAGAGGAGGCAAAAGTTTGGAATCCTTTCCTTAGTTATAGTCCCAAGGGAATATTTTTATGGCCTATGATTATTGTGTGAAAACACAGTTTACCACAACTTTTAATGCTTAATGAATTTTAAAACTTTATTCAATGCTTTCTAGAGTAATTTATAAGTACTTTAATTCTAGGTGCACAATATAACTATGGCAGGCAGGGTGGAACTGAGTGATGATTAACTATTCAGGTTCTAAGGTGCGGATAGATGGGGTTTTTAATTGCTAGTCTTTACGTGAGTGCTTTTTATTGGAGTTTTAACTGCTTTGTTTGCACTTGCTTATTTGCAAGTTTATGTACACAGTGATGATGTGATGTATACATTGCACAAACTGAAGTTCAATTTAACTGACAGATTATTTTCACATTATTATAATAGCTCTGTTTTTCCAATTGCTACAGCTAGCTTTCAGAGAAACATTCTATACACTGTGCCAATATAATTAGCTAGACTGGTCTCCTGTTATTTTAAATAAGACTATGGTAACTTGTTTCAGGCAATATTAAATTCCTTTAGGCAATGTCAAGTAGTTCCAGCAAGGCTGCACTTTCCTTGTTTTCCGTTTTTTTCCCCCCAGTTTATCTGGCCTATGGCCATGATCCCTGACAATTACCCAGGCATTCTTAGATTAAATATTTATTGATTTATTTCCCTTACATATCTTTTCATGCAGAACCGGAGATTTTCAGAGCCATGCTGTTTCCAAACAAGGTATTATAGCAGGATATCATCAGCAGATGCCCTTTTTGAGCAGAATATGTATCTGTGCATTGACATATGTACATATGCAGATATGCACATAGCTTTCCCTTTGGAAAAGTCTCACCTAAGTACTTTCATCAGGAAAACATTGCTGTTTGGAAGGGACAATACTAAGGATGATACTAAGTCTAAATTGAAGTACCTAAAGGGGGCCTACAGGAAAGATGGGAAGGGACTCTTTATCAGGGAGTGGCGCAATAGGAAGAGGGTAACAGTTTCAAACTGAAAGAGGGTAGATTTAGATTAGATATTAGGAAGAAAGTCTTTACTGTGAGGGTGGTGAGGCACTGGAACAGGTTGCCCAGGGAAGTTGTGGATGCCCCTTCCCTGGAAGTGTTCACGACCAGGTTGGATGTGGCTTTGAGCAGCCTGGTCTAGTGGGAGGTGTCCCTGCCCAGGGCAGCAGGGTTGGAACAGGATGATTTTTAAGGTCCCTTCTAACCCAAACCATTCTATGATTCTATGCACTGATCTGGGAAGATGCAGGTAAGAACTGTATAGCCAAATACACAAATCAGATTTGGAAAGAATGAGAGCTTCTGTCCAGCACTAAACAAACTGAAGTACCAATCCCATAAATTATAGCCTCGAGAATAAAAGAGCAAAGGTTTCACATGAACTTTGCTACTGCTAAAATGCCTATTACAAGAAGGAAAGTAAGAAATGTATGACTGACTTGGTTCATTAATTCTTATTGGATATTAAATGTTTGGGTCAGGTTTTAGTGATCAGTAGTTTAGTGGCTTACAATGAAAAATAGGTTTAGACATGCCACTACTGCTGCCTACGTGTTGGAGGGAAAGAATGTCAAAATGATGAAGTGACCACTACAAGGCTTTTGGAATTTCAACAATATACAGTACTGCTCAATTAGAGCACTGCACTAGTAAAACTTTGGTTGTCACCCACTGACATTTTGTTCAACATAAAACTGAAAGTAAGAGTGTCTGCCCTCTTAGATACTGATGCATCAATGATTTATAGGTATATAAAAAGACAAATACAGTGTAAGAATATACTAAAACATATGTTCTCAAGAACTCCATGAACTTCAGAAGCAGCTGGGTATTCTTAAAATTAACATTATTCCATGGAAACTAATTTCAGTAAGTTCTTTCTGTAGTCAGTGGATATCCTTCTCAAGGGGGTAATTCAGAACACATAAGTTGAATATTTTTGTGTGGTATTTTAACAAAATTGGGGTTTAGAATTTGTTTCTTTCTTTTTACCAGGCAACCAAGGGAGACCATTCTGTAACCTGCAATATTTTGTATTTCTGTGGTAGGAAACTGCAGCTGTAATGTAAGAGTACATATAGATACATACTTGAAAGGAACAAGCACTGACTGAGTAGTGACACAGTGAACTGTCTAGAGTGCTCAGAGAGCAGGTTATTGGACCCCTTGCACAAAAAGAACTGGAGTACTTTTTCTTTGCAAAGGTTTCTCAACACTTATTCCATAGTGTCCTTTTCTTACAATTAAATCATTAAAAAGTAGATAATGAGTAACACTGTTTTGTTTTATATGAAATACAGAAAAAAAAATATACAACCTATCAGACTTTAATCTCATATCATAATTTTCATAGGATTACTCTCATAGACTGATTTCAAACAATGCTGGAAGTCTTAGCTAATTAGAAGAGCACAACACATTTCAGAATGTATTTGTGCTAAAAGAAAGAAAAAGTCCACGGTAAAGTAAACACTTTGGTTGTAATTCTTCATGTCCCTTTCCATTCCACTTCAGTATCCACGATACTATACTTAAAATCTTAAATGCAATTTAATATAATGAAAAGTTATTCTCTCGGGCAATAAAGCTTATTTTCACTGTCTTAATACTTCCTCTTTTCTTTCCTTCTTTTTTTCTCTTTCAGTTATATTATAGAAGACCACATATTTACTTCCTTTCATTTATGCGTATAGAGCTTTACTCATAAAATAAGTAAACAGTTTCAATATTTGAAAGAGGACACACAGAACTTTTGCATTGTAAAATGCTAGGTTTTGGACACCGAATTTTTATTCAGGGTCCAGAATCTTTTGACTCACTGGAAAGTACTACTGCTTAAAATTTATTCTTTTTGTTTCTGCAAAAAGTTGCAGCATTATTTCTTTTATCTACCCTATATCTCTTATTTAAATAAAATACTGTGATCATTTACCTTTATCTTTTATGATAGTAGAGCTATTTCCAACCCTTCCTAAAGAATTTTAATACTTTTAGAAAAAGCAAATGGCTAGTACAAGGCTCACAGACATTAAAGCATGTTCTGAGAATCTGAGGAATATTAAATAAGTGTAAGATATTCCACCATAGGTCATGTACAAAGCTGTAGTTATCTGTAGTTAGATGATTTTATAATTATTTTTTAAAATAATTTATGCACAGTAGATTTTATTTAAAAAGGTTTGTCTTAAAGTTAGAGAGGGCATTAAATTTTCATACAAAATTTTATTCTGTAAAAAAAGATGTGGAAAAACCTCTTTCTTAATTAGTTTAACCATGAATGTTTCTATAAATAATTAGCAATTATTGTTTTTTCTTACTAACAGACTACTATGGTAACACAATAAACCCTTATTTCAAAAATAAAGTCAAAGTTTACAAGATTAAAAAGTAATAGTATCTTACAATAAGTATATTACCTCAAACACAAATAACTTGTTTCTTACTTTGACCTATGGAGATTGTTCTTTTTCAGTTTAGCCATGATAGCAAAAATATTTGGTTTGTCCAAATTAAATCTAGGATAATCTCTATTTTGCAGCCAAAGCAAACCCAGTCTATAAAACCTTTCTTATTCTGCCTTTTGTCCTGCAGCAATCTTTTTGTTGTCCATAGTTTTTTCCACCAGTGACTTTCTACTTACCAATAGATCACTGATGGAAATCTGAAAAAGGACTGAGGGACTGATGAGCACCTCCAAATCTTCGTGAAGACCTTCCTTTCCCCTTTCATTGATGACGTCTAACTGAAAACGACCTCTCCGAGATCTATCAGACAGATTTACTGTGCCCTATGTGCACTTTAACTTCACTGGATGTTATTTTTATGCTATGTGCCAAGAACCGTTCAAAACTGGTTACAATTATGTAAAGTCTTTGTATAATCATACCTTTTAACTAATCAAACAATCAAAACAATTTCTTGCAAGCTTGTTATGCAGCGTCTTCAAATTGCTATTGGTTACCTTCTAAATCGCTTCTCTGCTAGTTCTTATTTTGCCTAGACTGATTGTGTGAGGACTATGTGACATATCACACCTATTCTCACTTTTGACACAAAATCATGCCTCTTCTAGGCTGTGAAAATATACTAAGCATTCTAAAACCCATAAAAAAATCAAGAAATATTTGGCATAGTTGGGAGCATCGCAGTAAGAAATGCCCTTCTGGAACACGGATAGCAGATAAAAGCTGGAAAAGTTGTCTAGCTTCCCTCACACAAAAGTTTGGGGATCAAGTGACCTCATCAGTGATCTGGGAACAAGATGAAGAATTACCATCATGTTTCACGCCCATGGACACCTAAAAGCAGGGGATAGGTGGGGTAGAATGCAGTAGGATTTGCAAAGTGTATGGTCGTTGTTAACTGTGTCCAGACATTGTGGGACACCTTAGAGAGAGACCAGAAGGATAGATGTGAACAGCAAATGCAAAAGTATATAAAGATATAAAGGTGATGAAGGTGAAAGTCCAAACTGCAGGGGGAGGGGCAGTGGGGGCAGGCAGGGAGAGGTGCTGCCCAGGAGGTCTGCAACCCTGAGTTTGCAACTGTACTCCTGGACAGTTTTTGGGATGATGTGAGTTGACATTGGATGGCTGCCAGACACCAGCCAAGCTGCTCTTTTGATCCCTCTGCTCAACAGGACAAGGGGAGAAAATAAGATAGAAAAGATCATGCATCAAGATAGAGACAGGGACATCACTTACCAGTTAGCATCACTGCCAAAACAGACTTGACTTGGGGAAAAATTACTCTAATTTATTGCCAATTAAAAACAGACTAGGCTGGTGAGAAGGAAAAACAAAAAAATAAGATCACCTTTCCTGCACCCCACCCCTGTTCTCAGGCTCAACTTCACTCCTTCATTCCCAAGTCTTTTACCTCCTTCCACCCCAAGCAACGCAGGGTGGGTAGAGAATGGAGGGTTATGGTCAGTTCATAACAGTTGTCTCTGCCCTGCATTCCTCCTTACACTTTTCCTTTGCTCCAGTTCTTTCACAAACTGCTCCAGCGTGAATCCTCTCCACAAGCTACAGTCCTTCTGCGGTTCCTACCAGAAAACATGATGTTGTGTGGGCTTGTCTCCACAGGCTGCAGGTCCTGCCAGAAGACAGCTCCAGTGCAGGCTTGCCATGGGCTGCAGCTTCCTTCAGGGCATATCTACCTTCTCCAGTGTGGGGTCTTCCATGGGCTGCAGTGTGGATACATGCTTTCCACGGTCTGCAGGGACATAACCTGCTTCACCATTGTCTTCTCCACAGGCTGCAGGGGAACTTGTGCTCCAGTGCCTGAAGAACCTCCTCCCGCTCCTTCACTGACCTTTGTGTCTACAGGGATATTTCTCTCACATTTTTCTCACTCGTCTCTCTCACAACTTCTGCATAGCATTTTTTAGTTTTTCTTAAATATTTTATCACAGAGGCACCACCAGCATCACTGGTGGGCTCAGCTTTGGGCAGTAATGTGTCTGTTTTGGAGACGGCTGGAACTAGCTGTGTCCAACATGGGGACAGTCTCTTCTCACAGAGGCCACCCCTGCAGCCCATCTGCTACCAAAACCTTGCCACATAAACCCCATATGGCTGGAGGTATTTGGAAGTTTTCTAATGAAGAATGGACTGAAGGGTCTGAGGATGAGAATAGGAAATTCCCCTTTATCTGACCTCTTCTGATTAATAAGTCAAAAGGGGCCTTGAGTGTCCTGCAGCATATGGTCTCTGTGTGATTATACACAGACAAAGCTCCAAAATTTGTGTGATTTATACTGATAAAAAACATGGGAGTGCCGGGGATAAAGTACTTTCATCATACAATGATTCAAAGGGATACAGGGGAATGTCTCTCTCCTCTTGTGGGACTGGCTCTATGCAGCTGGAAGACTGAAATATTTCTCCAGCTTGTAAGTTATTCCACTACATCAATAGCTCTATTTTACAGATATGAAGTGAGTGCTATCCTGTATCCTTCTATCACTGATATCCCCTGCTGAACCCTCCAAATGCTGAGCCTCATTGAAGTTCACCTGCAATAGTAAATCTCTGTGTTGGAAACAACAATTTGTTAACTGGGACATTTGGTGAGCCTCTGTGGTCAGTGCCTGAATGAGCAAGGAGCAAGGCATGGGGTGAGATGACTGACCAGGGTGCAAAGAAATAATATCACTTTGTATCAACAAGGACCAAATGTTGAGCGTATGGACTCTGGATCGAGTTTCTTGTGCCACGCCCTTGTGTTGGATTGTTAACACAAGTTAATGTGTCCATTTCTTGTGATGCCCATTCCCCACTCATAGCCCTCATGAGTACATGTGAGACCTCCCATAAAAAAAAGGAGTGTAGTGGATACTAAGGTGAGAATATCCAAAATTAGTGTTGCACATATCACAATGAGTCGCTCACTGTCAAATTGACATACATGAGAAAGCTTGCGTGGGGATAAGGGGTAGAGTGTAATGGTGAATTCAGAATACCTTATTGTAATTTTACTATTGGAAACTATGTCACTCACCATGGTTGTCATGGTCTTGTATAATAGAGTATTACGTATTATTAGACAAGTTAACAATATGAATCATAAACTGGCCTACACATAACCTTCCCAGTAATCTGCTGGAAACTGTGGGATACAATGTAGTAGGTCACTGCAGTAGCAAGTGATTTCAGGCATAATCTAGGCAAAGTTTAACCATAGGCCTTTGTTGCAGAGACTTATATGTTAGCATGAGTGACCGATACATAACCTGAGGACATATATTAGTATGTGCTGCCTTTAACAATACCACTTGTGTGTACTGCTTGTAAGAGCTTATTCCTCTGGAGGTGTATAAGACTGTAACACTCTCAGCAAACCTTGGTGTACCATCCAGATATTTCAGTATTGTACAGGTAAAAGATCGATAGCTTTGTTCACTTGGAAGAATACTAAAAAGTTGTGAAGAACAGCGAGGTCACTGAAGCTCGCCATGGACAGGAACTCTGCACAGTGTACTGAGATCAATGAAGAGAGCCTCTTCCTATGGTGCAACAACTGAGGTTCCCAGCATCAGAATGGATGCAAGATTGCTATCACTGTAAAATAGCTGTAATTTCCATCTTTTACAAAATAAACCACATAAACCGGCCTGTGCCTGTCTCTGCCTGTCTTATTGAGATCTCAGAAGAACTAACACCTCCTTGGTGCAAAACAGTATTGTGCCAAGCACTCCTTCATCCTACTTTCTTAGAAGTGTTGTACTCAAGTTATCTGAGTTTTCTGGTACAAGATGTTTAGCCCAAAGACAATATAACATAAATTTATTCTAGTCACCAATTGCCTGTATTTCATTTTTCTAAGTACATTATTGTACTATGCAGAACTGAAACAGCTTTGACTGAGTTTATCAGAGGCCTATTTTGTGCCACTACTAAAAATGTTATTCCCATTTTGGAACAGGCCCATTTAAGTTTTACAATTTATTTTGTTCTCAATGTTATTAAAATTACAGTAACAAAACACACCTGCTTATTGTCTTTATTTCCAAGCCACTGTGTATCATCAGGTGAAATGACTCAGAACTGAAGCATAGGATTACAGCTAGAACCGAAAAATATTCAACGTTTTCTTATATACTTTATTAATAAAGGTAGACCTACACTGAGACCTATACCAATGTTAATTTTATGAGGAACATTTAATATATATGTATGTCAAAACACAAAATTCATTTCTTATCTAAAGTTGGCATGTTATTCTGCATTATAGCCATCATATTTTTAATACTGTCCCTTAAAAAATTTACCAGATGCTCAGGCAGCATTTGTTGAGTGCCAGGAATTGTTAAAATTCATTGTCTATATCCATGGCAATTCCTATTTCTGTTTAATAGCACATTAATTCTTTCACCTTGGCTTTTCTAATCCAGCAGTGCTTGGGTATTCTCTAATGTTCTCTGCACAACAATTCAACCTGTACTGCACCAGTAACCATCCTAACCTGTGTTAAAGCACATGAACAGAAACTTAGTCGTAGTCCTGTGATGACTTACACCAGCCTTGATCTTCTTATTGCCTTGCCCTCTTGATATCCTCCAGGATAGATGTCGTATTTGGCTTCTTCTGGAAATTAATGGTATGTCCTGGTTTGAGGTAAAACAGCATCAAGTTTCTGTTCAGTAATTTTACTTTTCAGCTAAGCCTCTTGTAACTAACTGAATACTACTGGTGTATTTTTCAGACAGTAGTCCTCTTCCAGAGTGAAAAGACCTGATTGATTGGTTATAATTTATACCAAGGAATGGTACGCAGGGAGGCTCTTGCTTATACTTATTGCTGTAACAACCAAGGTCAGCTAACTTTGTTATATGCCCTGTTGGAGTGTCAGAAGCAGAAAAGCATAGAGGGGTCATGCCTGCAGGGAGGAGCGGACAGGATAGGTGACCCCAAACTGACCAACAGGGTGTTCCATCCCATCTGCCTCATGCTCAGTATAAAAGCTGAGGGACCAAAGGGTCAGCTCGTTTTCTTCGGTGGTCCGAGGGAGTCTCTCTCTGTTCGTCTGCCTTTGATACAAATCCGTGATATGGAATCCAGGTCCCATCTGTATCTGAGTCCAGTCTGGGACTTTCCCAGTGCCTGCCAGTGATGTGATCATCATCCTGGGAGCTTGATAGTGGTTTTGTATATGTTGTATGTATATTTCATTATTTTCTATTTTTTGCTATTATCTTTTCTTTTTATTATTTTATTATTAATATTTCATTAATGTAGATTAGTTTCTTTTAAACTTGTAAGTCTCTTTCTCTGTCATCTTTCTCTCTCTTCTCTGAAGGGGAGAGAAGTAAAAGAGAGCATCTGTTATTCATTTCAGTGGCCAGTCCAGCCCAAACCACGACATGGTGGAATTTGGAAAAATCTCTTTTCCCATTTTGTCTTTTTGTAAGTTTTAATCACACAAAAAAGTGAAAGACAGACAAACGTTCATAGATGAATGCAAATCACCTGTACTGCCTTCTTTTTCTGAACACAAAGGCCTGTATATTACAGATACAACTTTTAAAACCCCTTGGAATATCAGTAAGCAAAAGTAAACCAATCTGTTCCTCACTGCATTCTGCACTCAAAACAAAAAAAAAATCTCATTGGTTTTCTGTTGGAAAGTATAATTCAGTGAGGGTTATATCTCAGTGTCATCAGAGGATTTTCAAGCTGTCCAAACCACCCAAATTAAAATCATCAGTATTCAAAATACAACTGAAAAATTTAAAGGCAGTAGGCATAATTTGAAAAACTGAAATAAACTGAAGGAAACTTGAAGAAAACTACAGAGAAGCGCTAGACGTTGTAAAATGTATCCTTATTTCTTTGAAATTTTGATGTGGTAACCCTTACAATATTTTGACCCTTCTTCCTATAGCGGGTGCTGAACAAGTCAACCCAAGCCTCTCTTCTCTTATGACATATTCTAGTTTTCCATCCTCAACCTGTGGAAAAAACCAACTTTTTTAGAAAGAGAATGTTTCACAGGGCTCTGAAATGGCTCTAGGTGACCAAAATATTAGGCAGTATGGTCTAAGACTTTATCAAAGATAACGACTTAGTCCTCTTTCCTTTGTGTTACTCTTTCACGTTACAGTACATGATCTGTTTCTGTTTCCTCACAAAATGACAATCATAATTGAGCAATTGACAAATCCACTGGAATTAACAACTAAATTTTATAGTTGCAAGAGAGAAAAATAGTAATCAGTTTTAAGAGTGTCTTGAAGCTACTCGGTTTGTATTTTGTTCAATGTGGTGGCAATAGTCAAACTAGATAGTAAAATTTTGCCTAGAGTTCAAGATTTCGTTCCCTCCAGCTGCATGCTAAGACAGTATCATCCCCAATGTTAACATTGCAGTACAGAATTGGAGTTTCTGCATAGTTAGAGCTCCTCTAGTTTGGTTAAAATATTACCTATATGATAGTCACTTTTCCGTATGGCAATAATATTATTTATAGTGAAGTTCTCAATTGAATTCTCTTTGAACTATATATAGCTGGGCCAACAGCTCAAATGCCAGGGGAACAGTGAAGCTGAAATAGATCTAAAAAGATTTAGTGTTAATCAATGCATGGAGGGAAATCCATTTAACTGTTTAGAGATGAGATATTTTCCTCTCTAACAGACAGAAATTTTACCTTCAAATTCACAAATTCCTCCAGAGAAACCAGGAGCATTTATTTGGGAAGTGCTGGCAGCCCTCAGTCTCTTTCTATGACAGTGCTGTTGATGGTAAAGCAATTAAATAAACAAGCAGTGGCTCCTTACAAAATTTCACAGAACCTTTTGAGTATTTTACTTATCTTATTAGTCATAACTGAAAATTACCAGCTGAGTAGAACATAAGTTGTGAAAAAGTAATAAGTAGTGAATGTTTCAAAATGAAAACATGCAACAGGACATTCCCATAGTGTAAATAATTTTCAAAGCAGTATGAAGCTTTTGTCCTTGATTCTTTCATTGATACCCCGCTCTTCCTGCCCCTCCCTGGGAATGCAAGAAGTTAAAAAGATGATGACTTCTGTGATTTCCATACTCAACAATTTTATGGGATTTGGAAATTTATGTTTATCTGGTCTTTAGTAATAAGTATATAAGAAATATTTCAGAAAAATAGACAATATAATTGTCCAGAGAGGAAATAAAAGCCCTGCATACTCTCAAGTGGCATCACTTGGGCATGGACAAGGTATATCCATACTACTGAAGGACAGTGAGGGTATTTGAAAGATATTCCACTGCATCGCTGACTCTGTAATCTTCATTCAATGCCAGGTTTGAAAGTTTGATAAAACATTCCTCATAGTGAAGTAAATGCTTCAGTTAAGACCTACACAGCCTTATGTAGGTCTCTTACTTTCACTCTTCCTGATCACAAAATGAGCTTGAAGCAAGTGCTACGAATTAAAAATGTCAAGACTGTGGGAGTCTCTCTCCTACAGTGTGGCACACTATGAAAATTTAAAATGGTTATCTAAACCATTACTATTTTTACATGTTTTTAACATTTTTCATTATTTTCTTCTGGGGTTTGGGGTTTTTTTTCCTTCTTAGCTTCATTGGAAGATACAATCAGAAAATAATTTTTTTCCGCTGTTCTATATACTACTATATTAATATAAGTTATGGAAGCACCTCTGGCAGTTCCAGAGTTAAGAATTATCTACGTTTTGTATGCAAAACAAACACAAAATAACCTTATTTCGTAACAAAGCTATATGCTTCAGGGTTTTTTCTAAAAATTTCAAAGTAAGTTTTCATGGATGAATTTAAAAAATTGATCACAAGTTACTTGGGCTTAGCATATATTGCTCCTTTGCCTTCAATTATCCTCATAATGAAATAGTTATAAGGATTTTCTATGTCCCTTAGTTAAAACTTGTAGGATTCTTTGGTACAGCCTGTAATTCATGTCATATGGGATGAAAGGATTTTTCCTTTCATAGTCTCATTCCTGAAGCTGATTCTTCCACTGGGGTTGATGAGTACTATTGTACTGCAAAAAAAATTCCATACAGCACTGTCTTCTTTCAAAGCTTGCCAACTTTTAGGTGATTATTCTGAGATGGTTATCTGCCCCCCATTGTTTTCAATTTGTTCTTAAAAAAGATGTCTGCTGGCTTTTCTCTGGATACAATCATAATTTTGAAAGAGCACAGCACCTTAACTGAATCTCATTAAGAATAATAGGAAATGGTAACCATTTTGAAAAGGGAATGATGGATGATCTTTGAGAACTTTGATGCAAATAGTTGTAAAAATGGCTATTTAACTTAAGCGTTTTTGAAAGGTTTTTTGAAAAAAAACCCCTCCATTGTTGTTTGTTGTTTTGTTCTGGGTTTGTTTTTTTCTTTCCTAACATTGGATAGAATAGTTTCTCCCTGATAGGTTTGTTTAATTTGTTTAATTTGTTTAATTTGTTTAATTTGTTTTTATATACCTCCAAGAAGAGAGAGTTCTTGGCTATTTCTCATCATCGTGTTATCCTCTATAGATTTTTTTAAATAGATTGTTTAGTAATTTGTCCTACTGTCTTTTTGAGTATCAAAGTTAGTCTGTCTGGTCTGTAAACTCCCACTAAATTTATTCTTTTAAATTACCATAATCAAACATTGAAAGAATGTCAGATTGCTAGTATACATTGCCAAAAACTATTTTTAACTACCTGACTTTGCTATTTTAAATTGATGGAGAATGGTGTATTTTATGGACATAGTTTTTACTGTGTTTTACATCAGATATTTCCTAAATATATATCAGAGAGAGACTGAAAGAGAAAAAAGGGGATTGGCCCAAAGCTTACTGGAAGCGGTGGCTTCAGACTTTGGATAAGGCTCCTAGTATGTGTCTGGCACTTGCATCAGTCTGGCACCTGCATCAGTTTGACAGACAGATCACTTTGTGAGCCTGGCTATGCAAATTGAAAGTCTTTAAAAAGGCTGTGCTGCTATACAAAATGGGAAGCAATGACGTACTGACCATAATTTCATTGATAAATGTACCACTGCATACTTCGTGGGAGTTACTACTGTGCTAGAGTTTTCTGTGTTAGTAATTAGAGATTTAATAACAAGTACAGAACTACAGTGTCTTTATTACAGTCGAGAAAGGAAAAGTGAGGAATTTAAGGAATTCGCTGCAGCAATTAAAATATCTGGAGACAGTTTATGCTATTCAAGAGTTTGGTTTGGTTTGGTTGGTTTGGTTTGGTTTGGTTTGGTTTGGTTTGGTTTGGTTTAAAAAACAAAACAAAACAAAACAAAACAAAACAAAACAAAAACACTAAATATAAACCCTGGAAAACCTAAACACATTTAATTTCTTTTGTGTTTTATTTATGAATTGTAAGGTCGCCATCTGGTGGTTGTTTTAACATGAAAAATGTGAGGTTGTTTTTGAACAGCTGCTGATTTGTGATTATGGGCTTTGAATTTAATCAAAAAAAAAAAAAAAAAAAAAGAGTATGGGTTCAAATACTATCATGATGAGTTTTTTCCAAAACTTTTCCAAAATGCTTGCTAACTAGAACATGGGATGACCAAAATGATCAACATCTGAGTAATGACTTTGGGAGGTTACTATAATGACTTTAACCAGGACGCTCTGTGGTTGCGAGTGGTGAGATGTGTGTAGGTGCCTGTATAAAAACTCATATTCAGGACAATAAATTTCATCAATAAAAATACTGGTGAAGAATCTGGTTTCAGTTCCAAAATCAAAGATGGGATTTATCTCACCCAACTTCCAAAAAATTCAGACAGCTATTTGTCTGGGATACCTCTGTTGTCAGTGAAGAACTACAGATCCCTTTAAATATCAATTTTTCTTCACCTGATAAAGCATGCAAGATAAATTAGATGAAACTTCCTCTGGAAGAACTCATCTCTGTCTCTACTTGACTAGCCTAGTGACTGCGCCCAACCTTTAGACAAGTAATGTTAAAAAAGAGGAAATCCAGCCTAAGGACAAGTGTTGGACATTCCTTGTTGCCCAGGAAATCTTCCCTTCTGTCTCTTATGCATCAGACAAACCAGCTGACTGTGGGTTGTTGAGACCAGAATTGTGAGTTGTTCAGATCAGAAGGATTCTAACGGGGTAGGGACTGAACTTGGCTTGTTTCCAACCACATCTAATATGCACATGTCTATGCACTATATCAAGGCATTGTGAGATGTAACTATGACTTCACTAATTATGAGCTTTTTATTTAACTAAGGACATCACTTCCAGTTTTTCTTCGTTTTCCCACTAGGAGAGAAGAATAAGTGAGTCAGCTTAATGGAAAATAAGCACCCTCTCAATTAGTGCCTGTAACTGTATATCTTGGCTGCAAAATAGATATCATTTAACAAATTATCAAGATGCAGGACACCTTTGTTTCAATCTATTATGTGCCGTAACTGTTCCCTACACACATATGTGTATAGTTATATAATCTGTTGTTAGAGAACATTTTTAATTGGCAGAGCAACACTTCAAAACTGTTCTGTAATAGTGTCCCAGCCGGTGCAGGCGATAGAAACCTAGAGCCTTGAAATATCATCTTCCACTAAAAATATTGATGTAATCTCTACTTGTTGTATTGGCTAACTACTGGAATAGCTCCTTGAAAGGTGCCATGAAAATGCTGCAAGCTTGGCAAGGTCTTCATTGTTCTAGTGCAGAAAATCAAGGGAAGGTTTACTAGGAAAGATACGGTGTTGTAACTATGACTTTATTGTATACTTGCAAAGGAAGATCGTATTTTTCTGGTTAAGAGACAAGGAACCAAAACTCACAAACTATAACATTTTACTTATTTTGCTAATGGTACCTATCCCTCATGGTTACCCCAAACTCTTGGTATAAATATGCGCCACTGTATATCAACACACTAACACAAACAACACATATTTGTTAACCCTGAATATATGCTAGATTTCTTTGGTCATAAAATTAGGTTTTACACTGTACTGTGAGAAATGAATGTTTTATGAAATATGCTTCATTACCAGTTGCAGCTCTGATGCAGTCATTGATGATATGCAGTGTCTTCTATTTGTGGGACCATCCGCAGTGGATGGAGTTCAAGCAATGCATGTCCTGTAATTGGGTGTTGGAGACAATCAATGAGCTTGTCACAGAGAGCCAAACAGCGTAATTTAATTTGTCGTTACTGTTGCTTATAGAATTATCTAAGCATAACCAAGCTAAACATGGAATTTGGTTTATGGTCAGGAACTTGAAACAATGCAGAAGAGATGTAGCTAAGTATTCTATTTACATAACTTCAGAATCACTTTTGACAGGGAGCATCACTGTTATTCCAGGTTTAAGCCAATACAACTTTACACTTCAAAGACGATACACATGAAGTGTTAGACAGCTCTAGAATTAGATACCTTCCTGAGGCTGCTGAATCATATATGAAAGTTCGTATTCTGAAAAACGTGTGTTGGCAAAAGTATTTAAATAAATTAGAAAAAAAGGACTCCACCTGCACAGAAGGAAGGAAAGAATATTCACTTTTAGGAGGTACCTGTCATATCTACCTTGTTTATTTTAACACGATAACTTCAGTGTTGCCTCAAATCTTGGATTTCTTGCATTGAGCAAACAGCGATCATTAAAAAATGCATAGCACAAAGGAAGCTAATTACCTTTCCCAAATAAAAAGAAAAAAATTGTGACCCTTTGAAAGTAAACGGTACAGATCATTTATGCTTTGATTCACTAGCTCAATCCAGGATCATCAAAAAATATAACAAGACAGAGAAAATCCACCATTATTTTATAGCATGTTGATCATGTTTGTTTTTCACGGAAATGTTCTTGCTCAGAGAATTTGTTTTTATTATAGTAATTAAACTTAGGTAGAATTCAGGAAAAAAAAATTAGACCACTCAAATTTAAATTTTTGGATACTTCAAATAAATTACGGGAATAAATTAGGTCAAATCTGGAAGCTAAACAATCTCTATGTGCCATATTTAGATGCAGTTAATTGGAGGCTAGAGAACTAGAATAAAACTCAAAAATGGATTTGGTGTTTAGGCTAAGACTATCCAACTTGCAAATTTTGTGACTAACTGAGTGATGGGTTTTGTTTATAAAATATTTGCAATAAGTGTTTATTGTCTAAAAGCTTTAAGATGTGCCACACTTGTCTGTGGCACCAAGATCCTGGAGTGAGAAAAGAAAAGAAAGCTGCTATGTTTCTTCAGTAAAATAAATATATAGCTATTTCACTTACTAGAAATGTATAAATAGGACAATCAATACTTCAGCCAATTAAATTGTTAGACTGTACAGCTGAGCAGTATTTTTCTTCTTATTTTTTGGTGAATTTGAATTCACTTACTAAAATTCTGTGCTTTAGACAGTCTGACACTATTCATGTTTCAAAGCTGTCAAAATATTTACTTCATAGTTTTTAAAAACTTTTCCTTTCAGAAAGACATTTTGTTGAATATTTCCTCTTAGGAAATAAGTTAAGTAAACAGATAAAGTAAGCAGAGAACTAAATAAAAATTTCATCTCAGGTTAATCAGCATGCTTATGATTTTTTTTTAGTTGTTTATATCACCAAAAGAAATAATGAATTGTTAAACACTAAAAGAAATATTAAAATAGTAAACACTAAAAGAAATATTCAAATATTAAAACTGTTTTTCAAGTTGACCTTAGCAGAACTTTTTCTGTATTTTCTACTAAATCAAAAGTTCTTCTGGTTAAATTTGAATTTCTGTCAAAGTGTGTACCTATGAAAATTATGCCTGTATCACCACAAAGAAGAAAATTATACAAGAGGATTTGTATGTATATTATTTAATTACCCTATAGAAACAGAATGTAGGATTCAAAGAATCCTCTTACAACAGAGGACCAAGGCATAAAAAGAAAAATGATACTGCAATTTTAAATACTTCCAGAGAGACTTCTTCAAAATCTGTATATTTACTATCCCATAGGAATTCTTTTTCAGCTTGTTTTATTTTGAGACTATCTCAAGTCTTCCATAAAAAGATGACAGCAGCAGTTTTCTGTGAATCCACCTATAAGTTCAGGACATTATACCATTTTATAACAGAGGAAAAATATTTTCTCAGGATTGTTTCTTTACTTTTCCTGTGTCAGCCAGCTTCAATGTTTTTAAATATTTCTTATATATTATTCATTCTCTCCTCTCATTATTACTGGAAAGCAAAAAGTATTAGAGTTCTTCCTCTGTAAACAGGATATCATCAGATAAAGAGTCTATCTTGCCCACCACATCACTGAAAATTTGTGGCAGAACTAGTGTTCAACTCTGCTTCCAAAATCTTTGTTATAAAACTCATTTTAGAAGAATGACTTAAATATTTTGAAATTATATATTTGAAAATATTTTCCTTTTACTTTTAATTTTTAATTCAGTTTAAAACTATGTCATTTTTAAACTAATTTTTGAATTCATAATGTGAATGTAAATGGAAAAAAAAAGTAAAAGAAAAAACACAGTCCTTTTTTTTTTTTGTGAAACACTGTCGAAAAGGAGCTTTTCAGTAATTTCTATAAGTGCTAAAACAGTCTTGAGGAGAGGACCTCTGCATTCCAGGAATCCTAAATATCCATTATTCTGTTGCTCATAAACTCTGTTACCAGAAAAATCATGTCAGAATTCAGAACTTACTGTAAAATGCTGCTTATAATGTAAGTCATGGTTTGTCCAGTCCAGACTGAAGCAATATTAATTTTCCATCACACAAATATTGCATTTTATGTTGACAGAAAAAAAAAATAATCAAACACTTGCAGGCTCCAAGTAATATAGTATGTTTTATATGTATGATTTTGTACATTAAAACTTCTACATATAAATAGTGACAAATAAATATGAATAGTACATATGAATTGTCACATTCTTTGAGATCACGTTTTTAAAGCATGAATACCGATTTTTAATCTGCAATATGTTAGCACACATTTATCTATTATTATATGTATTGTAGATTCTACAGTATTCTTCCACCTTTCAGCAACAAATTTATGTGGTCCATTTAAAAATCTATAATTTTCACAGTCTTTTCTTGTAGTATTATTTTATTATTTACTTTGAATTGCATCACTCTTTTTGTACCTCTCCTGGATTTGCAAAACAGAACAAATTTGAATTACACACAAACATATCATACTTCCATTACTGTAAATCTGTATCAGCTCAAACCAGCATTGTTTACATATGAGTAAAGTGCAATATAGTAAAAGATTACAGAAATGAATTGTGTACAAATAAACCACAAATAAACTAAGTGCTATCTAAAAGTATAATGAACTGTTGATTAATAATGCATTAGAAGTTAACACTGAAATCAAATTAGTCATCTCAGGAAGTTTGTATGCATTTTTTTTCTTTGTCACTGATGGTGCAGTAATAGTTTTTAAAGCAAGCATGTTTCTATGATGAGTTCATTTAGTATTCAGTATAATAGCACTGATAATAATGAGCTCATTTGGCTTCCATTATATAAGCATTAGATAATGGATACCTATATTAAAGTGTTATTGTTATGGCGGTGCTTTTTTTCTTCATTTGGTACACGGTGCTAAATCTTTAAAGTAAAGCTTTTATGCAAATTGTTGATGTTTTTATCTTTGAATCATGACTAATTTTATGGACTCTGGAATCCCATTATTGTCAAAGTTGCTTTTGATATGAGACTCTCAGTAATTTGACTTGCCAAGAGTTTTATTATCATTAGTTCTACCCCAGCTTTTTGCTTTCATCTTTTCCCCCTTTGTCAGCTTTTTACATACTGCTACTTGTAGTACCATCCAACAAAAACATACAGACACACTTCTGGCAATGCTCTACTAATGTTAACACTGTTCAAGTGTCAGAGCCCAGTACACTGGCCTGCTCTCCAGTGAATGACCTGTTTGGCTCGCTGGGTACTAGAATCTCCCCTGACAATAGCTGATGCCGTATTTCTGTGGCTTTGGTGGGGGAGATATTTATATTAAAGATTAAGAGATTTAAGTAGCAGGAAAGCACAGGCGGGAGCTTTATTTTATTTAAGGCTTATCATACTCCAAAATCCTTCAGAGTAGATGCTGTGGAAGAGTTTATTCATAGCCATTTAACTATGAAGCCATTTGAAGACTTCAAAATGCAGAATGTTATCAGATCACTTTTGTTTTCTTGTGTGTGCAAGTGCCATAGAAAAAATTGCAGATACAGTTCTAATTAGCTCAGCTTCCTGTGTGCATTCTGATTTATTTTTTTGCAACTACACTGCTTGGTAATAGTTGTCCGTGTGGTAGGGACAAAATAGTGACTGCTTTCTGACCTGTGTCTGTCCGTGTGACCCTAGTCCTAGGACAGCATACCCATATTTTTTTCAGTAGATCAAAACTCAGCCAGACCATACTGTTGTTCTTTCTTATGTGCAACACTAGGATCTTCTAGAAAGGATCACAAGTCTGACTTCCCTGGCTGTGTCAGCCCCATGACACCATAGAAAAACATGACTGGTAGCCTCAAGCCAAGTGTGTCCATCCTGTCCACATTGCACCTAGCCACACATGGTCTTGAGCTGGTGCCAAGAGACTGAGTAGGTTTAGTCTCTTTGCTGCAATCAAAACCATGCTCAAACCATTTTGCATTTGTGCAATCAGGACATTGTACAAGTTTAGGTTTTATGCCAGGTTTGGGCGTGAGGTTAGAGATCACATCTAAGATTGTCTCACTGAAATGGAAACAGAGTTATTGCCCCCTAAACAGAGGGCTGAGAGGATAAAACACTAAAAAATGTGAAATAATGGGCCTATATCAGTAACAAAGATACCCAGTAAATCCAATAATTGGTGCCTATTGATTTATAGCTTATCAGACTGAAGAAACTGTTCTTACCAAAAAGATATCTAAGGAATACTTATGACAATCTGCTATATTAGGTCAGCTAGGGGGCTACATTTTCCAGACAGGGCGTTACTGTTGGTTTTGTTTGTTTGTTTTTTTTTAAAGGGCAAAAATAGTTCTATTAGTAAGACAGAGAACTGAGATTAAAAGGATTCAGATTTCTGGTGGATCCACAGAGAGAGTTTGTAGTTACAAGTATACTGTTTAGTTTTCTATATTCTGCAGAACTATAAATAAAGTTGAAAATGAAGTCAGTAACTAAATATACTAACTCTAAAACTGACCTTTACATTTTATAATTTTTTTAAATGAGCCCTGTGTCATTGAAAGACAAGGGGGATGGACATTTGAGGTACCAAGTCTGACCATCTGTCCTGAAGACAGTAAATCTATATTCTGTGACAGAAACTTATCTAACCTGTTGTGAAGACATCAAAACTTGGGATCCTTTTTTGCTTATTGCTGTTCTTGTTTTTACATATACTTGTGCATGTGTGTTTAAGTAATAATAACGCATGGAATTAAAACAGGAACACACTGCAAACTTGGAATTTGCTCTGAAAAATCAAATTAATTACATATATATATACACACACAGGCTTATGAAATAGTAGTATTCTCTGTTAGTATGTACAAACATAAGAAAAGCAGTATTGGATACAGCTAAAGGTCCAGCAAGCCCTTTATTCCATACTGAATTAAGACTAGATTAAAAGCCTAGGAAGAGAAATATGGGCAAGCATGAATGATACTTCTGTTGAGTACACTCTCAGTCTCCGATTGCTTTTGTCTCAGAGATTTCCTGAGCTGGAAGTAGTTTCTGTGTATTTATGACCCTCCACAGCCTCCTCTTTGGTGAATGTGTCCAGTTTCCCCCTTAAGTGGATGCAGACTTTTCACATACATGTTATCCGAATGACAAGGGGATCCAAAGCTTCAATATGCATTGTATTTAAATAATTTGCCTTCAAAAGAATTACTACCTGATGAAAACAAAGTACAAGGTGCTCAAAGTGTATAACTAAAGCACTCAGTTGAGGTATTGACAGGGGTGGTTCTGTCGTAAAATGAAAACTATGGAGTTGTGCAAGTTTTTGACAGCTTGTGTTCATTTAACACTTTCAGTTTTAAAAGTGCACATTCTTTCGATGCCCATTTACACCAGATACGGATAAGCTTTCTTCACACTATGCTTAGTTAAAGCATACTTGTCACATATGACTTCAATGTTTCTTTAAAGTCTTTATATATGCAATGAACAATCCCTTTTGAATATCCAGAAATCTAGGCAATTAGAGAAGAACTGCAGTCTTCTGAAAGGTTCTAAACATCTTCAAGGTTGCAAACATATTAACCTCCCAGTGTATCAGTCTGTATAGCACCAGATCATGAAGGCTACCTAAAGCTGATTTAAAATTGCTTACGATAAATAAGCACAATATATGTGCCCTGAATAAGTTTTACCATGTCGACAAAAGAGGATAAATTAGTTTACCTTTTCACCTTAAGCTAGCCTTTTATTATTATAAAAACATTGCGCAGCCATGCAGCTCGGTTGGTTGGTTGGTCTGCTGCTTGTTTTCTCTTGTATGAGTAAAGGCTGTAGAGCTCACTCTCCCCACAGCACAGACAGTCTCTTTTGCATAGATTTGAGTCATCAGCAGTACTGATCCTGATCTAGACTTCTTGGGGTCTACCAGTGGTATTATTTATTTTCTAAGAAAACTTTTCCCTTGCTTGGTTAAAGACAGGTAGGCAATTAATAAGTTGGTCAATCTTAGGGAATCTTTAAAGAAACTGTACTGGGAAAAAAACTTCTCAATACTGATGATAGGAAGTGAGAGCTAGATGGGAATGGCTTCCTGATAATTAACATGCAGTTGTTGAACTACTGTCCTAAGTCAAAGGTGGCCTCAGGTTCTCTATGTCTCTTTCTCCTGCAGTATGCAACCCTGTTCTTAAAGGGGACTTTGACTAATAAATCTGAAAGTCAGCAGAAGAGGTTAAATGTAACAGAACAGGCCTCAAAAGATTGAGGTGAAGGACACTGGTGGACATCTTATGAATCAGCAAATAAAAATATCTCGCTCTAGCCTACTTTCAGTACTTTTGTTCTATTTCATTCTGTTCTTTGACTCACCTTTCTTGGGTATGTATTTTGAAATGTAGTAGATTGATTAGATTGCTTCCTCCTTACCTGAACATGAAAACAATTCTGAACTCTCAAGAAACTTCATATGATAACCTTCTTAATTACCCAAGAGCATATATAAAAACTGAATTGTTGGAAGTGCAATTCAGCATAATTGTATTCTAGGTTTGTTCTTTAATTAATTTTTAATGGAGAACTTCACCAATTTTATCTGAAAGGACCATGCTGTAATTCCTTCATCTCCTCAAGCAGTCTACACCATGTTTTGTTTTAATCTTGCTGGCTTGAGAGAAAAGTCAGATTCAACTGTGGAAAGAAGAGAACAGCTCATCGGTGTAAAAGTGGACTCTAATAACAGGCTCTAGAAGTCCTATGAATAAGGGAAAGTCAGAGAATAGAGGGTGTCTGGATCACATCCGATGAGATAAATATTTCATCTAAGTTTTGCACAGGGAGCATTTTTAGGGATTTATACCTATTTCCGGGCAAGACGGTAAATGACTCTTGGAAAAGAAAGATGGAAAATCTTTCATCCCACTTTCTGAAATTTCTGAAAACACCGATTAAACTAGAAATCTCTGAAACTCCTGAGCATATGTTTTGGGTTTTTTTTCTGGAATGACAGCACAGATAAATAAGAAAGAGGACTAACGTACCTGTCCCCAATGACACTCGCCTGCTCAGCTCCAGCAGAGCACTATAGGAAGAATCTGTGTCATTGTAGTGGACAGTGAGGTGAGCGAGCATCTCTGAGTAAGCATCTATGTGAGTAACTTTGATAAGGACTGTGACTCCTCAGGTGCAATTTCGCTAACTGTTCTCCATGAGTCATTGAAGACTGTACCCTCACCTTCGCACATTTCAAAGCCTAATTGCAACTGACTGCCCAGGCAGTCTGAGAGAGAACAGAATTGCTTTCACACCATTTTTAAATGGAAGTCAAGGGAAAAGGAAAGTTATAAATCTTTTAGGCTCCTTATAAAACTCTTTTTGAGTTCAGTGGTCTTTGAATAAGGGAAACAGTTAATGTATATTGACAGGAATACGTGTTTCCCTGAAATACCTTAGAGATTGCTTAATCCATAAGAATGTTAGAATTATCTACTCCACTTTACTAAATAACATTGGAATTTTCCCCTGATTTAGTGTTAGTACTAAATCCCGAAATATCACAGATTTTTTATTCTTGAACTGCAGAAGAACACTTTGAAGTTATACAGAAGCACAGAGTCAGATCCAGAAATCATCAAATCAACTTCTTCCTTGTCTGTTGATTTGACCTTTTGTAGAGGCTTCTAAGGTGTTTGAACCTCACTGTATGTTTTAATTTATTCTGACGTTGTATGTTGACAAGGCTTTTAAATGTTGCCTTAGAACTACATTAAAATTTCTGGTGCAACTGAAATCAAATAAAACTAAATTGCTTAGGTGGGTCTTTTATTAAAAAAGTAACTTACCCTCCAATACCAAGGAAAAAAGGATCTTAGATGGTATATCAGCATTTGTGATTAAAGTCCTTATTCTAAAGTATGTTCAACAATTTAATTGATTTCAGAAATCCTTGGGTGAAATCCTTTGTTTAACCCTTTAGTATATAAGAATAATTCTTAATCAAGAATCAATAATTAAATACTTCTGTCCTAGCATATACATTATGGTTTACAACTACTAGGCCACATGGATTTTTTCTTGTCTGGGTTAAAACATAAATATAACTTCTTAAATTAAATTTCAAATGTTTTAAATTCCTTTGATCAGAATCAGGAATTTATTCTGTTCCATCTCTGTGGAGTACTTCCTTTTCCTACAGTTTTGTTGGTTGTTGTTCCTTTAAAGCTTGTCCTATCTCCTTGTCTTCCCACAAAGAGTTCCTTTGCTTTATGTGTGAAAACCAGGAAGGTAAAGCAGCTTCCCCAACCAATCTACTGCTACAGTGCTTCTTTTGATAGAGCTCTCCGGTGGAACCCCGTATTGGATTTGCTATATTAGCTATATTCTGCATGAGGTGCTGCTCCTCACAGAGAGAGAAAGAGATCTTGTTAGCAAACACCTTGTTCGTAACTGAGAGAAGAAGAATGAAACTTGTGAATGGGTTTAAAAAAAGATGCAGTTGAGGGCGTATTTAGAGGAAATAATTGAAATGAAGCAAAGAAAACAATAGAAAGCAGAAAACTGTAGCAAGAAGAAAAATGAGAGAAGGAGAAACACATGGAGAGGAAATAGGAAGGAAAACTTTCAGGAGTAAAGAAAAACAAGTAGAAATAATAGTACAGAAGGAAGAAACCCAAATGGGGAAATAAAGGTTAAAACAGATTAAGTGGAAAGGCAAAAAATTCAAGTGGAACAAGGAATCTGAAAAGAAAAGACATAAATCAGACAAGTATTTTGAAGAGAATGAGAAATGAGACTATTTTTGATGAAAAAGTAAGTATTGCAAAAGAAGTGCATAAGAACATGGAGTGACAATAAAATAGTTAAAAAATTAGAGAAGGATGATGAAGATGTACTGAGACGAAGAAGAGGTAAAAGGAAAAGATATTGGAAACTCAAAGTCTTTGTGCAAATGCAAGATTCTGTAAATATGGTTTTACATATTCAAAAATGATAAAAGTGTGGTTCCTGTCTTGAGGTTTAGCAAACAGAAAGTGACTTTGAGGAAGTTCTAAGCTACGCTTCTCCTGCATGCATATGTCATATAAACTGGTAACTCAATGTATCAGTAAAATTTTATGAGCCATTTTGAAACTCAGACTGAAATGAGAAATGATTGCCATATATCCCGCAGCTCTAGACCTTTGGGACATTCAGATCAGCCTTCACCTACTGATAACTTCATGTTAACTCATGCTGTGTTTGTTATTTTGTTAATGCCAAGAAAGTAATCTGGACAGAAAAATGCGTGTCATATTTTTTTAGGGTATAAAAACCTGCAGCATTTTTTTTTCTTCCTCAATATCTTGTAAGTGGCATAAAGTCCAAATTACTGAATGACTTTCCATTCCTAAACAGACAAATGGAAATAGCTATGGTAACATGATCCTGCCAGGGGTACATAAAAGCTGTCATATGGTCTTAAACATATATTTGATTAAACCATTACTATGCCTTTTTCTTTGAAATTCAGTAGCAGGTCCATTTTTATCTCAGGAGTACTTTCTTATTTTTCTTTGCCTATGTATTGAGTTTGTATGGCAAGGTTTTATAAGCAGAGGGGCTACAGGGGTGGTTTCTGTGAGAAGCTTCTAGAAGTTTTCCCTATGTCTGACAGAGCCAATGCCAGCCAGCTCCAAGACAGGCCCGCCACTGGCCAAGTCTCATCCCATCAGCAATGGTGGTGGTACCTCTGTGATAACATATTTAAGAAGGGCAAAAAAACACTGTGCAACTGCAGCTGAAGACAGGAATAAAAGTATTTGAGAGCAACAACTCTGCAGACACCAAGGTCAGTGAAGAAGCTGGGGTAGGAGTTGCTCCATGTGTCAGAGCAGAGATTCCCCTGCAGACCACGGTGAGGCAGGCTCTCCCCCTGCAGCCCATGGAGGTTAACAGTGGAGCACATATCTTCCTGCAGCCTGTGGAGGACCCCACACCAGAGCTGGCAGATGCCCAAATGAGACTGTGATCCTGTGGAGAGCCCATGCTGGAGCAGGCTCCTGGCAGGACCTGTGGACCCATGAAAAGAGGAGCCCACACTGGAGTAGGTTTGCTGGCAGGACTTGTGACCTTGTGAGGGACCCATGCTGGAGCAGTCTGTTCCTGAAGGACTGCACCCCTCCCTGAGGGACTGCCATGCTGGGGCAGTTTGTGAAGAACTGTAGCCTGTGGGAAGGACTCATGTTGGAGAAGTTTGTGGAGAACTGTCTCCTGGGGAAGGGACCCCATGCTGTAGCAGGGGAAGAATATGAGGAGTCCTGCCCCTGAGGAGGAAGGAGCGGCAGAAACAACATGTGATGAGTTGACCGTGACCTCCATTCCCCGTCCCCCTGCACTGCTCATGGCGGAGGAGGAGGTAAAGAAAATTGGAATCAAAGTTGGGCCAGGGAAGGAGGGAGACGTGGGGGGAAGATGTTTTAAGATTTAATTTTCATTTCTCATTATCCTATTCTGATTTGATTGGTTATAAATTAAACTAATTTCCCAGGTCAAGTCTGTTTTGCCTGTGGTGGTAATTCGTAAGTGATCTCTGCCTCTCCTTATCTCAGCACCTGAGCCTTTTGTTATACTTTCTCTCCCCTGTCCAGCTGAGGAGGGGAGTGACAGAGTGGCTTTGGTAGACACCTGGCATCTAGCAAGGTTTAACCCACCACAGCATACTTTTCTTTATTCACTTTCAGTTACTCAATCAAGTCATGTATACAGGACACGTGCAATTGTTGAACTAAACCATGGCTGATGGCTAATGACTCTTGCAATGTTTAGCACGATAGCAGCCCTGTCCTGTAACTCCAGCACAACCATCTGATCTGGCACCTGTGTCATCCACACTATCTAGGGTATATCTCTGACACATTGCTGAGCCCTGAAGGCATTGCACCAGCAGAACTCCCAACATATTTTTTAATTCCATGAATCAGAGGAGTACACTTTTTGACAATTACTGTGCCACTTCTCTGTAAAGAGAGGTTGTAAATATAAAGGGTAATACAGTACGTTTGTATATGAACCAAATGACTATACGAATGATAGTTACACAACAAACATGCAAGTATTACTCTCTTCTGGTAAGAAGCATGCCTATTACATGATGAGGTATTCCAGTATTTTGCCATACTTGCCATTCATATTATAGAGCAATACTCGGGACTGCAATTTTCCAGCGCCTCTATGAGAAGTCATGTCATTGGCCTCAACCCAAAGGCTCTTTTACACAGGAGCAAAGGGGGTGGGGTGGAAAATCACATATGCATGAGTATATACTTTCATATAGGTATTTTATATTTCTCCGTGGGTTTTTTCATTATTATTTTAAAGGGACTGTCTTTAGAAATACTTTCTACTCTTGAAGTCTAACCAGAAGAGTTGCAAATGAGGTGTTTCAAAGGGATATCTAGTGTTTGGGTAGTGGTGTTATTGGTCTTGCAGTTTGTAGTTAATGTATGGGCAGGAAGTATTAGTTTGGAGAATCTAGAAAACAGACTAGTATTATGCCAAAATGAAACCTCCAATAATGAATACCAAACTGAAAGTCTAGTCCCAGAGAGTGAAATTAGCACCAGAGCGTACACTGGGCTTATTTAGGAGCTTAAAAACACATTGATTCATGATGTAGTGCCAAGAAATAGAAACTTGGTCTGTCACAGAAGGGTTAATAACTTTCAGTACTTTTATGTTAGATACAGCAGATGATAACCTTCCACACATGCAGCTACAGCAGCAGCTTTGAAGTCACAGCGCAGCATCAGGGTTTCCTAGGATCAAACAGCATAGTGAATCATGCAGTGGTGGTGGGAGTTCAAGTTATCACAGTGGTGGCTCAAGTAATACTGACAGTAGTGACAGCTGTACCGAGAAACTGTTCAGAATCATTCCATCCCCACCCCCTCTAAAAATGATGGCAAGATATTCGAGCCAAGCTACTTCCAACTGCTTGGATTTTATGTGTAGTTTGCAGACTCTTCGGAACAGACAACCTTGTGTCCCCTCACATCTGTCAGTGCTAGTCTCAAAGCAGTATTTTCCATGTATATGGAGTTTAGGGTTGCAGTTTACATTAGGGTAAATGCAAGTCTGTTGGCAAATTTAATTTTTCTGACCTACTGAATCATGACTCTTCTTCATGTAACCATGGATTTGGAGAGGAAGTTTCTTAAATATAATTTACGTCTCACCAAAGCATGCTCCCAGTAAAAAAAAAGTGAATCTTATCATTGACTTCAAAGCACACCAAAAAACCTGTTACCCTGCTGCTTGCTGGAATATGCAGAACAAGTAAAAAGTAGAGTATAAATGAACTTACTGATAGGCAATGTCAGTTCAGGTCACCCTGGGGTAGATACGTGGATATGAATCAGTGAAAGGAAAGTCCTACCATTCCCACCTCCCCTCTCTCAGGGCAGTGTGGAAATTCCAGATCTAATCCATTGTTTTCACAATAACATTTCAATCTACTGGTTTTTGTTTTGCTCTTTTATCCTCATCGTCTTTTACCATCTGAAGAGCGTAGCATGGAATTTCTCTAAAAACACACAGATTTTGTGGTTAACATTCAGTAGATCAGACAAAGTTGCACTATAAGTATGATAAATGAGTGCTTTTTGATTGCTTCTCTCTTTAGAGCTATTAAGTGCTATGGAACTATGTTCTTTAAACAGAGAGGGGAGTCAGAGCTCAGTACCACAGACAGTATATCAAATTCAGATACCTCGCAGAAGAAAACAATCACAATCCCATTTCCTAAGGTGAAGCAAAATAATTTCCAATTACACAAGCAGAATTTACAACTGTTTTGACAGCACCTAGTTTATATGCAATAATAGCAAAGCTTATTTTGGAAAGACAGAAAGATGCTGATAAACTGGTCTTATCATTCCAATTAGCAATCAGTTTTAGCATTCTCTGCCACTATACAATACTTCATATGACAAGATTAAGAGTGCTGGACCATATACATGAGTGATCTCCTCACTACTGAAGACAGTGTTGCAGGTCTAGTTTTTTGTTTTGTTTTGGCACAATCCAGCTTTGTGTATCGCTTTTGCTATTACTTTCCTCCCCTTTTTTTGCTTTTACAAAATCTGTTAGCCCTTTTTTCAAGTCATTTGGTGCTATGATAGCTTTAGTGAGCTATCAAAAGCTACTTCTATCTGCTATAGCAGATGCCTAGAGCTATAGTGTGAAATCAAAGAAAATAAACTCTGTTGACGTGATTGGTAGCATATACTCTGTACATCATAGTAGGTTTCAAAAGTTGTCTTTGTAAAGCTCAAAAGAATTTTCTTTTATTCTGTAGTTATCCAGAAATCCTCACATTAAAAAAATGTAGTAGCTGAAATTAGGTGCAAATGAGTATGAGATTCAAAGCAGATTCTCAGATGGTGTAACATGTCATAACTTCCTAGTGTAATCATGGCAGTTTATATTAGCTGAGAATCTGTTCCCTAATGATTATACCAAAGTACATAATATTAAGACCAAAATAATGTTTGGTTCTGCAAGAAGTAGTCATACTTCCTTATTTGTATCTGAGCTTGATGTTGTCAAAGAGATGTCAAATTTTTTTATTTTACTTGAAAATTAGTTTGATCCATATTTTTTTAAAAATGAATAGTGATTTATTTCTTCATTTTAGGTATTTGAATTTGATGAACTGTCTATTTTACCATGCACTGAATCCCTCTACTATTTAAAGATCTTCAATTCACTGTGCTTACTGGCTGCTCTGAAGAGAGAAATGAATGCAAAGAACACATTCATCACAGTTATGAGATAACCTAGTGTGATCAGTGACATGTTAACTACAAAATTTTTGATTGCTTGGAGGAGCAAATCAAAAGTTATTATTTTTTTTATCTCATTTCATCCAGAAATAAGAAACTCTGCAGGAACAGAAATTTCTTGAGAAGTCAGTTTCTCAGTCATCTGACATGCTATGGGAAGAGCATGTGAATTGTTAAAAGAAGAACTCAGACAAAACAGATCATGAATTTCTGAATGAAGCCTATTTAGAAGACAGTACCTTTTCTAAAATCATAAAATTAAATCTCATTTTGTCTAGAAATAGGAAACTGCAAGGAAAGAAATTCCTTGAGAAGGCAGATTCACAGTCATCTGTACTTCTATAAGACTAACTCAAATAAAATCTTTTTAACAAAAAGCAGCTTTTTAAAATCAGAAAATGCATTGGAAGGTCTTCTATTTCCTCAAATTTGTTTCCATTTTAAAGGGAAATAAAATATAATTTCTGGTTTTATATCCCAAATAGGTTTTCACTGCAAATGGTATCAAAACATTAGTTTCTTTCCTGGGTTGCCCTGGTGTCTTATTGGTCCTTATTGGTCACTTCTAAACTGGTAAACTTGATTAATTGTTTATGACTTGATGAAAAATTTTACCTAAAGCTAGGGGAAGAATCTAGGACTCCTGTGTCACAGAAGGGCATTTCTACCAAAAAAAAGTATCCTTCCTTTTTGTTGAAATTGTAGCATGAACAGCTCAAAGCTTCTAAGTACTGTAAGCGAAACCGAATTTCATCACCCCAAGGATAATGACAAAATTAATTCATCCTGTGGAAGAGCCAAAAGTATTCTTTCAGGTACCACTTTGCTTCCCGGCTCAAAATACGGAAACTGAACACTTTCCTAATGCTGATAATGGGTAGTTGCAGCCTGGTTTCCTGCGCACCCTTACTTGTCTGCTGTCTCTGACTCCCATCAATGCTGTATACGTAACTTTCAGAAAAAGAACCAACAGCGTTACTGGGAAAAAAAATGGTGAGGGGAGAACAATCCTAGTCCCTCGCCTTGCCTTGTCTTCCCCCAGACACACAGAGCCAGGTACACAGTGTCACCTACAGCTACCACCATCTGGCCGCAGCCACCCTTCATCCCTATAGCTGTCTGCGCTAAAACGCTGGCACTGGGCTCCATGGAGCAGAGCCACAAACAAGCTGTGGAGCACTAGTCACTTGTTACTGAAGGTAGGTATTTCACTTTCAGTTAGCGGACAACTTTCTACCTATCTAGATTAACCTACCCTGTTATAGCACTTGATTACAGCAAGTATAGGCACAAAAGCTTTTGAATTCCATTCATTTTTCATGACCTGAACTTTGTGAATACATTTATAAAGTGTGAAACCACTCATGGAGCTACCCACTAAACATTTGTGTAAAAAATTGCACAGAAATCTGTTTTTTTCCTACAAGTTCACACATACAAGAGAAATAGTTTGTTCTTGTTTTAATCATCAATTAAAAAATAGTGACTATCCACTGAGAAGCTGGGACACAGTACAATAGGTGGTGTGACAGTTGTGTTGGTGGGACTCTAATTATTCTCTGAGGGAAGGAAAAATGAGTAAAGATTAAAAGCTCTTTTATTCTGTTAATGGTTTTTTTTTTTTTGCTGTAAATTTCTACCACATCTTTTGCCAGAAATCGACTTTGTCTTTGGAAAATATGCCTCTTTTGATCATGGATTCAAATAACTTAATGTACTGTACTTCAATAAGTTAATGTTCAGAAAAAATAGGAATCACTTTTAAACTCTGACTTCAATAGCTTTTCCATGCAGCACAAGAAGAAATGTAGGTGCCAGTATCAGTGCTGAGGCAAAGCAACTACCAACTCCATTAATATAAGAGGTAAAACTAATACAGCTACTATTCACTAAACACTTAAAAGACACTTCAAGCCTAGTTTTGAACACTACTTTTCTTTTTGGCCAGAAATTTTAGGAAGTCTTAAGCAATGACTAAAGGAAGAGCTGACTTGGAACTTTTCCAATGCATTTGTGCATTGTATTTTATGTTCAATGTATTTTAAGAAACAAAGTTTGCTTTTCAAAAGTGCGAAATGTTATGCACATAGATAATTTAGAATATGCTTACGCACAGAGTGCTAGGATTCAACAGAAGCTTATATTAGGATTGTCAAACACCTCCAAAATATGAACACCAGATAAAGCTTCAACCCTTTTTCCTCTAGGAAGCTCTAGTGTTGTTATGAAGCTTTCCTATTTTTTCTTATTTTAATAGTAAGGCAGTAACCAAGATGGTTACAAACTCTGCAAAAAAGTAATGCATTTCTTTATCATTTGAAATATAATAAATATAATAGCACTAATTCTTGGAAGACAAAACCATAATTTTCTTCTACCACTAGCATAAATATTTAATAATCTGTAACTTTTCTTCTTCCTTTTTTATCTGGTTTTCCCAATAGAGGAGATAAACTGTCAGCATTGATGAGAAAATAACACACAAAGATGGTTTTGTAGTAAGTCTGGGTATGGGAATAACGCAAAAAATTCCAATTTTAATAGCTAGCCAAAGGAAGAATCATCACCTTTTCTCAGATTTTTTCTTTCCTTTATCACAGATGTGGTTTTTGCAGAGCTTCTAGTTTCAGTTCTGAGGAGCTGGTAATAATGTCCACAGCACTAACTAATTAATTCTTAGTTTGATGAATGTTCTCATTTAGGAATGATTATTCTGTTCTATAATTCCTTGCCTCCTTGGTTTACTGCTTCTCTATATAGGTTACCTTGGATAATGTTGTTCAAAAGCTGCTTACCTTCTGAACAGAGTTTCGGGATACAGTAACATTTGGATGGATGAAAACTCAGAGAGGATATCATTTTAGCATGATGCACTGCACTGCAGTGCACATTGAAGTTGATCAAGTCATCACACCTGCATAACGCCTTCCACACCTCAGGAGAAAGTAGACTCTGCCTTTTCCTTACTGTTTCCAAATGCCTATCAACTGATCAAAGATTTGTCTGATACATTTGTACCACTTATTTCCCACTGTGAGGAAGAGAAGCAATTTTCTGAGAGTTTGGTCACAGAAAGGTAATAAAAAGTCTGTGGCTTCAAAAGTGATATTATAAACATTTAGAGTTTTTACTCTGGAGTTTTGACATAAATCTGTTTCTTGATAAGTTCTGGTGATTTTGCATGCCGAGAGCATTCAGTGATATGCTGTACCATTTGGGGAAAATCCTCAGTATGGTGAATTTGATTGTTAAAAGGCCTAATTGCTTTTAAATAGCCCACCTTACTTATGCTTTGCTCTGGACTGAATGTACTTGGCCAACCTGTCTTCTCTTTGAGTCCATATTCTTTGAGGCAAGTTGTTTTCTCTTCATGGGAGCTTAGATTTTATGACTATAAATTTATTACAGTTTAAATACTTCTGAAGTACCTACACAAAATTAAGATAATGTTTTTTATACCATTTAAGACTTTTTATTTCCTATTTCAAAACTTTTTAGAGTTTGGGGAAAAAATATATATCCAGGCCTGGACTTTTGGGTTCAGCATGCCTTTCACTCCAAAACTCAGATCATCAGTAAGAAAAACACCAGCTGATGTTGGGCAGAAACACAACAACCTTTGACTACAAGCTCAAAGAGAACTTAAAAAAGAAGGACTCATCACGTAACAGAGTTTCATCATGATTCTTTACACCTCCACAAACTACTGTTTGATAAAGACACAGTGAAGCCATGACATCTCACTTTCTTCAAATATGGTTGGGAATAATGTGACATTTTAGCTAACTAATCACTCTTGCAAGAGATCATCTTCAGGATGGTAACAAACATAGTAACATACTCTACTGTCAGTCACGCTTCTAACATCTAGCGACTTTTTTATGGCATATGACAAGAAACTGAGCATTATTTATGTGACTGTTGAGCAGCTTAAATCCAAATCAGCATAGAAAACAGAGACAAACTGAACAATTCCAAACTGGCTTTTTTCGTAGTTCAGCCCAACAAGATTTAGCTTCAGGACTTCATTGCTTCCCGAGACTCACCTAGGAACAATGTAGCAGGAGATGCTTTCCTACACTCAGGTACTTTTATTTATTCAATATGAACTAAATCACTTTTGGCCAAAATGAATTCAACTTACGAGGGAGAAAATAGGTTTTCTATTCAAGTTGGTCATGTGCTTTTCAAATCAATGTAGTTTCACTGGTATTCTCCACTTTGTCAGAATGGAAAGACTTTGACTGTTGTGTCTGTTTCAAAAAAACATCCCTACGGTTTGTCATGGACTCAGTTAACTAAAACACAGACCAAAAAAAAAAAAAGGTGTGTTCCATCTAAATTGACTTATTTTAACGTGGTTTGGTTTTGAAACTGTATCTCTGGTCAGCAAAAAATTGGCAGTGGAGTTTCACAGGACACTGTGAAAGAAATCACCCAGAAACTCAGGACACAAAGTAAAGATGGAAGCTTGAATGTATCCTTCTACCATGGATCTTTCAACCTCAAGTGCATTTGCTTAATAGCTCTCCTGCTGCTGTTTAAAGTTTGAAGAAAAGTGGTGATGCACTTAGCATTTGTGAAACTGGAAAATCAGTGAAGTGTGAAGTTTTTTCGTTCCCTTTCGAGATCATTCTCATAAACCTAAACTTTGGTGTGTTGAGCCACATCAGCCTCTGGTTCTTATTCATTTTGGGGTTATTTTGTCAAAAGTATTGCACTAGAAAAAGGCACACAGGGTGTGGAGCTGGACTATATATTGAAAATTGGGCCTCAAAATTCCCAAGAATCTTTAAAAAATATTAGGACCTAGGAGATAACAAAAGAGACAAAGAGGGACATCACCTGCCAAAGCTAAAGGACAAGACAGTGTTACAGCTTATCTCTCAGCTGCATCTCTGATCAGATGAGAAAAATGTGGGAAGCTCAGGGTCTTGATAAGGCGGAAGGCATGATTATTTTGTAATAAACAGCATTCAACACCCGCTTCTCCCTTCCCCCCCCCCTTTTTTTTTTTTTTAAGCCAGTGTAGGAGTTATACTGCTTAAATTTTGCACTGTGTGCCTTGTCATTGCCTGAAAATTTATGTAGCTGTTGCTATGGCTGCAGCTTCATCCACTGCATATTCTCAGTTCTCTACAGCTAAAACGCTTCATGGAGTACAAATTTCCACTGCAGTGGTGCAAGAGAAACAGTATAAAATATTCTGCTTTTTGATCCAACTTATATTTCTATGTGTAGAATGTCATATGTATTTTGAAAACCTAGGTACTGTCAGTTACCAAAAAGCAGTTTCTTTTTCTGCTAATGCTACAGAAATTACTTATTGTCTCCTTTCTCTTCAGTATATTACAGAGGGCAATATGCTCACATACGTTTATACAGCCTAACTTGCTTTAGCAGCCTCAATATTGTTTTGTTTCCTTTTCATTCGGTTTATAGAGCCTTCTGTTTTCCCCAGTTTAAACACAATTGTTCTAAACTTCTTTTTCAGTACTGTTAAGAGGTAAGTGCCAGGATTTAGCATGTATAACATTTCTGAGGCATTTGTTCAGCTGTCTGTTGAATCCCCTGAAACTAATGCTCAGTCTCTATTAATGTCTCAGTCCCTGGAAACCACAGCCCATTCTCTCCTATAATTAATCTTACAGGTACTGCCTTGACATTATTGGTTCACCAGCAGAGCAGAACTGCCTCAGCCATCAATAATAATTCCACACATTAGGATGAGGCCTACATACACAGCCCACAGATGTAGTTGAATTCTGTGCAGACTCCTGCACTCCTTGCTGACTGGGGAAAGAAGGAAAAAAAAAAAAAGGAAGCCTCTGCAGTCGAAACTGTTTTGGTCGCGGGTAGTTTTGCAATACAAGGGTCGTGGTGTTACTCATGCATTTGCTTTATGTTTTTTCTCCAAATGTAGGCACTGTTTGGCACAATGCTTGTGATTGTCTGTTTACTGAATCTTAATACTAAAGCTGTTACAAATTGTCTTTCACAGATGGTGGGAGCTTCTCAGATCAGGAGAGGCAGGGAATTTATTACTCAATATTTCTGTAATACTGATTGGGACGTGAGAAGCATAAGCAATCTCTCCTACTGCAGGGTTTGAGCTCTCCCTCTTCCTTCCCCCACCCCAAAAATTATGGCTAGCTGGAGAAGGGGTTTTTTTTTCTCATTTTGTGTAGATAGCAGCTGTGCAATTTCAAGCAGAATGTTTGCTTTGATCCTCCTTTCTTTAATTGAAATCCACAATTATGAGATTTGTTTCTTTTATGTTTGCTAGTTTATTGGTTTAATCTACAAAATGTGCTGTCTTGCTGTCTTCCACAGTTAAAGGCAACAGCACAGTTGGGATTTAAATGGCAAACTTGGAGGGGGGTTGCAGTCTCTCAGGTATTGGGGGGGGATGAAACTTCTTTCATCTGATTTCAGACCATTATATGTACAGGGTAGCAACAAGAACACAAACAATATGTCAACTAATTGTAAAGAATATCCCTAGGTAGCCACTTTATGTGAACTAAACACATGAAAGGGAATTTTAATAGGGAGGCAAAAAATCCTTCTCTGATAGCTTATTTGGGGATTTCCTCTCTTTAGAAGCTTTTGTAGCAACAGTTTTCGTTATACAATGTTTTGCTAGCCTCTCCGATACCAGCTCCTGCTTACATGAGTTTAGCAAAACATTTTAGAACAGCCAGGGTATTTACAGTATGAAGGAGGCATTGCCAAACTGGCAGATGCAGAAGATGGGATTATATGGCAGAGTGATCACCTGTGAACCAGAGGAACTGAGAGAGCAGCTGGACTCAGATTTGCAAAGGATTTTACCTTGTTAGGTCTAATTGGGGTGAAAAAACTGCAAGACTTAGTCCACCTATGGATTTTTTATTTATTTTTTTTATTATTTTAGGTTACGAATGTCAGAAAATCTTTTACAAAAAAACCTCCGGAAGAAAAAAAATCCTTTCACTTAGTTTCTTTGCCAATAACTATTTCCTATTCCAAAAAGAATTTTGTCCAAAAAAAGATCTAGTAAATAAATCTTGAAAAATACTTTGTGTTATAAAGCATGTGCATTTGTAATAACTTCATTTTCTTGTGAGATAAGTGCCTTAGAATAAAATGGTTCTAGCTCTGTATTTCCCAGCATATCAGATTATCCATCAGTATCCTACAATGTTTCCTCAATTCAGAAAGAAAAAAAAAAAAAAGGACTTCTGGGAAATTCAGTTCCATTATGTCTATTTTGCTAACCATTTTTTTCAGAATTCTCCTAGAGATATTCTCAGATTAGGATACATTGCTAAAAACTCTTGAGGGTTTGTTCTCAATCACACGAAGAAAACAAAACAGTTGTTAATAAAACTGTATTGCAAGTCATGGATCCATTCTGGATCTTTTCTAGTTTACACCAGCTAATACATTTTCCTCAATTTAAAAGAACATTTTTACTCATCTATGGAGATGTTTTTCCTGATAACCTCAAACATGAATCCTTACATAATTAATGTTGAGCAGAGCTACATCAAATCTGGACACCCTGTCCCAAGGCTTAGTATGGACCTCATTGAATTCATTAAAAAAAGACTCATAGCAGCTTTAGATCAATTTACATTAAGACATAAAGACCCAAATCTATGAAGTCAGGAGACTGAATCATACAAACATAGCCACTCCATTGGCTTGCAGCTCTGATAATGAGCAGGATTGCCAAGATAGGTTCTCCTTCAGTTGTAAAAAGACCACAGGAATTTTGCAAGAATCACTAGTAATAACGAAGAGCAGTCTCCTCTTGTTAAAAGAAATACATAATCCTATGTAGGTATTTTTACAGTGATGATGATAGTGCAGGATTTTCTCTGGCAGGAGGGCGGGTAGAGAGTAAGTGAGATATTTTGTTCGTTCACGTAGCCCTGTAGCCCCACACTACAGCATTGCCATTGCTAACAGCAGCCTAAAGGCTTTATGTGGAATTTGCAAGGCTCAGCCCTGAGGGTTATTAGGCTTACTGTTTCTGAACTCATATTGACCTCCCTGTTACTTTATATAGGTTTGGTTTAGCGATAACAACAATTATTCTTCTGTTTTGCTTTTCCTTATCTTTTCATGGTACAACCACAGTTTTATACAGGTTGTAGTAACAAGTAGCTCAGGAAATAAAGGGCTACTTAGTTTAATGGCTGTTGTAGTTCTGTGCACAGAAGGTAAACTGTAGAATTTGTGACACTGAGAAGAATAAGATAGTAGGCCTCCTACGGACTAAAGAATGATCAGGAATGACATAATGTCTGACCTTTTAGGTCTGACTACAAAGAATTCTTGTCACGTGGCTCTGCCTCTGATGCATTGTAGAGCTTCGTGTTACACACATTTTCTGCCACGCTGGGTACATGTCATTGACTGACACAAAAAGTATTGAGAAAAAATACCATTTTCTGTATCACCGCTGTATTTTACCTTAAGTTTGTCACATTCTTATCATCATTAGAACCTGTTTTCATTAGAAGCATAGGTATGTCTTCGTGAGACCTTTCTGTAGAAATCATGACTAACTACTGTACATTTGTTAATATTACGAGTATATGAAATGGAACATATGTATTTTACTATAAAATACTGAGTGGTTCTAATAAAAAGCAAAAAACTTCTGAATATTAAACTTAAACTATGAGAGGAACTCAACCTGAGAGCTTTGAGGGTTTCAAAACAGAAGTCCAACCTCAGTGACAGTACAGAAGCTAATGTTAAATCACTTAATTGCTTGATATGAGCCGCATATCTCTGCATACAAATATGTAGAGCTGAGCAACAGTAATTTATATTTGCTGGACCAAAGACCTTGTCCAGCTACTAAAAAATGAATGTTAATTAAACAGCCAGATAGAAATCCAAAGATTGTTAGGATAGAGTGTTAGATATAACACATATGTATTCAATTTTAGCATTTATTCATAGTATTATAGAATCATTTAGCTTGGAAAAGACCTTTAAGATCAAGTCCAACCATTAACCCAGCACTGCCAAGTCCACCACTAAACCATGTCCCTCAGCACTATATCTACATGTCAATACCTCCAGGGATGGTGCCTCAACCACTTCCCTGGGCAGCCTCTTCCAATGCTTGATAACCCTTTCAGTGAAGAAATTTTTCTTAATATCCAATCTAAACCTCCCCTAATGCAACTTGAGGCTGTTTCCTCTTGTGCTATCGCTTGTTACTTGGGAGAAGAGACAGACATCCACATCGCTAGCGGCTTCAAAAAGACACAAGGGACTGTGATAAGGATGCTGAATGGCTTAGAAATGAGTAGCGTGGTAGCTTCTTAACTTGAGGTCAGTTCATCTTCATTTGGTTGGTTGGTATCACTATGTCGTTTCTCAATACTATCAGCCTAACCCTTGCACATTATATTAGGTGTAGCCACTACAAATTTCAACAGTTGCCAATATCATTAGACTAGATTAAAGGTACAGAGAAGCCATATTCCTAAAATTCATGATGGAAGAAACTAAATAGGAATACGTACTCCAGCACTTTATCTGCTCTATTAGTTTAGATGATGGAGTTCATATTCTACTAACTTAATTTACTGTCTAAATAATAATGCTAAAATTATAGAATTTTAAAAAGGGGAAAAAAAAAGAGAAAAGATTCCAGGAAAAAATGTAACTGGATTATTCTACGAAGTTTTATGTGTGACGATGAAGAAATTTGACAGTTAGGACAATGCAAAAGATACCTGGATCTAGTAGGCATGTCAGTACATCCTAGCAGATTTTTGTGTTTCTTCTTTTTTTTGGTATCAAAACCACAGATAGCCAGTTTCACAGTGAGGATATTATCACAAACGCTCTGAGCAGACTTAGATGAATATTGCAGGGGAAAGTAATTTATAAATACCTTAACCAAATTAAAAGAAGTATTTCTGTCTCCATTTCTCTCCTTTCCCTTTCTGTATAGCTTTCTTTTTCCATTTTCCACAATACAATGGGATACTGTTAAAAAATGTCTGTGGAATGAGAATGAACATTTTATCTTCTGCAAAGAAAATAGTTAAACAAGTCAATTTAGGATGAATCCAGAATGTACAGTCTCAGAAGGTTTTATTCCTCCTATAACTATCCCTTCAAGTAAGTAGTCTCAGCCTTACCTGCCTGCCAAAATTGCAGTTTGGATATGTCAACAGTCCAAAAAGCAGTGTAACTGAAATCTCTGCAGGTTTTAGAACTAACTTTATCTATCCATCTCAGTTTCTACAGCTGTAAATATAGACAGGCCTCATATATTCTGTATCAAATTGTTGCAAAAAATCTGATACTTTAAAAAAAAATTATTTCTACCGACAGCCAGCAGTAGCCAAGGTCTTAAGGAGGCTAGAAAGGCTTCTCCTGAAGCTCATGAGGCTATAGTTTCATTGGACTAACTTAGCTTTATTAAATAATATCTTGCCTACTTAGAATGAATCAGCCCATGGTGATACTATATCTCTGCATTATGGTGTAATAACTCATGTGCAAGTTCCTGGTCAAGAAGGTATTGTACATTAAGCTCTGATGGAAAGAATACCAAGTGGAAATAAAGAATATTTAAGAAGGTAAATCATTTGGTAGCACAGCTATCTGGAGAAACAGAAACCAAACCAAATTTGCAAGTGGAAATAAACTATGAGAAATTATCAGCTATGATTCTGCTATTGAAGAGGACAGGAAGCAAAAAGGAAACTAGGAATTGACTACCTTTGAATACAAATATGTAGTCAAATTTTAGCTTTTGCAAGTCCCCTTCTCCTCTATAGAGAAAGAGGCATTAGGAAGCATAAATACAGCTTTTAAAGTTAACACTCAAGTGACTAAGAAAAATAAAAATCTTTGGCACTTTGGAGGGAAAATTGTAAACAGAAGCAAAGTATTTCAGTGATTTTTTCCACTCCAATAGCAATGAAAAGTGTCACAAAATTTATTTTTACCCTCGGTTTTAGATTTAAGAGTTAATTTTTCTTTTCTATGTCCTTCCTTTTTCCCACATGAGCTCTTCCTTTCTTTCTTTTTTTATTAAATATTTATTTATTTACTAAGGAAAAGGGGACAAAGGAGGTTAGAAGAAAATGAAAGAAAAGAAATTACGGCAGAATAAACAAAAATTCTGAAACACGAAGAAAGGTTTCAGAACTTATTTTTATGTCAGTGCGGCTATTTTGCAAGCTCTCTTTTGAGCACAGAAGAAGGAATATGCCATTTTCAAACTTTGTTCTTGCCTCTTTTTGATGATGGTCTTGAAATACAGTAGCAAGAGTAAAGACAGGATATATTTCAGCAGTTTTTTTTTTGGAGCTGTGTGTCTGTCAGCTGCATCAGATGCATGTAGCTCAATGTAAAAGCATAATCTGTCATCTGGTGTGTTCTAATGGTTAGTCACTTTATTGGGAAAAGAGTAAAACACCTATATTCTCATATAGGTATATATACTACAAATTTTGTTACAGAATTCTGTCTGACAAAAGATTTGCATTCTTACGAACTGGTTCTCTCTCTCAGCCTTAACGGTCTGATGCAGATTGTAAACTCCTCAGGGTTTCCTCGGAAACTCTTCCATGTACTGTTGGTACATGTTGTACGCTGTACTGTTGGTTTATGTTGGTATTCTGGGGGGATGAAGCTGCAACTGTGTCACTCCACCATACAGATTCTGATGAGAAAGTGCTTGCTGCAGTTCTTTCTGACATGAGTTACATTAGTTCAGGCTAGCTACCTCTTTAGTACACTAAACTGCAGTAAAACATACTCTTTCTGAGTATGTTTACTTTTATTAGTCTCCTACAGTTATGCCATCCTGAAAATAGTGCTCAAAAAGTTGTAATCTGAACCAGAGAGAAAATGAATAGCTGATACTAAGAAGCACTCACTATATTATCACCCTCTAGGGTAGCTTTTCCTAAAATGATGCAATGCGGTTTTATGATATGAGGAAGGTAATGGATGCAGGTACTGAAGGTATATGCATGAAGTTCTAACTCAACTGTAAATTAAATTCACTCTAATGGGTAAGGAAAGGAAATATTTTCATTGCAAAATGTAACAACAGCTGTGCCTTTTCTCTTTGTATCATTAAAGAAAGGACTTCAGGCCTAATTCACATGACCCTGATTAAAATTGTTACTATGTTAAGTATGCTGGGGAGAAATGAGTAATGCACAGTCTTCTTAACCCCACAAAGTATCCTGTGCTGAAATTTGTGAAAACCACTTCACATGAGAGCAAATTTTAAAGTCAATATGAGTGAAACATAAAATTCTCAATGATTATGTGAACATTAACTATCCTTCAAAGACAGATAGATAACTCTCCTAGCATTACTGAGGAGATTTCCAAAATCAGGGAGGGAAACAAATACAAAGCAGTATGCAAGACAGGGACAAACGGGTCTGGGAAAACATTAGGAATATAATTATTCACCCATTTTTACACTAAGAGAAATTATCACATTTTGGTTTTACCTTGAAATTTACCTTGACATAGAGAACCGGCAATTAATCTAAAATTTTGGCTGCTTTTTCTACCTGTATCGCCTGCTCTATTACAAATATTACGTCTCTTTACAAATGTTACTTCTCTTCTAACCGCATTGGTACACTAGGGGTTCTATTTCATTACAAACTTGCTTACAGTGTTTACATAGTGAAAAATAAATATAAGTCACTGTGTTAGCCTATGTAAAATAAAAAATTGTAACTCCAAAGATACACTCTTGGCATCAAAGAAGTAGTACATCCAATAGTGATGTGTAATGGGACAAGAAAGAAATACTGTACTGGTGTCATTTAGGGTTTCTTTATGAACAACTGAACAGTGCATTCAGGCATTCACATAGACAGGAATCAGAAAGGTCAGAAAGGCTCCTGTACAGAACTCCATTCCAATTATATTCCTCTAAATATTTGGTAATTGTGAAGAAAGGTGGCAGAGGTATTTCATGGAAGAGTGGAACAGCAGTAAAAAACCACTGTTGGTCCATGCAGTAAAAAAATACTTTAAAAAAAAACCAAAACACAAACAAAAGCAACAAATATTGAGAATAAGAATGCCTCAGTTAGGATAATTACATTCATTTGTGTAAACATAATTTATAATTCTGACTTCCCTGATATTAATGTATTTATTGGTTATTCATTGATATTGGGAACATCCTAATCTCTCTCAAATGTAGCACCACAGGCCTATTTGAATATTCCTTAGATTTTGGTCGCTTCCAGCTACTCTTTTTTCCTTCTACCTTTCTTTCTCCCTTGGGTAGGATCGAGAAATGTAAGACATGCCCTTGTATTTGAAGACTGGCATATTCAGATGAGAGAAAACAAAACCAGGATAGCAAAGCTTAAATGGTCAAACTATTGCTTCAAACCATCAAAATGCTCTTCCTCTCCAAACTTTTTATGAATCTGTACTACAGACCTTAAAGACCAGAAAGGGGAACAATTTGGCTTTGAAGTAGACAAAGGTAGCTTTTTACCATCGAGGAAAAGTAGGTTTACAGATGGAGAGGAAAAAGATATCTCTTGTAGAAACTAGCAGTTTGAAATAAATCTTTGAATACAAAGTGTGCATTTTCTGTGTATTTAAAAACAAAATTTACAAAGAGTAGTACACACATAGGTTGGTTTCAGGAAAAAGCAAAGGGCATGAAAAAGCACAAGTTTGAGCATGAGTAAAAGAGGGAAGAAACATTATCAAACCAACAAAGACACTTCTTTTTGACATAAAATTCCACCTTCATTGTACTGTCCATTTCTGTTACTAAGAAATTTTTGTTAGAGCAAAACAAAACAGGTCCTATTCTTTGATCATGTAAATCAAAAATGTGACTAGAGTATATAACATTATAATCTCCTTACTAGTGGGTAATGAAGAGCAACCTCCACCAACAAGAACACCAAAAGCAGAAAAGAAAAAAGGATCTTTTAACTGAGAAAATATTTTCCCTTTTGATCTGCTTAGGATCTGTCCTGTTCTGTTCTCCTACCATCTCATTTGTTTTTCATTTAAATAAAATCTCATTTATTCTTATTCAAATTAAATCTCATTAAATTTAATTTCAGTGGTGACTGAGATAGATTGACAGGACATGAACTTGCATAGAATCTGACTGCTTATCATACTATTGCCCCGTTATCATGTTTGGTAATATTTATCCATATCCCCCCCCCCAAAAATAAATGTCACAGATAATAAAGTTCCTCCTTAAAAAAAATCAAATTATAAATCCATGAGACCATTAGCTATCATTACCTATGAGAAAATGTTACTGCAGAAAGGCTCATGGAGTCACAATAACCTGTAAATCATACACCACAGACAGAATGTGTTATTTTACCTGTACTTCAGATTTATATAGCTATTTGTGTATATATATATATATCTCCATTTATATCTATCTATCTTTGTGCTATTATACCTCCACATCCAATGAAATTATCTCTAGGAGGTTGTCAGGTGAAAAAGCCTTATGGCTAAGGAGCTTGTACAGATGTCTGACAATCTAAGATTAGTAACAACCCATATATTTTTGGAGTTTGATTCCCTAGATGTAAAACAGGTATAACAATGCTTGGAAATTTGTGAGGAAAAATATATTTTATGGACTTAGCTACTATGTGTATGATGAGAGATAAATATATATACACCTCCTTTTAGTAATAGTATCCTTTTGAGTCCTTCAACTACCATTTAAAATTAAAACATTTTGCACCTGAATGCAACTCAGTCCTTTAGCCATGATAGACATAAGGTTTGCAGAACAAGACATCAGTGACTTAAAAGTTCTCATAAAGGTGAGAAACAGACAAACCTGTAAGATAATAAAAAAAAATCCTTTGTTCAATAGTAATTAATAAAACATGTTAATTTTAAGTATCATGAATGCCTACTGAACTACACTTTTGAACATCATAAGCTTTTATTATTTTTAAAGATAATATTTACTCTGAATATTGTGTGTCCCCACTAGTAATTCTTGCAGGCTACTGACAAAATAAAATTGTGGAGATCATTCAAGTAGGAATGCTAAACTTATTCAGGAAATATCTCTGGCATTTTGCTTCCTTTTAACATTTCTCCTTCCAATTTTTTTAGAGGCAGAATTAGAAGTGTTTTCACTCTAGTAGTGAAATTAATGGATCTGGCATCAGTTGCATGAGCAGCAAACTTGACTTGAAAATTTCAGATGTGACTGAGAAGAATCTGCACTTACTGTAGAAATACCCCATGTTTACTAAGAAAGGAATAAAGTAAACATTATGTCACTGCATACATCCTTCATAGCCACTTCTAGAATTCTGTGTGCAGTTCAGATCTCTGTGCCTCAAAGGAAACAACAGAATAAATAAATAAAAAAATAGAGAAGATGGATAATGATAATCAAGCTTTCTGTGTAAGGGATATTGAAACAGGAATTTTTAGTATAGAAGGAAAAGATGAGTAAGGAAAGAATATCATAGAGTTTTATAGAGTAATAAGTGGCATAGAGACACTGAATCTGGATTTACTGTTTATTATGTCCTCCCATTCACGAAATGGAAGTTGAAAGGGCAGTTCCAAAACAGTTGGTCATTGAAGAGGAATAAAGAAGCTGTAGAACACCTTACTGCAGTTTGTTGTAGTAACAACTCCATGGAATTAAAAGGTTACTGGACAAATCTGTGAAAGAAGAATACTTCTATGAGTGGTGTGTGCACACGCTGTAATTCTGATCTTACCACTCTCATGGTGTCAGTCTATCAAGTTAAGTATTCTAACATGTAACATCATGATAAACATTGAGAATTGATAATGGCCTGGAAGCCTAACAGTTTAAAACCTTGGAAGAATATACATCATTACATTTCTCTAGTACTTGAATTATTATATTCCCTGATATCTGTCAGAAATGGTTCAGCTGAGTATGTCCCTCGGATTCTAGCTACCAACATGCAAAAGAGTGGCAAATGCCAACATGGTTTGATGCTCTATCAAGAACAAGTCTGCAGTAAAGGCATGCCAGGTGGGATGCGGCTGTATTTAATTAAAAAAAACCTGAACAGCCTGCAGTAGAAAAAGACTACAAACTTGTTCACCCATACAGCTAGAAGAAAATATATTGTGTCTAATCAAAGCCTACAGTATATAGTCTCAATTTTCAGTTGTTCTATGTAGACTTCTTCGTAATTATATTTAATCATCCTTGTACTTCATGATCACTGCAGTTTGGTCAAAATGTATTTCTCTGAGTCTTTCAAATAAAAGTTAATTTAAAATTATACACCAAATAACAACCACAGAATGTACAAAGGAGAAAAAGGCAGGTGAGCAGTCAAATCTATAATTTTTTAGTTTTATTGCATCATTAATTAGAATAGAGACAAAAATACAAGAAAAGGAACGCACCAATTACACTTTTAATTGCTCAGACACTCTATTATGGATTTAGCCATTAAAAATTGCTGTTTGACTAAACAAAAATTAAAAGCAAACAGGACAATATTACTAGGATGGAACTCAATAATCATTCCTGTAAACGTTCTTTTCCTTGCTGATGAGAGAAACACTGTGAGTATGTAACACAAAATACCTGAAGCATTAGGAATTTTTATAGCTAGAATTTTCAAATAATGACATTTCTAAAAATAAAACTCATTTTGAGAAGTATCAATTTTTAGTTTCAAAATTGTTATAGACTGTATATGTCAAAGTTAAAACTGCAATTATTTTTCCACTCTGTTATTCACACTAGAAAATAATGTTTATTATTTGTCAACAACATTAAATTGAAAAGTGACTTTTTTTGCTTTTTTTTCTTGTTCTGTTTTATGTGGGCTGAGACTATTTGATTGTTCTCCATTCATCTTGTGCTAAGTGCTAATAGAACCACTTTTATATAACTTTCATGAATACAGTTGCATTTGATTAATTCTGGAATCCTAGCAACAGTCCACTTCGCAATGTGCAGTATCTTTTTTAAAGCAAAAAGTTTTAATTGTGGAAAAACATGCAGAAATGCATGTCATTGTTGATTAGAAATCAAATGTTTACTGACACAGATAAATATTTTTTTTTCCCTGTGGTAGTTACTCGATAATCTTTTCTTCTGAAGTTCTTTATTCATAGTACTTAGAGTGGGGGTTCAGCTGTCCCTGTATTAATTTGCACGGAAGGCTAATATTTCAAACCAATATGCAAACTATTTTTAGTCTAAATTATTAGAAAATGTTGACATTGAATTAGTCAATACAACACAGCTAGAACACCCAGTAGTTGCTGGAGAAATTACATCAGCATCAAAATAGCAGAATGTACTTCATTTCACATGTATACATATACATACACATATATATATACGCACATACATAAAACCATGTAACTTATCCCTGACACATAAGAGAAGCTAACAAGACTGATCAAGAATGTAGACAATTTGACATAATATCCTTTTTTAGAATCTAGCAGATGAATGCAAGTACAACACACAGTGCAGGAACAGCTCAGTTGAGGGAAAGAATAGTAAGAGGAGGGGGGCAGGAGTTGGCAGGCCTTATTGATAGGGCTTTAAATGAGATTTGAAGGGGGAAGGGGTCAATAATTTCATGCTTGCCTGTGACAAACAGTGGGGCAGCACATCAGGGGCAGAGGGATGGAGTCTTAGTAAGGGCTCTCAACTTGTTGGCATTCTGCAAGCCGGGGACGATGCAGGAACGTGTCCAGGAACAAAGTACACCGACAAAGAGGAAGGCAGGAAAGAATGCTAGGATGAATGTGTTTTTCAGATCCAAAAAATGACAAATGAATAAGAAATAAAGTATGCACTTGATCAACAGCTATCAAGTATTCAAGCAGACCAGAAAACCCACCTAAAATATCCCTAGAATGAAAGTTAAAACAAAGTGATTATGTGATAGGAAACTAGGAAACTAGGATAACTGGAAATACTTCTTTGTAGTGAAGAAAGCCAAATAAAAACTGATGAGCTAAAAAGTCATTGAAAAGAATGCATTTTCTCAGACTTCAGGGGATAACTATTTACATGCAGAAGAAAATCAGAAAGGCAGAGGCCGTAGCAGCAGTCATTCATAGAATCATAGGATACTAGAATCATAGAATGGTTTGGATTAGAAGAGACCTTAAAGACCATCTAGTTCTAAACCCCCTGCCATGGGCAGGGACACCTCCCACTAGACCAGGTTGCTCAAAGCCCATCCAGCCTGGCCTTGAACACCTGCAGGGTGTTCCAGTGACTCACACCCTCACAGGAAAGAATTTCTTCTTAATATCAAATCTAAATCTACCTTCTTTCAGTTTAAAACCATTACCCCTCATCCTATCACTACACTCCCTCATAAAGAGTCCCTCCCCATCTTTCCTGTAGGCCCCGTTTAGGCACTGAAAGGTTGCTTTAAGGTCTCCCCGGAGCCTTCTCTTCTCCAGGCTGAACAATTCCTCTAGATTCTATACTGCAAAAAAAAAAATATTGAGTTCTCAGAAAAGAATTATTGGTTACCTTTCCTCCACTTCACAAAATAAACTCCCTTTCAACTAGTAAACATTGAGTTTTTCAGTCCTGGTTGTATAGCAAGGAGTCTGTAGTTGTTAGAAACTTTACTTCCCTGCAATGGTTCTTTATATTCAACAGTGCTGAAAAGGAACTTGCTAGACAGTTAATGAATCAAAAATTCCTGATGCTACAGTCTCACATTGACCTGAGCACAAGTACTGGCCTATCCAGATCAATTCACTGTGGGGGGCCATTGCAAGCATTTCCTTAATAGGAAAGCAAAGGCTTGGTAGAAAAGGAAACATATGTGCTCCAAAAGAACTTACATGCATTCTTTTCAAAACTTGTATTCCTAAGTAATCTATAGGAAAATGGATGGAAAGGGTAGGCTCCAGAACAATAAAGAAACAATGAAAAGGAAAAAAAACTTTGCCTATTGTTCTCTGGTAGATGTTGCAGGTAGTTCCTGGCTGACAAGCTAATTTGTAGTCTTCTAGAAATAAAGCACCTACTCCTCAAAAAACAACAGTAAAGTGTTTCAGCACAGTGGGAAGACCTGTGATCGAAGATGGGATATTTTAAGATGGTGGATATAATTGTCTTCAAATTGTAATTAATTGATTCAGTATAAGCCATAATTCTCCATGTACTGGATCTGGGGTTTTAAAAAAAAGGACAGGATAAGACAAAACATCTTTTAAATAAACTCTAATAAAATATTGAAAAATGATGAAATCGGAAAAAAACCCAGTTTTTTGTGCTATTTGAAAATAAAAACTGAGTTAAAAATTCCAAGAATGTAGATGATATATTTGCACTGTAAAATATCCGTTCACTCATATCTTCATTATGAGAGATTTAATTTTGGTGATATTTTGTGAAGCGGGAATATAGCAAGTAACTACTGACGTATTTTGGCTTTTCAATGTGAGTTGGTAAATGTCACCTGTTTCAAAAGATAATCTTCTCCATAAAAACTGCCACCATATTAAAAACTCAAGTGCATGTATTCTCTTCCAGATTCATATGACAGTCATGTCAAAGGAAGATCATTGAATCCAAATTATTTAGGGTTTATGAAAGGTGATGTGGTTTAACCCCAGCCGGCAGCTAGAACCACACAGCCACGCACACTGTTCTCCCCCTCTCCCCTAGAAGGGCAGGGAGAAGAGGGAGAAAAGGAGGGCAAAGGGAAAGAAAAAAAAATGTGGGCTGAGATAGACAGTTTAGTAGAACAATAAAAGAAAAGGAAAATAATAACAGCAGCAGCAATAATAATAATAATAATAATAATAATGACACAAGTCATGCTCACCACCCAGTGAATTGGTACCTTCCTGAGCAGTGATCATGGATTGCCCCCCCAGGCCACCCCCCATTTATATACTGAAGATGACGTCTATAGTATGGAATATTCCATTGGCCATTCCATTGTTCTGTCTACGCTCCTTCTCAGTTTCTATGGGAAGCTGGAAAGAGTCCCCTGAGCTAGAAGAGAGGGATGGGGAGCAGCATGAAGCCCCCATAATCCAAGGGAAAATGGTGAGGGAACTGCTACAGCACAAGTCAATGGGGTTGGATGGGATACACTCAAGGGAGCTGAGGGACCCACTGAAGGAGCTGGTGGAAGTGCTCACCAAGAAACTTTCCATCATTTATCAGCAGTTCTGGCTAACAAGGGAGGTCCCAGTTGACTGAAGGTTAGCAAATGTGACACTCATCAACAAGAAGGGCCAGAAGGAGGATCAGGGGAACTACAGGCCTGTCAGTCAGTCTGACCTTGGCCTGACCTTGGCTGGGGAAGATTATGGAGCAGATCATTTTGAGTGCCATTACGTGGCACGTGAAGGACAACCAGGTGATCAGGCCCAGTCAGAATAGGTTCATGAAAGGCAGGTCATAGAATCATAGAATGGTTAGAGTTGGAATGGACCTTAAAGATCACCTAGTTCCAATCCCCCCCTGCCATGGGCAGGGACACCTCCCACTAGACCAGGTTGCTCAAAGTCCCATCCAGCCTGGCCTTCAACACCTTTCAGGGAAAGGGCATCCACAACTTCTCTGGGCAACCTGTTCCAGTGCCTTACCACCCGCACAGTAAAGAATTTCTTCCTGATATCCAATCTAAATCTACCCTCTTTCAGTTTAAAACTATTGTCCTTTGTCCTATCACTCCACTCCCTGATAAAGAGCCCCTCCTCATCTCTCCTATAGGCTGTCTTTAAGTACTGGAATGCTGCTATAAGGTCTCTTCTCCAGAGGAGGAGAGAGGAGACCTCTCTTCTCCAGCATGAACAATCTCAGCTCTCTCAGCCTGTCTTCATAGAAGAGGTGCTCCAGCCCTCTGATCATCTTCATGGCCCTTCTCTGGACCCATTCCAACAGGTCCATATCCTTCCTGTACTGAGGACTCCAAAGCTGGATGCTGTACTCCAGGTGGGATCTCACGAGAGCAGAGGGGTAGAGGGGCAGGTCCTGCTTGACTAACCTGGTCTCCTTCTGTGACAAGGTGACCCGCTTAGTGGATGAGGGAAAGACTGTGGATGTGGTTTACCTGGACTTTAGTAAAGCCTTTGACACCATGTCGCACAGCATTCTCCTGGAGAACCTGGCTGCTCATGGCTTGGATGGGCATATGCTTCACTGGCTAAAAAACTGGCTGGATGGCCAGGCCTAAAGAGTTGTGGTGAATGGAGTTAAATCCAGTTGGCAGCCAGTAACAAGTGGTGTTCCCCAGGGCTCACTATTGGGGCCGGTTCTCTTTAATATCTTTATCAATGATCTGGACACGGGGATTGAGTGCACCCTCAGTAAGTTTGCAGATGACACCAAGTTGAGCAGGAGTGTTGATCTGCTCGAGAGTAGGAAGGCTCTGTGGAGATCTGGACAAGCTGGATCGAGGGGCCAAGGCCAATGGTGTGAGGTTCAACAAGGCCAAGTGTCGGGTCCTGCAGTCGGGTCACAACAGCCTCATGCAGCGTTACAGGCCTGGGGAAGATTGGCTGGAGAGCTGCCTGGCAGAAAAGGACCTGGGGGTGCTGGTCCTTGCTGAATTGGTTCTTGCTGGTCCACTGCTGAATAGGAGCCAGCAGTGTGCCCAGGTGGCCAAGAAGGCCCATAGCATCCTGGCCTATATCAGGAATAGTGTGATGAGCAGGACTAGGGAAGTGATTTTCCCACTGTACTCAGCACTGGTGAGGCCGCACCTCTAATATTAGCCGAGGAAGTATTCCTGTAGTTTCACTGAAAGACATTGAGGTGCTGGAGTAGGTTCAAAGAAGGGCAACAAAGCTGGTGAGGGGTCCAGAGCACAAGAAGCCATTGAGGGAACTGGGGTTGTTTAGTCTGGAGAAAAAGGAGGCTGAGGGGAGACCTTATCACTCTCTACAACTGCCTGAAAGGAGGTTGTAGACAGGTGGGTGTTGGTCTCTTATCCCACGTAACAGGTGATAGGACAAGAAGAAATGGTCTCAAGTTGCACCAAGGGAGTTTAGGATGGATATTAGGAAAAAATTCTTCACCAAAACGGTTGTCGACCATTGGAAGAGGCTGCCCAGGGAAGTGGTTGAATCACCATTCCTGGAGGTATTTATAAAACACGTAGAAGTGATGCTAAGGGACATGGTTTAGTGGTGATTTTGGCAGTGTTAGGTTAATGGTTAGACTCAATGATTTTAAAGTTCCCTTCCAACCTAGATGATTCTATGATTCTATGAAAAAGTATAAACATCACCTAGCAACAACTAAAACAATATGCATTACTGACATTCGTTTCACAGCAACCACTAGAAACAAAATTAACTTGTCCCAGATGAAGCCAGGACAGAAGTCGGGTCTGGTTAACACTGAACACAAGTATGGTATGATCAGAGAATGAAGGACTCTGGAGGATTTCTAAGATTCATAGCTATTCAAGCTTTGTCATATAATGTAAGAGGAACAAGGAATAATTAATCCTTATGGTTTATAAAACATTGGTCAATGAAACCCGAGAGAATATCCTGATGCGTCTTGAGCTTGGGCATGAGTTTAGAATTCTAAGAAACCTACAGCTTGATACTATTTGAATATGAACAGTACAGTTCTGATTGTTTAGAAATTTCAGAGTCTTAAACTGAAAAAAAAAAAAAGCTCACAAAGTTACTAGAGAAAAAAGAATGATAGTGTTTTTGAGGCGAAGTCCTCACACACAAGCTCACAATGTCCTTAATGTTACTTAGTTAGCCATACATTTTTGTCACATGTTGCCCAAAAAATAAAAACAAAGTAAAACCATAGATGAACTATGGGTTTACATTATCAATCTATATAGTTAATTCTCATACCCATATATTGATTACTAAAGCTATTTCTAGAATGAGGAATTTCAAAGTCGATTGGGAAATGAGGCTGATTTAAAGCCAAACTTGCAGTTCTCTTTCTCCTAAAGTTGCAGTCTGATTCAGCTGACTGCCTGAATGAAAGTGTTTTTTATTCCCTCTGAGTAAGTGACCTGTGTCTAATAGCACTGTTATTAGCCACAGTAGCCTACTTGATACAAAGAGTGCTACATGTTCTACTTTTCTAGTCTGAATCTTTGTATTTTTTCTCCTCTGCAGTGCTCCCTTGATCAAGCAGAACAAGTTTAGAGCAGTATAATATTTAGTGACTTTTTGCACATGCTTGAAACTGGGAAAGGTGAATATCTTTCAGTTTGTCACAGAGCAAAAATACCCCAAAGTCAAAGTAGTTTATCCTACTTGGAGAGCACGACATAAATAATTAGTAATTATGAACATTAAATAGATTAGAGCTGAAGCACCTGCAAAAAAATCTAAGGTTGTAATACTCTGAGGTTATAGCTGAATGCGGGCAGCAGGAATGCCTCTCTAACTCAGTGTTTGAGAAGTAAGCAATGTAGATGGTTTAAGGAAAGGCCATTTTGAAATCAGTGGCCCCTGACATTTCACCATTGTAGTGGCGATTTTTAAGTGTCCTCTTTTCCAGAGTAATATTTTAGAAATTTCCATTTCTATGGCTTTGTGCACTTACATACATTTGAATTGTAGTTGTCCATTGTGTTTAGGGAACCTATTAACCCAGGCATAGAAAACGGGCCACTTTGGCTCATCATACTTACTACCGCGTTAACACAACTTGGTGAGCAGTGCAAAATACCTAAACTACTTCTGCTGCTGCTAATTGTGTCATCATTTCTGCCCTTTTCCTTTTACACTATAATTTATTTAGGCTATTTTTCTGAACAGACTGAAAGATTTTAAAGAAAGTTTTCTTAATGTCCCTGAACAAATTTCTGTTTGGGCAAATTTCTATTAGGCAAATTTTGGTTGTTTTTACACAAGACATTATTGAGCGTTCTAAACAAGAAATGAAAATTGCAATTTCATTTTATTACAAAATGATTAACAACCAATAATATACTTTGGATTCTGCAAGCAAAACACAAATCAGTTATTTTAGTATTTCTTTTCAATAATTAACGTTGTAGTAATTCAAACTATGAATGAAAAGAAATAAGTCATAGATGCAATCTTTTCTCATGGGAAATCAAAATATTAAACCATTATCAAAACCAAAACCAATCCATTGTTCATCATTTCATGAAAATTGTGCATAATTCCATGCCTGTTGACATACAACATGTATATGCAGGTTTTCCTTCTCGTCATTTGTATGCACAATTACCAAAATTTCATGCACAATCACAGTACATGCAAGTATAAACCAGTAATGCTTTTTCCATATTCAGTTGTATATTAAAAACTTATTAATAACATTTATAATTTATATCCTTTTTAACATACTAGCCCGGAGGATATGATTTCACTATAACATTTTTTTAAAATAAATACTTGTATCTGAAGCTACATTAACAGATCATGTGATATGAAGAAGGGCTGAGGTTTTCAAAAGTTTTAACGTACTGCAGTTTTCAAAATTGTTTATACTTTTAGTATCAAATTAGGAAACCAGATCAGTTGTGCAATTTGCTATCTTAATTTTCAAACAAACAGGGCAAAAACTGAGTACGTACTTGATCAAGGAACAGATATTTAAATAATGGTCTGGCAATTAATTTTAGGAGTAAGTTATTATTGAGATAATGCATGATCTTTTCTCAAAGAAAAACACATTAGATTCTAAAGTAGTGAAATGTCTTGTTTCATCAAAATAATATTCCAGGCAACTAAAGAGGAATCTGTCAGGCAACCCTGAGAGTTAAGCTGGAATTTCAAAGTTCTCTCAATCTTATAAACAAACCTCATTTCTGTTATTTATAAAGCATCAGATCTCTCAGCCACGCACAAGCCAGATATGCCAGCAAAGCAATCTATTTTGTTGAGCTAGAAAGTGAGAAATCCTACTGTCCAAAATGTAAACATAGAGAGCTATGACAGAAAATTTTGGTGAAGGGAACAAGTTTTGATTGCTTAGGAGTGACTTCTGGAATCAACTTCAAGCTGCATACCCTGGCAAAAGGATCTGTAAGAACTTGAATGCTCTTGCAGAATTCATAGTATCTGGTTCAAACAAGATTAATCCAGAGGGAAATAGTGATGATACATAAAGTATATTAAAGCTATAAACAAAGTAAGAATTTTCTTTAAATAACAAAATCTCCAGTATATAACAATATGCCAATAAAGATAATACCAATAAAATAAAATGCCAATAAAATAAAATACCTCCCCAAGAAGGCCTGCTTCAAGATCTTCTCACCCTTAATGAATCCAGAGGATTTTGAACCTGACATTAACACAATGCTCTATATAAGCAGGGGGATTTTATGAAATGCTGTTATTTAACAATATATCTTGGCAGATATTATTATATCTATACATTTTTATTGCAATGCACAAGTCTTTCTGTTGTCTGTGTAACTTACCTTCATAGTCTAAATGTCTTATCAGACCTTGCAAATTCTTTTCCTCAGAAGAAAAGGGAATCAGAAAGAACTTCATTGTATATGAAGTTTGCACATTTTGGGTAAGGTGTATGAGAACATCCCAGCTGCCATATGCAAATTTCCTTTTACTCAACATAAAATACATATGTTTAAGTGCATGATTTCGGAGGATGCTGGAGAAAACAGTGCTCATTCACTGGGATTGGCTTGATTTCCCTTTTGTAACATCTACTTACATAACTCGCATTTAGAAATAGTTCATCACTTCTGAGTGGTCTCTACTTCCCACTTCACCTCAGTTCACTGGAACAGAAAGCTCTCAGTCCCTGCTTAGACCTTAGTCAGGTAAACGAAATGTTAATGTGTAGGGGAACTTTGTCTGAGAATATTTCAGGAACTAGCTTAATAGCATTGGAAGTTAAGTCAGGAGAAGGTAGTTCACCCTTGCTATTTTTGTGTCCCCATTGTCCGTAATCCCTATGGATATAGTTTCTAGAAAAGCAGAAAAGAACATAAAAGAAGCAACTTCAATATGTTCTTCTCTGTGTTTCCATGGTTTTTAAAAACAGGATATTTTATTTTTGGTGTTTAAGAATCTTGTCAAGACCACAGTTAGAAGAAACACAGCAGTCATTAATCTAGATCTATGTAGCTGCAGAAACTTTAATCTATTGGTGTATTTGTGTGTCACTCCTGTCACCTTGCAACTGGCTGAATCATTGATGCAGACCTTTAAACTGACAAATGATAAAAATGAGGCAGAAAGTGCAAATCAAATTTAGAACAGGCATAAAATGCATGTAGAAATGTTTCTCTTTCAAGCCTTTCATGTATGGCTTTCTGGAATCAATGGATTTTACATTCATGAAAATTGTATCAAGCAAGTTTTGCAAATAACTGATCTTCTGTAGCATCCACAAAACTGTTTGGAATCAGAATCCAAAATACAGTCTGTAACATAGTAAAAACAGAAAAGGCTTTGAAGAGTTTTGAGTGTAGAAATTTTTCCCCCGTAAAAAGGCTCAGTCGGTTACTAGGCAACGTAGCTCTCCTAAATCCCTTTCATGCTCTTTATAGTATCCCATCAAGTGACCCTGCTAGAAGAGACTGGTTAGAACAGCCATGGGCATCATAACGATTTCTGCCTGCCAGGCTTGTTTGTTATTCAAGTTTTTTGCAGGATGTGTGCTGTATAACCTAACAAGCCCCCACAGGAGTCAATATCGAAGTTGATTCCCCCGGCAGCCAATCTCTTTGCTACAACTAAAGAAAGTGACTTACTGGCAAATGGCTTGCCTCTCTCCTTCTTTCACATCACTGCTTGCATTTGCGTGGACACACGCAAACCCTGACAGAGACTAGAAAGCCTGATGCACGAGATCTTCTCTTTGAACCTCTTCCTTCAGTATCTAATGCTGGTTTATTGGCTTTACCAGGGGACTCAGCTGATAGTGGTGTCTGGCTATAGCTGTAGGGTTGGATGCCTAATCTACAAAGATAAAGAACTAAATTGTGCTTTAATTCACTTCCTATTACAATTCACCAGGCCTGCTGACACCTGTGAAATTGCATTGGTCACTGTAATGTCTCTTCAGAAACAGGGTTACGTTATAAGCACAATCTGTTGCACGACGGAAAACTTGATTTATGGCATGAAACAATCCTATCTAATGGCCTAACATAGTATATTGTACATCCTTGACAAGCAATTAGATGTTTATGAAGACACTTGTTGCTTATAATTATAATCCTGCTAATTTCCTCATTCCCAAAAGCAACATTAGTGTTTGCTAATGAACTGCAGATTAATTCGCTTTGAATTAGTCTCTACCCCCCCCTGCCCCCCATGCATACTAGATGGCACTAATTTTGCTTTGGGGACCTTAAAAGGATTTGTTGTTATGAGAGTAGATTCAAATGGCCTGTGCTATTATTATTTAAGAATTTGGTTTACCTTAATTTGGATTCAATTATTCTCTAATGTTCTGAATCTGAGCTGAGAGATCATGTGTTAAAAAAGAAATATAGACAAATTATACAGATCAATACAAATAAATTGTATAGGTGATACGGTAAGAGTAGATCAAAGTGTTGCCATTTTCTCTGGGGCATCTAATGTCGTGACGCTGGTAAACTGAAACAAGGTTGATGGTCTGGATTCAGTCCATAACCGTTTAATAGCAATAGCATATAAGCACAACACACAATACAGCACATTTTCTCACATAAGGCAAATTTTATACCTGCTGGTTCCATGCACCTCTGCAATGTCTTTTTAAAACAAAATAATGTTAACAGCAGTTATTTTCCTTTTGCTTTTGAGCATAAAAAACCTGCTTAATTTTTTGGTTTACGTCTGAATCTGTGTAACATCTGACCTGATTATATATGAGTAGGATTCACTGTCTGGGTTGATACAAACGGCTCTCAGAACTCATGGTTTAAAATAACAGATTCTTGCCTCCAAACTTGATATCAGCTGCCAACCTCACAATATAATCCTTGATTCACACTGCATGAAAGCTTTCATTCTCTGCCAGCAGCTGCTTGCTGAGCTATTCCTGCCCTCCCCTTCTTTCCTTGGCAGATGATGTGTTAAAAAAGCACTAACTGGGATATGTACCAGCTGCAGGTATATCAAACGGGACAAGCAGACACTCAGAGGAACGGGACAGGATGGAGTTCTTTCTCCTCCGTGGAGTTACTTTTACCATAATGAAGGCAATGTACATACTGTTTTGATGAAAACACGAGGTATGTTTGTACCGCCTGCCCTCGTTTGATACTGGCTATTTTTAAAATCAGATATGGTTTTTTTTGGTTTGGTTGCATTAAGAAAAGGTGGATTGAAGGTGTTAACAAAAATTCCAAATACATAAACTGCGTGCCTACTGTATTCCTGAGGGAGGTCACATGCATTCTACTAAGTAAAAATAATTAAATAAAAGCTTTTTTCCTCAGTGATTCCTAATTCTGATTCTTCTGTGGTAAACTTCTTAAAATTCAGGTCACAGCATGACTGGGCCTTTTTCTCGAGTAATGATGAGGCAAGCACTTCGAGAATTTGGCCCACAAGGGCCAGACTTTCAAAACAATTCCGCTCTCATGAGTCAAATGAAGAGGCCAGACATTCAAGTGTTTGTTCTGCAGTGGAATGATCAGTACCGAGTACTACTGAAAATGAAGCTGCTATACAGAGAGTCCAAAAAGTGCATTAAGAAATAAGGGGGCAGGACATTATTTGTTAGTTTCTTTGTAGTAAATCAGGCCTCAGGTGTTAATTTTGATGGTTTAATTATTTTTAGATCATAAAATTGAATGATTTGATCATATTCAAGTTTGATAAGAGAAAAAAGGAAAATATATAGAAAGTTCTTAGTATTCAAATGTTTTAAAACTGGAGCATGTGATAGCCATAACCTTTCATTTAGCTTGTTTTGAACCTCGAATGAATCAAACTCGTGAGTGTGAAGTTTGCTCAGAATATGATAAGATTTAATGAATTGTTAATGAATTTCAATGCACTTTTGTACTCTGCCACTGAAATGATCCAGACACTACTTGTTCATATTTTTAGATGGAAGAAAATAATTTATCTTATGCAGGTCTGAAATTACACCTACCATAACAAATTTAGAATTTTTGGACCTAAGCTTTGTATCTGAAATGACCTTATATGTGGAAATAAAAGATTATCAGAAGCAGAAGCTGTACTGTCACACATTTAGGTTCAAACAAAAATAGCTATACAATACTATTCATTGACAGTGACATATTTTGTGAAGCAAAATCCATAGCCATCATTAAACATTCAAAACATTCTGGATAGTTATCATTCTTGTGAACTTTTTAGGCTTTTTGAAATTCACATAAATTATTAAAAAAAAGAAACTCATTTTAGTCAATTAAATTGAGTCTTGAATAAGTGAAGATCCAGTTGAATGGAAAGCATAATGTAACCTACAGGTAAAGTCAGAAGAAGAATCTGAATTAACCCTTTTATGTGCATTGGAGATATACCCAAACCTCTAAATAGATGTCACTGGTATCAGCTCTTTTGCACAGTTTCATAACTGAACATGAGAAGGGTGAGATGAATTTTTAACTTTCTGAAAATATGTAGTAAAAAAAATAATTTTCAAAGTTTTCCATTTTGATGTGTACCATAGAACATCAAAGTGATGGAAAAACGATTCCTAAACTAATAACAAAAATTCATACAAATATTCAGAATATATAGTCATTGTGATGTTTGGGGGTTTTTTTATGAAATCAGGGAAAAATAAAAAGAAAATAAAAAGTTGGATCTGTGTAGGAGACTTACCTTTCTCTGTAACAACTGCTAGAAATGCTACTGACATCTCAGAATAATGTGTGAGGCATCTTATATGCGAGCTGAGCTATCTATCTTTGCAGCGTATGCTTCTGATGGGGTTGCTTTATCCTTAGTGAGTTTCTTTTAAGTACTTTTGCCTGCAGGGAGCATAGCCACCCTCACTGTGCAGGAGGTGAAGATTTTACTATGTGCCTGAAATTTGAAAGTGGTGAATCATCACCCTTCACAGGTTTTATAGCATAATTGCTCAGTGGCAAGTATATCGAAAGAGTTCAAAGAACAGTGTGGAAGTGATACAGATTTTCTGGATTCGCACACAAAAATAAAACAATGAAAATTTTTTTTCAAGGTACTTGCAGTTTTTTGGAGGAGAAAGTTCAGAAGGAACTCTGCTGAATAAGTCAGTCACTTCATAGAATTATCAGTCCCTAACTGATGAGGATGATTTCATCCTGATTATACAACATTCTTTTTTCTTTGCTAAAAATATTTTTCTTTCATGAGATTCATGGTGTTAGACACTGCCTCAATATGAGTCATACTCATATTTGTTTTCAGGTTGCCGAATAATACCAAGTTTCTAACTGGTATTTACACTGGTGCCCATTTACACTGGAAACTTAACTATTACTTCAACTTTCCCTTTTGCAGATGTGAACAGAAACTGCTCTATCTATAGGTAAATATTCAACTGTTTTCCTATTTCACCTATTTTAATTTAAGGATTTGGACTAGTTTTGGACTGAGAATTACTGTATTTACTCTGAAAGAAAAAGTATATTCTGGATTCACAAGGAACTAATGGTACTGATTTGCTGTATTCATTGGTACTAATTTTGTTGTTATTCCTTAGTTTATAGTTTATGGCTATTCTTGTTCCAGATGTCCTGTTTGGATATCTCCTTAAGCATACTGTATTTAAAGAAAACAAGCAGCAAATGAGCAAAGGAATCAGTGGGCATTTTGGAGCTACTCTGTATCTCACTTTCCAAGGAGTAGTCAAATCAAAAAAGGATTTTCACCAGTGCACAATGGACAAGAGTATATTGTAGATTCTTCAAATTCAATGTACGTTTACCACCCAGGGTTTACAAACATCATAGTGAGCAGCATGATCTTGCTCAAAGGACACAGAGATTCTTTTATTTTATTTAGGGGCAGCAGAAGGAAAATATAATGACTTGACACCATCATAAGCACCTTTAAAAGGGCTTTCCAGTATTTCTGGCTATGAATTTCTCTTGGGAAGAACTAAGTTGGATATATTTACCACAACAATTAGACACGATGAAATGGAGTAATGATAAACTATACTTCAAATTGATGGGTTATAATTAGTCAGTTGTGATTCATAAGTCTAAAGTGTAACTACTAAATGTATCAAGTGACTCAGGCATTGGAGTACCTCGGGTTTAGATATTCTAACACTTAATAGCATCTGCAGCTTTGAAGAAGATTTTCAGGTTTCTCCATACAATATACTGAAAACTTACAGAAGCCACCAACCTGAATGGAGAATTATCTAAGCTGGTCTTCAAGGATTTAGACCTTGGTCCTCTTAGAAACTCAGAAGGCTCACTCTGCCTGGGCTCGCTTCTTATGTATGAAGAAGGTCCTTAAGCACCATGATCCATTTAGCACAGAACAACAGAAAAATTCTTCCTAGTACTGTTTTTTACCCAATATCCAGTGGTTAGGATGACAACTTGAAAGGTGAGACAACTAATTTTAAAATCCCTCATCTACTTCCTGTTTGGAAAAGAGATTCTAACACAGGAGTTCTACTCCCGAAATAAACGCTCTAAGCACTAAGCTGCATTCAGTTTCTCCTTTGAATTTATAAGCATTTCATATGACATTGAGCATTGTTAAACAGAGGCAGCTGAGAGTGTTGTCCTACAGAGTACCACGTTATGCAATAGAAGCAAGTTTCCAGTACGAGACAGGAAAGCCAAACTCCTTCTTTCAGATCATAGTAATGAGGGATGCCATTGGTTTCCTCAAGGAAATTTTCAATATTGAATGACTGAGTAAGAAGGCATCCTTCTCTCCACATTAACTCTCTGCACTCTCTGAGGCAGAGCACAACTTCAAAACACGAGGAAGATATACAAGCAAAATGTTTGCTTGGCATCCAAAGAAACTTCTTAGAACTAGAATGGTAATACTCATTGTGAGAAACATTTAATATAGATATTTGGAGATGTTTAACAGTGAGAAATGTATGCATCACTAGGATTAGGCTCCAGCTGCCAGATGTGAGGCTCTGATGACTTCACAGTGTCAGAGTCAGAAACCAAACTAGGAGATAAAACTAAATCCCCAAGTCTCCCCAGGCACTCAGAAGAGATGATTTAACATAATTTAACACTTCCATCTTACACATAAAAATTTATTTAACTATACAGTTATCTTGCTACTGAAAAAAAGTTGTTAGATCTCTGCAGAAAGATAAGAGAAAATAGGAAAGGAAATGTGATACATGGTCTTGTTTGTTTCTGTTCTTTTGTTTATACTTAATCCTAATCTAACCAAGGTATTATGTCCACTTTTGAAAGTGTCAATGATAAAGTTTTTGTGTCAGCTCTCTCTGCAGGATCTGTGCTTTTTCCTGATTTTGAGTAGAGAATATAATTTAAGTGTTTTTATTACACATTTCCAAATAAACTATGGATTTTGGAGAGACTATGTACTTTTTGTCTCCTGTCATTGGTTTCTAGAGCTGTCTGAAGATTAATTTAATGAAATATGGATTGTTTAAAAATGTATAATAAATAATGGCAAAAATCTGTCAAGTAATGCATTCTTTAATGAGATCAAAAAGATAAATTTAGGAATAAATACTTAGTCTGTTTTACAGATTATTTAAAATTATAACAAAGAAGATTAATGTCCAGGGGAGGGGGAAAACAAAATAAGACTCTAGCTTTAACAAACATTGTAGATTAAATTAATATCTAAGCAAAAGTTATATGCCTCAGACTGCGGCATATCTTGCTTTCAGCACGGTAGGTATGTGCAAAACTTGTCTTCCTAAAACAGGGTATATAGTAGTAGCAGTACAATTAAATTCAAAGTTTTGAGAACAAATCTATTTGAATTATCGAGTCATCTAATGTGTGTTATTCATAAGACAGTATTCTAGGGCATAATTAAACCAGAATCTAGGTACTGTAGGGAAGCCACTGTTTTTTTCAGGGAGTCAAGTTATTTTCTTATCTTGTAAGAAATTTCCCTTATTTTAATGTCTTGTATTCAACTAATAATGGATTCAAGAGAGTTACAAATAATGAAGAATTAAATTTTGGAAGTAAGAAATGTGACATTAACAAAACACAAGGTACTCATTCTGAAGAAAACTGTTAAAACATAAGTGCCAAAATCCCATTCAGATTGTCGTCGTAGTAATGACAAGCCTTCTAGAAGAACAGTTCTGATAAGCCATCTTTTTTTCCTGGTAACTGTTGGTTTAGGCCTACCCTAAGTCTACAGGAGGTAAAACTATTCAGGTTCTACCTACATTTTTTCCCCTGAGGGACTGTATAATATTCCTTTCTACGTTTACAGATAATGATTACTTTTCTAAAAATTTTATAAATCAGAATGTGTTCTCTGCCTCTATCTGTTAAAATTCACATGTATTAAGGCCAGTCAAGACTGCTTACTGATATTCTGTTACTGATTATTAATACTGATTATTAAAGGAGGGAAATATTATATTCTGTATTTTCTAGGACAAATAAACCCATTTTAACCAAACTTTCATTGCTAGCTGAATCTCTGGCTTATCTTCCTAATTAAAACCAAAGGAAGAAAAATTGTAAAATAGAAACTGCTCATAAGCAAGGAGCGTTTACTTTTTCTAAAAGAGTACGCAATAATCTCTATACAGTGTTCCAAATAGGAAATGGAGCATCACAGAAGACAACTTTTGGTTAGGTCACTCAACTTTAATTGAAAAAATAGAAAGAGGAAGCTTTACTCTAGTCTTTCCTTTGTGTAGCTGAGTGAGCTAATTATGCACTTCGACCCATTTACCGTATTTCCTTTAAAGTTTTCTCAGAAATTGCTGTTTAAAAGAAAAAAAAAAAGAAAAAAATACCTACCAGAATCCCATGTTCGCATCATTTAGTCTCATTTATTCAGATACAAACCTATATGTAAACAAACACCAAAGTCATTGCTATGGCATCAACTTTTGCACAATGTCTACGTGGAAGTTTTGCTCTCAGCAGGCACTGATCCGTGGGTCAGGGAGCTGGGAGTTACAGGGGAGCCTCGTGGGGGTTGACAGGGCAGAGACTCAGCCAACAACCCCAAGCAGGGAGAAGGGCAGGTTGGAGATCCGCCGGGGCAGCCAGGAGTCCCGCTTACCAGGCAATCCCGTTGCAGTGAGATGCCTCCAGTGTCAATGAGGGAGGTCAAGTCAGGATCAGATCCAAACAATAAGCAAGTTCTGACTAAGTCCAGTGCAAGGCCATTGTAATGCAACCGATCTGGGATGAAGGCAGTCTGTGGGGCTGGGGCGAGGCTGGGGTGTACTTCACCAGCACTGGTATAGCTACAATGCTGCTGCAGCACAGCTTCAGTGGGGAGCCAAGCGCGAGAGCTCAGCTCAAAAAGAGTGTTGTGCTCAGGTGCAAAGCCAAGCATTTAGCATTAGTGTAACGGGAAACCTAACAACCTAATTCAAAGGTCATCACTACTGTAGGCCTACTTTTACAAATAAAACAAACATTATTATAGAAACACAAAGACTAACACTGCAGTTAGAGTACTTGTATACGATTTTAATTGTATTACTGCTATTGATGTGGCATACACTTAGCTTCTATCCCTTTTCCTTGTGATACTCTCATCCTCCCGTTACTTCGCTGACTCTTAATGTTGGTGTTTTCACTCTGATCTTGGTTTCAGGGGGTGAGAGGGTGGGCGTGTTATGGCAAGTTGTAAACATTTGGAGTCCTTCACTGGGAAGTATGTGGTGTTCATGATGACTTCTTCCTCTCCTTTTTTTCCCCTTATACATACACACACAGAATTTGTGAACATGTATTTACATTTTCCTCTGTTTTTATTGGTCTGTTTCTCCAGATTACATCCAGAGTTACTATATTTGATGTTCTTTATGTATGTTACATAATATTTCTTTATTATCTTTGTTACCCCTAAACCAGTTCTGAGGATCTCCAGGTTGTTGGTTTTTGTTTTGGAAACTGACCATTAGTGAGCAGTTTATAGTTGTGGGTTCTTCTGTACCAAACCCGTGCCCCATTTCTTATCATCCCATGCCTGTGCCTCTCAGCACCACATCCCATTTCTCCATTTTTCAAGGCTTCTGCTATCATACCAGGCCTGTATCTCCACACTGCGTCATTCTATAAGGGTCATAAATACCTCATTCTACCTAGAAGAAGTGCTTGTTACTGCTATCTATACAAAACTATAATTAATCTGCACAAAAATAAACAAAGGTAAAACAAATTAGACATAGACACCTGGTCAATTAGAGAAATTACTGTCATAGCTAAACCAAGTAAAACAAAGCCACAGGTCAAGAAATATTAAGACAGAGCAGGCCTGACAAGTTTCACTCCAGAGGCCTTGCAAAGCTTATTGCTGTTACTAGCAACCACAATGCAAAGTTTAGGCAGCTGCCAAATGAAAAGGGACAGGCTTTTAGAATTCAGCTGGAGAACCTTGTATAAAGCAAGAAGCCACCTCCAACTGAGGCCTGGCAGCCAAATTAGCAGGATGGGGAGGAAGGGGATGTGCTTGGGGCCCTGAAACAGATGGGTTTGTTTCTGGTCTCAGGTGATCCAGATCTCATAGGAATGTTTGTTCTTAAAATTGCAGCCAATGGGAAAAAATGAGAATGCAGAATTATTTACTAATCAGCCTATTTCAGGGAGGGGAAGAGAAGAAAACTCCTTCAAACAAACAGTCAGCTTCTGAGAACCTAGGAGACAATGTTAAAACATACACAAAACTTGACATTGATTCAATCAAGATCCTTGTAATGAGCCTAATTTCCTTTTACTGATGAGATTACTGCTGTGGTATGTGTGTTATATCTTTTTTTCAAAAAGTCTTTTGTGTAGTCTTGTATAACATTCTCATAAGCAAAATAAAGAAAAATGGTGGAGGTGAAACCACGGTTGTCTGAGCCTTTAGCTCAAAGAAAAGGAGAGGATATTAAAATGAGGTTCTGTCATAATGTCTCCTGGGTTTGAGTCTTACTAGGCACTTAGTTAATCATACTTGTGACACTGTAATAGTAGGGCTAGCACATTCTTTTGGAGTGGATCATGTTCTAAATAGGGAATACTTTGTATTTGAGAAAAAGTATTGACTTTGGAAAGTTCAGATGACCCAGCAAGTCAGGCAACGATGTGAATTTTGAAAGACGTTCACAAAAGCAGATAAGAATACTTCCAAAATTAAGTAATATATATTTGGGAAATAGTTCACTCTACTTAGCATTGGTAGGTCTCAATTGGAATGTTTTGGGATGCCATGTTTTCAGAACTCATAATAATGAAGGAAGTCAAGAGGAGGGGAAGACATTTAGAAAACATGAACAATAAGACAATAAAATGTAAATTTTAGTAATAAAATATAAGGTTTGCGGTAATTAAAAATCTATGGTGGAATTTAGTTGCTTAAACATTGATGTCTAGACACAATTTAAATAGCCCATGTGTCTTGCTTATCTTCCAGCAGCTGTCTCAAAAGGACACGCATCTCCTGTAGGCCCAGTGACATATCTGTCAACTTTGTAAGGAAATCCTAAATGCTTTAGAGGATCTGAAATGACACAGATGTCTGTAATGTGGACACCTGAATGTCTCTCCAGTTGTTCAAAAAATACATGAAGAATACAAAAAAATTGAAGTCGTTTGCAACCACAGACTTCAATGATAAAGATAACAAAGATAAATCTATGGAACCATCTTATAGTCAGTGCTTCTGGGATTCCATTTAACAGAGGTTTGTTGGGTTAGGTTTTGGTTTTGTGTGTGGTATGTTTTTTGCCTTTTTTTTTTTAAAGATGCCTTTAAACAAACTTTTTTCAGTAGTCCAAGTACTCTTTCAGTCGTAGAAGTACCCTTAATCCTACCCAGAATTCCTGCTAGTCCGTGATTTCCATCTGAAAATTAATCTCATGTAACTGACAGATTAAATTAAAGTTTAATGTTGTTTTCATTGCCATCTCATGACAATGACTGTTGAGCTTCCAGCAGTTCTGGCCTTAGAACCGTAGTGAAATATTTCCTCCAAAGATTTCTTCTAAAATTAAGTAGAAAATAGAATGAAGTACTCATCTGGCAAGCATCATATGTAAAAATGCTACCCTGCTGAGGAAAAAACAATTAACCTTTTAAAACGTATACTGCTGATTGTTTAGCAAGAGTAGGATTTAAATAGTAAGCTGTAAGCCTAAGCCTTCTTACATATATGTCCAATTATGCTGAGAATAGAAAGGAATCAGGTGTTCCATAAATAAATACACTTAAAGAGAGAGGAATACAAAAGGGGGACGAGGGGGAGCAAAGCAAAATAAATGGAGCTCCCTGTGGTTTCAGGTAATCGTTGTTCTTCCAATGCTTTTCATGATTCTTATCAGGGAGCATAGCCCCAAATCATACTGCAACAGCTTTTCTCAGATGGTAATTTAGTCTGCATTTCAAATTAATGGCATCTGGGTGCCATTACTTTTCAGTTAACTTTTCATGAAATGTCTTTTATAGCTGTTGCTTTAGCATTACTTGAAACAAAAATTGTGGTACAGAAAGTATGGAGTTGTTCATGTGTTTGTAAATGAAGACAAAATTAAATTTTAACTTCAATAATTTCACAGAATATGGAACTGCACTTGCAGTGGAAAGATCTAAGCTAAACAGACCTAGGAGATCAGGAGCAAATCTGATTTAAATGCCTCAAAGTTTTGTATAGCAGTAGTGTGTATAGTCTGCACTATCTATGGGTTAGGGAATGCTGAGATAAATCTGCCTGTGGCCTTCCACCGCACTTAGTGAAATGTTGACTCAATTTAATGTCTACTCTCTCCAGAGGTCTTCTGTGCAAATTAGCACAGTACTCATAAGTGGAGAGAGTTTTGTTGGTTTTTTCTTACTGACTTTATCATAAAGAGTTATTCCACAATATATAGGAAAATGCTCCATCATTGATGTGTATTGCACATGCAATAACTCTGTGAAATTGTCTTGTTAGTATATTAAGTTATTAAGAGGCCCTAAGGAAAACATCTGTGTGCTCTGCGGAACATACTTGTGATTCCCATCTCAACAATCAAGATGAGAGTTCTATCCAGCAAGCAGACCTCCAAGAAAAAAACTCAGTCACCTCACCTCTGTCACCTCAGTATTTGTTCTCAAGCGAAATCTAAATAAAAAAAATAAAACCAAAAAAACCCAAAAAAACCCCTCCCAACTTTTGAAAGATTAGGCTGGAAAATAAAATAACATAATCAGCTCTCCAAAATCATAAACTCCAGAGATAATAGTTTTATGGAACATGGTAATTCATCTCATCTTTCTCCTTTAATAGAAATTTGGTATCAACTCTTTTCATTTAGACAGTCTGATTAACGTATCTTATTACATTCACAGCATTTGTTCTAAAACTTGTACTTAGCTTTGAAGATTGCTTCTTCAGTTTCTGATAGCAGAAGAACTTATGGATCCGAAAACTTGCCTCTTTTCTTAAGCTATACCAATTGATTTAAAAAAAGATACTATATCTTCCTACAGGCTTTACCTTATTTATATCCTTACACTGTCACAGCTGCAATCAATATAATCGACTTAACGCCTAAATTATGGTAACATTAAGTGAATGATCATAATGTCTTTTTAATGCATTTAGTTAAAGTTTAAGACACTCTGGTTTTCTCAATAAATCAGCCTCCAGTAGTTCTAGGACACCTATTCCTGTTATATTAACTATATTAGTCAACATTTTTAATATATTACTCTTCCCAAAACCATTTTCAGATAAGAAAGTGCTGATTTTATGAGTTTAAATCAATTATTCATGAAAGATGTCAGTGACTTGTTCAGGTTTGCTTAAAAAGCCTCTATGGAAAAAAGCACAATTCAAGTCTCCTAAACCCTAGATTATTATTCTAACCTGTAGAAATATCCTTTTGCTCATTTATAAATGTGGATTAAAAAAGAAAAAAATCCATTTTGTGTTCAAGAAATATGTTTTTCCAGCTTAGTATGTATTCTAATTCATTTTAGTGACTCTACAGCTCATTTTAAATTGTAAATTATATCCAGATCTCACTTTAGGTTAAAATAACGTGGCAAAATTGAATTACACTGCAGTAACTCCACAAGGATACTTGGTCATGATTCTTCTAGTAAAAATATCTAAATTAGATCAAGGGTTCACTTTTGCTCACAGAAGTTCAGTTGCTTTGGCTGACTTTGTGCCAAATTTGGGAAGCAAGGCATACGCAAATGGCCCAACTCCCAAATACAAATGTGAAGTTCCTTGCAGGTTCACATTTCTCAGACAGAACTGAAAATCTTTTGAATTCTAAAGCTATACAAAAGAGGTTTCCTTTTTTAAATATAAAGGAACTGCACCCATCCATGAATTTGACTATTAATTAACCACAGTAAGGCTTAAAAAAATAGAAAACTAATGAATTCAGTTTAATAAGGAAATTACAAAGAATTTTCCAAGTTGCAAATACCAAGTTGATATTTCAAGCAATGTTTCTGCAGAGAAAGTATATCAGAGATAGCAACTACTCCAGAATGAATAATTCTGTGACAGGATTAGCATGCTAGCTCAAGCCTTTTTTTTAACTCCCGCACTCTAGGCTCCTTGTTGGTTAGTAAATCTTGATGATGCTTGTAAATGTTCTCATATTTTCATTAACTATGACCACATTCACAGCAAAATTATCCATCCAGCAGATGACTAGACAACAACTCAGTGTAAAACAAGAAGTCAAAAAAAAAGCAAGTATCTGTAGTACATGTCTCTGTAGAGCTCTGCACTTCAAATCAGGCCTATAAAAGTATAAGTTTTACATAATAATTAATAGAAAAATCCCACTCTCAGCTTATAGGTAGATAAAAATTATGAATCTGATTTTTTCAGTGGTGTTGCAGTCAGCTAATGAAATAAAGATGAAGTTCTGCAATTTATTTCTTAGGTCAAGCCATAACATTTCCTGAATTATTTGACTGAACAAGAAACAATAGCTGTCTGGGTTGCTGATTGACTTTTTTTCTTTATACATTGCCTAGCACTTTCTCTTTTGGTGAGTTTTGTAGCTCAGTGGCTGATGATTTACATAAGACTAATAAGGATACTATTAACAGTTTTGTAACAGTGGTGATTAACTAATGCTGCTGAAGGATGCAAGTTTTAAAAATAATCCAAAAAACCCCACAAACAAAATTGATCTATTAGTCCTTCCTTTCCTCCTTCCATACCTCAGAACCCATTGCTGCAAACTTCAGGGCAGCTCATTACCACTTCTCTAAACAGAAGCAAAGTCACCAAGCTAGCAGCATATGTTTTTTCTGCTTCAACATTCCTGAAATACAAAGTTATCCAAAGATCGCTGGTCAGGGAAATTCTCCTTCTTATGAAACATAGCTTAAGGGGATAAAGCATCAGGCCTTACTAGTGAGGTTTTCTGTCTGCAACTTGAAATTATTTGTCTCCCATTTTCAGTAAAATTCTAACTTCTCTATTCCAGACAGTCAGCTGTAGAACTTCATTTACAAAACAGTTAAGTTGCCATGTTAATTAAGCACAGGAAGGTGGTCTTTAAAGGGCATTTTGTGCTGGTTTTCCCCCTATCCTACAGTTTTGAACCCTATGTAGAGTGGTTTAAGAAAAAAAAAAAAAGCCAGTGAAATTGTTTCCATTGCAATCAGTGAGTTTTTGAAACAGGGCCACTTATGCAAATGAAACAAAACTGAGTGAGCCATTTGCAATGCATAATTTAGCTAAAAATGTTAACCTCTCCTTCTGTTCAAGGCTTATCCACAAGCAGATCACACGTTCCTTGAATATATTTCTATTTAGACATGCTTTCTGGGGAAAAAAATATTACTCCAGTGGCTTTATAATCACAATTATTCATGAGTATTTGGTAACATTTATTTATAGTTGTGTCTGGTAGTAAGTACACATTTATTTATTATTTCTAATTCAAATCATAGGGTTGAAAATATTTGCAGCTAAAATTCTGTAACACTTTCTTTAAACAGAGAGTAGGACTTGTTTGTCTTCTTATTTTTAATATTCTTAATATTTTCAAAACCCGATTACAGATAGTTGCTCTGTCTGATACTCTAAAAAGCTTCCAAAAGGGGGGTTTTTCAAACTGCCTATTAAGCCTTCCTGTTTCCAACAATTGGAACATACGCTCTAACTCTGTTTAGAATGGTATATCTGGCTTGCCTTTGTGAGAGGGCATAAAGACAGAACTGTAAACACGTTGATATCTGTGGACCCTTTGCATGCGGAGTGAAACTTGCTGACCATGCACAGACCTCACTGGAAGCCCTGTGACCGTGTTAGCACACTGTAAATGTTAATATCACAGACCTCATCTCTCACCTTTGATTTCTAACAGACTGGGCAGCATACCGATGCAGCCTCCTGTTGTTTGGTTTGTAAGACTCAGCGAGCTTGCACCTGTTCATGTCATGAAGAAACCATGGCTCATCTGCAAAAAAGGTGGATATACTCACTAGAAACCCAGCTTCTAAGACAAGAGACGACGTTGTTTGGATAACAAGATATGGGAAGAGCATTTTCTTAGGGTTTTTTTCCATAAACACAGGAAACAGGAAGTGCAACTCAGTAGGTAGGACTTGGGCTTATTGGAAGAGTAATACTTTCCTATCATAATAAAAGCTGCAGGACACTAAATAGAAACAATTATTCTTAGTAAATTGCAAACGTATTCTGCTATTGAATGTTTGTAATTAGCTGATATCATGTGATTTTGAATAAACAATGTCTTAAACTTATGAGTATTTAACTGCAAGGGAGATATGCAGATATTCTAGTATGTTTATTGGCATGAAAATTGTAGTGCTAATAAAGCTAATGGCTTTTAAAAGAAATAAAAAAACAGAATAAGAGAAACACCAATTATAGCAACATAATTATGTAGATTGTTCTCAACATAATTAACTAAACAACATAAGACTTTGATTGGCTGTTACCCATAAGCAATAAAAATTATCATATAAAGTTTCACATAGAAAAAATGGAACTACATTAATAGATTTAGCTCCTATAAGGGCAGGATATTTCTGCTGCGGCTTACTCAGCATCCAGTTCCCAAACTGGTATTCCCTTGGGTTCCAGTCTAAATCACACGAACAAGGCTTAAATTAGTGAAGATGTGCATATGCTAAAATCAAAAAGATCCCAGATGAAGCTTATTTTATATTTGTTAGACTAAGCCTTTTGGATTTACTGTATTCCATTAAAGTATTTTTTAATCTCCAAAATTTGTTCTATATTCCTCTCAAATGGAATTAACCATTTTATCGAAGCCAACATCAGTCATTGCCAAATGATTTCATTTTTCAGTAATTGATTAGTTTACCCACAGAAGCAAGTTCTCCTGCTCTCTAAGGCAGGAACAAGAAGGTTTCTTAGTAAATATCACTCACCCTTTATCATCAAAGGGAATAAAAATTTTGTCTTACCTTTGTTCCTGAACTGCAACACGGATTCTAATAGCATGTGCCTTAAAATGCCACAAAGCTTAAAGATTTTAGGCCTTAGTTCTGGCTTTCTCGTATTTTTATATATTATACCTGATACTTTTCTTTAACATACAAATAAGTGTATTCATTCAGCCTTCCTCCCTATAGGGAATGATCCCCATCATTTGGGAATGCACTGAGAATACTGTCCTAGCTCTAAGAAGCCAAAGGAGCTCTACTTGGTAAACCGCAGCAGTGCTTTCCCTTTAAATGTTTGCATGAACTGTCAGAGAATATAGTTTACCTCTGTAAGAAAACATGTATGATCAGTTGACTCTTACAGATTCAGGATTGCGAAATACAGACCGGATGAGAATAAAAAGAAAAATTTGTTTTTCTTTTTTTTCCAGAAAGCCATCCGCATCCTGGGCTGCATCAAAAGAAGCATGGCCAGCAGGTTGAGGGAGGTGATTCTGCGCCTCTACTCTGCTCTGGTGAGACCCCACCTGGAGCAGTCACCAGCTCTGGAGTCCTCAGCACAAGAAGAACATGGACCTGTTCAAGTGGGTCCAGCGGAGGGCCACAAAGATGATCAGAGGGCTGGAGCACCTCTCCTATGAAGACGGGCTGAGAGAGTTGGGGTTGTTCAGCCTGGAGAAGAGAAGGCTCCAGGGAGACCTTATAGCAGCCTTACAGTACCTAAAGGGGGCCTACAGGAAGGATGGGGAGGGATGCTTTATCAGGGAGTGTAATGACAGGACACGGGGCAACGGTTTCAAACTGAAAGAGGGTAGATTTAGATTGGATATCAGGAAGAAATTCTTTCCTGTCAGGGTGGTGAGGCACTGGAACAGGTTGCCCACAGAAGCTGTGGATGCCCCATCCCTGGAAGTGTTCAAGGCCAGGCTGGATGAGGCTTCGAGCAGCCTGGTCTAGTGGGAGGTGTCCCTGCCCATGGCAGGGGGGTTGGAACTAGGTGATCTTTAAGGTCCATTCCAACCCAAACTATTCTGTGATTCTGTGAAAAAAAAAAAGCGGGGGGCGAGGAGGTGTCCTGTACATGAGGCATTTTCAGGAAAAAAAATATCTCAATTTGACCCAAGGACTGTATGTGAGAGAAATTTAGATTTTTATATTAATGCAAATTTAGAAGATTACTTCTACTGGGGGTAAGGAACTGAACAACCTAATTCAGTTCCTGTGGTAAGACAGAAGAATTGACTGCATCCTGATTTAATGATTTGATTGCTGAATGTATTCATTTGATAGTCTCTGATTTAATTCAGTCCCATCTCTGAGCTTGATTTTCTAATTATAATATCTAATTTCTTGGATTAATAATTGACAGTGGTTTGGATTTATGGTGACTGGCTTTCTTTTTTGTTTGTTTGTTTTATGTTTTTTGCTATAACTTGCAAAGAAAAGCAGGTTAGATGAGGAATTAGTAACTTGTACTGACAGTCTTAAAAAGTTACTTACGTACATTCTTTTGTCTATTCAAGTAATTGATTCTCTCTCTGAAACCCACAAACTGATTCCCAAGGAGAAAGGCAGGAGTGAAAAGAATGCCAGGGTTTTGCCAGGTTATCTGTAACAATAAGCTGCATGTTTCCTTGTACCATTATATGACACTACTTGCATGTCCTGTGTAGACTAGTGACTTTTGAAACAAGAATACCCTATGCACATATGAACTTGAGCACAGTGGCCATAAAAGATGTGAAAACTAAGACCTTATAACTCAGTTCCCACAAACAGAGAAAACACAATTTTAAATTGTTGTAAGTTGTAAACACAATAGTGCCATCAACCTAGTAGAAACAATCTATAAATCAGAGTTAATGTTTTTAAATTATTTGCCTGTTGCAACTTGCATGAAAATAATGTAAAAAGGAGAAACAAAATTATGCAGGTTTTCTGCTCTACTCTGTTAGAATACGTTATTAATATTCAAATAACATAAAAGTTTGCCTTCAGATTTTTCCAGAAATTCTTCCTTTTTTAGTATAAAATCTTGTATGGCAGTAAGAAATGTCAGAGCTAAAAACACAGTTAAAAGCTTCATACTTGAATTGTCAATTTATTCTTCTGTGCAGAGATTGAATGTAAGGGTCCATACTTTTAGTCAGTGATGTTGACAAAACTGACATATAAATGAAACAACTTACAGCTTAGATTCTGTGTGCATTTGACAAGCTATAATGGAATTGTTTGCAAAGTTGTATTGAAATCCCTGCTTCCATTTATCTTTGTTAGCACAGCTTCAGAAATCTGTGATATAATATTCCTGTATAAATTAAACAAAGTAGAACAGAATTAGACAAGGAAAGGAAAAGAGAAAAGCATATTTTATTATAAAGGAAAATATTTATATATGATGACTTTGGCTTTTAAAACAATTGGTTTGGGTCCATTTCTTTAAGAATGCCTAAAACTCTCAAGAATCCATAATGAAGGATGCTGAATAACTAACTTTCTCTCTTTTATTAGGAAGGAAATTTCCATACATTAGTGAATTTTAACCTAAATGCTTCTTCTTAACAAGTGGCAGGGCAGATTATCATTCCTAAATCCTTTGTTCTCTTTTGCTATACGATGCATGATGAAAAAGTTCAGAGCAGTCTAAACTGTATTTGCTGAACGAGGGACTAAATTCTTACAGGATGCTAAGCACTAATTCTCAATCCACCAAAATGTTTAACTTATGCATGTAAACATGCAGTAGGCATCCAAAGTCAACTGAAATCAAATTCTTCTATCCACAGGTCCCCAAAAAGGCTGACTGGAAAATATCATGAAAGAAATCTTATCTTGAATTCAACTGTATTTTCATATGCATATTTTATATTAATTATATTAATTTTTCTGAGAAATGGGAAACAAATTGTTTCTGCTCATTTGAAGCCTAACTGCAAGAACATTTATGTACCTGTCTTTCATGATGATGCAAACTAAATGATAAAGGAATCCAAAATATCCAAAATGTGCCAGTACATATTAAACTATTCCATGATTCAGCTGAAGTTCCTAATAAACCTAGAAGTTTAAGATAGCTACGGGTAATGAATACAGTGCAAAAGTGAACTGAACATCCTTTTCAAGAGAGAACAGTCCGAGTCAGTTAGTCTTTCATACCCATTACTGTCTGCTGTCCATTACCTTATACCACCTTCTTCCTACATTTAAACCTCTGCACTCCTGAAGAAAACGACTCATGCATTGACTTCAGAAATTAGTCAAAATTAGTTAATTATCTGAAATTGGCTCATTTAAAATCCATTTAATATTTAAATCATTTCATTATTTTTCAGAAAATTGAGATTTGCGTGCTTACATGAAAATCCTGCAATGGTGTGGGATATTTGTCACAAAATGAGTGGATAAGACCCTACCTAAATGTCAAGAAAGCCAAAAGAAGAGGAGCAAAATATAATAACTAATTCAGAAAAAAACACAACAATTTCTCAGGATGAAAGTTTTAATGATCCATTTTACCCTGCTAAAGTCAAAGTAGATAAAAAAATTCTGTGTTAAAGAAAATCAAAATGTATATTGTTGGGGGGTTTTACGAACCGTAAAACATTTTTTTAAAGCTCTATTCACAATGTTAACTGAACAATTTGCTAAACACATTTGATTGTTTTGTAATACAGAAGAACAAATTATATTTCATTGATTAATTTTCAAGCCATGCAACACAATTTCTTTTCTATTAAGTCAGTGTGTTCGTGTAAATAAAAGGTATGTTCCAAATCCTAAATCCTGTCATCCTTTGTGGCTAGCTGACTGTGTGCTTAATATTTTACCTTAAGCATTTTCTAGTTCTGTTTCTATCCAGTCTTGCCTCACAAGGTTGTGCTTCATGACAAAGTCTCCTATGTAAGTAAAAATACAGCACCTTCAACAGAAGAGGCTACAGCATTTAAATGGAAATTGAAAAAGAGGAAGATGTTCCACCTAAACATGAGGAGGAACTTCTTTACCCTGAGGGTGGCAGAGCACTGGCACAGGCTGCCCAGAGAGGTGGTGGAGTCTCCGTCTCTGGAGACATTCAAAACCCGCCTGGACACGTTCCTGTGCAACCTGCTCTAGGTGATCCTGCTCTGGCAGGGGGTTGGACTGGATGATCTCCAGAGGTCCCTTCCAGCCCCGACCATTCTGTGATTCTATGATTCTATGTTATGTCCTTTTAAATAAAAGTTCTAAATTCAGAACTGTTCATCTGAGTTTGGGTGAGAGGCTTCAATCAGGCGCGGGAGGAATAATTTTTGCTTTCTATTCTTTAAATTAACATTTTAAAAAATTTTTTTAAATTATTTTGGACAAATGCAGGGGAAATGAAAAAACAGAAACCTGAAAACAAAGCAAAAATTTCAGGAAATGTTTATAAACACAAACCGAATAACAAAAATAAAGCTCATTAAAAAATATTTCATCATTTCTCCACATTTATTCAGTCCTGCAATCTGCATTGGATACAGCACTGATAGCAGAGAGAAGGATTTTAAGAAAGTAAGTCCACAGGTTTATCCTTTTATCTTACTTTAAATACATCCGAAGCAAAAATACATTTTTCTTCTCAGTGCTTTGACTTCTGCAATAGCTACTGCTTGAAAAAAATGGATCGATACTGAAAAAGCTTCTGGTAACAGTACTAAAAACCCCTGTACCTGAAAGTCCTGCTCTCCTTCACTCTCTGTCAGGTGCTGAAACAATGATGGTTACTGGAAACCCAGCTCCTTTGTAACCAACGGGAGTTTCTCACAGGCTTTGACAAGGCCAAGATTCCACTTTATAAATTAAGTCAAATATTTATGAAACCCTTTGGAAATTTCACCTCTACCACATGCTTTTGTGACCCTGAAAAGTCCCAAAATGTGCGCAGCAGGAATTCGGCTCTCTTTATTAGAGAGAACCTGTACCTGTTTACTTTTACAAAATGCCAGATACGCCTGCATTTCCTTTTAGGTATTTGCTTCCTCTGACTGCCACTGTCTCCTGTTGTGTTGTACTTTTCCTCAGAAAACACTTACTAGTGAATAACTGAAGTATTTGAACAGTAGCTTGACTGAGTTTTATATTTCTAAGACACGCTTTCTATAATATTTATAAGTGTGTTCATCAAGACGGCAGTGCTCCATTGCAGGGGATCACTCATTACTGTGCTCACAAACTAACGCTGAAGAAACGTATAAAAGGTTTATCCCAGGGCTGATACATCCGGTTGGGAGTCTGGAGAAACAAAATTGCTCCTGCTGTGAGACATAGAGCAGGGCAACTTAGACACTGTGCTTGACTTGAAATGCCTTGCTGTGCCGGTTGTCCACCCAGCTTGCTTGAACTTTTTGAGTGATTGTGCTGCTATGGGCGCGTTTCCGACTTTCACAGATGATGCAGAGGTAGGAAAAAAAATACTTCAGACTTTTGTACAGCGATAGGACTGATTCTTTAAATTAGTACACTATCTCATGCCAGTTTGCCCCCAGTTACTACTCCAGTCTATCTCGGTCTGCAGCAGAGAGTACACTTTCTAACTAGCCCCTCCCCTTAAAGCTTGATCACGTTTATAAGCAGGTATGAAAATTATTTAAAATTATTTTCAGATTTCCCTCAGCGTCTGTATCAAATTACCATTAATGCATACCAGATCCTTATTTCCCCTTCAAATACTTCCATTAAATAAAATGCAATATAATGTAGTGTAAAAGCAGGAAGTTTTAAAAACTGTATTCGTTAATGACATCAAAATTATTCTTGTAAAGATGATACATGAGTGTCATCTAGCCCATGTATCATTGTTAAACATATAACTTGTGTTTCAGCTCTGTCCAAATGTCTATTATTATGTAGGTCCAACTCGGTAATAATGGGTTGGATTTTTTCCTGCTTGCTTCATCAGAAATAGGATTTTCATTCATTATATTTTTTGATAAATCCAGGTAGGATTTTCAAAAGCTGCATTGCAACACAATAATTCTTTGTACTTAAAGAACATTTACAAATTGTCTTGCTAGTATATACATAATTATATTAGAACTTTGCTTTTAAGTCCAATATTTGTTAGTAAATTAAATATAGGATTTAATAGTTTTGTCATTCAAAGTCAAATTAACTTTTTAGGAAGACTGTCTCTGTGGCAGTTGGTGTCACTGATGACAAACCAAAAAGCTACTTTGAGCAAAATGATCCTAGTTTTCATCTAAAATAGTGTTCATGTCCAGCATACTTGTGAAGCCTTATCCTCACAGTTATTTAAAATGTAGGATGCTGAATTTATTCAACAAACTGTTACTTAAGCCTTAGCCTTCCCCATTACCAATAGCAATATTGAAAATTTTTTCTGTTCTTTTTAACTGGATTTTAGCTAACTAAAAGAATTACAGCATGACACCACCCTCAACTTTGGCAATGCAGGAGGGAATCTAGTCTGTTTGAGTAGGCATTTATCTTTTAAACCCCGTGATTTCTAATATCTTGATTTCATTGGCATTAGGCAAAATGTACTCCTGGTAAAAACTAATTCAAGCAGTTGAGAATTGAATTTTTGGCAGTATTCTGTTTCAGTTTACATTCAGTGATACAAGCCACTGTGCTAGAGATGTTGCTTTCACCTTCTCCAAAGTCTTTGGCTAGATCACCATCACCTTTATTAACCGTGGAAGCTTAATTTTAAAATGGGGTGCAAGAAAGATTAAAATGATTTTTCAGGAGAACTATTGTTGTTGTCTGAAGCATGAAAACTTAAATAAAGATTGAGTAATGTATTTATCAGCTGGGAAAAAAAAAACAACAAACAAAATAAAACAAAAACAAACAAAAAACCCAAAACAAACAAACAAACAAAAAACCCCCACAAAATGTTAGCTCTCCTAACTATTTTAGCTCTCCTAACTATTTTAGCTCTCCTTTTGGGCATTATACTTGGAGTTACCATTAACCTTAACAATGCCATCAGACAACTTTTTGATTGGATGAAATATTCCTCTAACAGAAAAGGCTAGATTTGGAGATGATGAATCCCATGAGAAGTGTTAGCAGGTTAGAAAAGTCTGACAGAACTAATACATCAACAGATTCAGTGCAGCAGAGGGAGTGCCTGATTGGCATACAAAATTCAGGGAGACCTTTTTCAACATTATATCCTTCTCCCAACATCTTCTGTTACGTTAACATTTTCTTGTCTGTCTCCAGAAATAGCTCAAGAGCCCTGCATACACTCACTATAAAACCATAATGTACCAAAATTCCTAAGAGAAACTCTGCCAAAATCGGGCTTTGCTTTTGAGTGCAGATACCTGTGATGTCAAGCAGACAACTCAAAGGGTACTGCGTAAGAAAGTTACCACAACTTCGTCTGCAAAACTGTGAACCATTACTTATGGGATGAGGTACTTTCTGTTCATTGTTCTTAACCTTTGGCAAGTTCTTCTCTGTATATTGGCTGTTAGGTTATGTGCCTGTCCTGGGAGAGCACAGACGTTACAGTCGCTGTAGCTGGATTGCCATTCTACTACATGGTTACCCACATGTTGAATTTTTTGTGATAATTATGAAGGGAAAGCCACCACCAACACAGAATAAGCTCATACAGAAACAAGCGAAAGACTTTATTCGTTGTCATAGCTGAAATGGAATGACAGTAGAAAAGGCAAGGTTGGGCACCTGGGAAGCAGAAAGACAGCAGTCTCCTAACTGTTCAGAAATGATGGAGGCAGTTTAGAAAGAAAAAACACATGGCAAGTCTGTCTGCAATGTGACCTGAACTCCAGTTTAATAGCTTGACTTGGTACCTTAGGAGGATACACTTAGGGGGCTGGATCAAAGCTGAAATTATTCTTATTTCTTGGAGAAAAAAAAAAGGATTTCATTAAGAATTAAAATCCCTCATTTGAATGTCATAGAACATAATTAAATACTTGAGGCTTCAGGTTTAATTGTTCTAAATTGCAAAAGCCTGGCAAGGCGAGTGATGCATCAGTGGAGAAATAAGATATTTCTTTTCAAGGAGCAGAGTGCAAACAACTGACCACACTGAGACATATTGTCTTAACAATATATTTTTTCACTTGAAATTCAAGGTTTTTTCCAGAGAGATTTTCAGTGGTAAAAGGGCATGTAGGGGTTCTGGTCTACATTGTGTCTTAAATGACATTCAAACTGCTCTCAAGCTTTTTTTTTTCAATCCCAGACAGTGATAATTATAATTCCACTGGAACTTCCACATATTTTGTTTTAGTCAAACTATTTTTAAAGATTGAAAAAAAAATTTCAAATCAAGCATCAGAAATAAAGAAAAAAATATTTTTTCCAATGTGGATCATCTGTACTCTTGTGAGACGAGTGTGAAGAAAAATAAAAAAGTTAACCTAATTATACTATTCTCAAAAATTTCCAGTGAAGAAGGGCTTCCTAAGGGATGAGAATATTAAAACATACAGCTGATTTTCAAGCTACTTTTTATTTCTATTTTTCTCTTAATGTCTACATCATGTCCTATTCAAGATAATGGAACTTAAAAGTTAACAAGGGCTATTTTCTACAGCTTTTATGCCACAGTAACAAAGTAGCATGCATATCCCCTCTGATTAATTTGGTGTTTTGCATATGAACATAAAAGGACGCTGTTGTTTTGTTGAGCATCGAGGTGCTGAATATTAGGAATATTTTGATTTTAAGTTATTTTTCATCCTGAATCTACATCGTCTGCGTTGGCTATATCCTCAGCCATTACACAACTGCATATAGTACAAGTCAAGGTGCAGAGACACAGACCGTTTATAATCTGACAGTGTGAAAAACAGGCATAAGAATCCTTATTGAAGCCCTTACTATACCTTTATTGAAAAATAAATAACAAAACAAAATCTAGGCTACTCAAATGGAGCTGAAAACTGAAAAATTTGAAAGCTGTTTTATGAAGAGTTTGTTTCTAAGCATTTTTCCCTACTAACTTTGCCTATCATTCTATTGCAAAGTTTTCAGCTGTGACCTCATTTACTTTGTTAGAGATCAAAAATCATGTACATCAATGTATTCAGGTGCAAAAGGGTTGTGAAATATAATCAGGTCCAATTGGTTTAAAAATGGGATACAGAAAGGGATGTGATTCAGACTGCCATAAGCAAACTTTCCTTTTATACTTTCAAGCACAGCTTCTCTGTTCTGTCCTCTTCTGCATAACTTTATTTGATTAAGTAGTTCTATTCTGATCTTATACTAAAAATAGCGAACAATTGAAGTTTAGTCTGTGTTAGTGTGAGGGGCTTTCAGTCTGCCATGGGGTAAATTCTGCTCAGTGTCAAGGGCATAACCAAAGGCAGAGAATGGGCTCATTTTATGTTCCACTTCCATGTGAAAATCAAAGTTGTTCAGAAGTGAATATCTTTTCTACCCAAATATCCTATTAATTAAAGAACTGTGCTCTACTCTTTTCCTCCAGGACCCCGAACCTCATAAATTTGGGTTCTTTGGGAAAATTAGAGTGGGTTCAAAGTGATCTCAGATTCATTTCTCCCTAATCGGTTAGCTCATTAAGCAACTTTAACCACCTTATGTAACAGCTTTTATGTTAAATAAATTATAATAAGGAATCAATAGTAAAGCTAGCCTGATCAGGGAGAGGATCAAAGCTTTATATACAGATTATTGGCTGAATGTCCTTGGAGTGTGATCCCTATGAAACTAAGGGCAGATGCTTAATAGTCTACAAAGTGATTTTTATATTACAAGTACACAGATACATGACCGGTCTCATGTACCTATGGGTTTTCAAACAGATGCAAGTACAGGTCAAAACATAAATATGTTTGCGTTCTTCACACCTCATTAAATCCTATTTCTTGGCATGTTCAAATTTTTAATGAATTTGTAAACAATAGCAGAAACAAAACAGTGCTAAATGTTTTTTTCTTAAATAACTCTCTTTTTTGATGCTATGTAACCTTTAACATAGTCTCCCCTTCACCATTTACATTCTCGAACATACGGTTAAGTAATATCAAGTAAAGTTTCTAATTTTGCAGTACTACATAAAATAAGGTTTCTTTTCTGGGAAATTAAACAATGTCTGGATTGCTATTTAATAGTTAATGGATATTATAAACGTGCAGATTCACCAGTTCTTGTGTGCAAGAAGGTGGAAAAATCAGAAGGAAAAAAGTTAAAGTTATTTTGTAGAAAAAAGTCACCCAGAACATGAATAATCTTTGCTTAAAGTTCTACTCTAGAGTTCAACTTTCTAAAACAGCATTATAGGGTTCAGCTTTTATTATCTCAGTGATTTGCAGATAATACCTCTGTTGGGTACAAGTGGAAGGACAGTTTATTCTAACTGCCAGCCCAGCTCAACTTATGACCTAAAAGCCATGAAGGCAAGGTTTGGTTTGCTTCTAGTTTATTTTGTTTGGGTTTTTTAGTCCTGACTCAGGTGTCACCAGTAACAAAGTTTCTGTAACTGGCATTTGGCTTCTAAATTTGGTTGATGACGTGGGAGGCTGAATTGAATAAGCAATTCTTTTCTTCCATAGTCTTCTTTAAAGCAAATAAATCTATTGAAAGCTTTCTTATTAAAAGCAACAGATAGATTCTGAATGCCCAGGAGTAGGTGTCTTTAGAAGGGAACTGACCCTAGAGGGTTCCAAGAAATGTTAAGCCCTCACGACTCCCAGCCTTAGTCACCCTTGCTTCCTTGCACCACTTGATATAATTCCTTTCTGTTCTCAAAATGAGAAAATAGCTCATGGGAATTGTTTCTTTGCTGTACTGAAGTAATCAAGCTTCAGAAACAAATGAAAACATCAGAACAAGTGGAAACAGAACAGCTCACTTTCTCTGTAAGTTTGTATTTTATTGCTCTTTCACAGCAAACTCCTCTCATCACCTGCTATTTTCAATCATCTAGTGAGGAAAGGGCACTTCCCATTCATACTCTCCAGTACACACAAGGACTGGAGTATAACTGTTACTCTGCTTTCCTGCTATTATAAAACCTCGTTCAGTCTTAGAAATTATTACAATGAAAGAGGCATTTTCATTCCGAGTCCAATTGTTTTCCATTTTTGGCATATGGGCAAACCCATTTTCTAAGATCAACTCGCTTAATCATTCTTTCACATGGTTCACAGGTTGGCAGATTTAACTTCGGAATCATACAGTAGTGCTCCTTTAACTGGGCGCTGTGGCTAGCCATCTTGATTTTATATCCTGCACCTTCTGTGTTTCGCTAAGTTGTTGGTCCATTTTTTAGTTACTGAGCAGTGAAAGTTATGTTTACAATATCTGCTGTTCAAAACCGCTCTCCAAAGACTGTTCATTACTAGCATATATATACAACAAGCCTTTGCTGCATGCATGATGCCAGGAAATCAGGCAAGAGATTTTCAACTATTGTGATAAAGATGAGGCTTTTTAATAGATGTGAAAACACTATTTCCAAGTGACTGATCTAGCATGTCCAGATCACTGCTATTCAACTTTTAAATTATCATCTATGCCATAATAATAGTCAGCCCTGAGGCTGATCCGCAATCTTAATTAAACTGTTGTGAAGTCAGTTCACAATAATAAATTAATTATCTATGGTGTTCCTAAATTTCAGAGAAAGAGATCCACTCCACAACTGGCATGGACTCAGCAGATGTACATAGATGGTCATCATGGCTGAGCTGACAGCTAAATGATTTTTTATGTTGCATATACGCAGTCAGGCCCAGTTGCTGCTGCTCTAAATCCAATCATACAGAAATGCTTTTATTCTCTCTCTGAACGGAGTTTATGAAGATTCAGATGGCAGACGTTAACGGATCTTTTAAAAAGTTCTCAACAATGTGTGCGACGTACAGAAGATCCAAACTGGAACTAAAGTGTTCAAACCTTCTGCACACCTTTCAAAGCCTGCAGGTATGCATGTTATAGTTGGAGACTTTAAAAACTATTTCTGTTTTGTTTCTTCGACTTTTATTGTACTGAGTAAACCCAACTAACAGCAGAAAAATAATGCCTAAGTATAACACATACTACTGTGCAAATATCAGTTTTTAGATAAGTCTCTGTAGAGAGAGATACAAAACTATGTTCTCACACATATAACTCAGTAAGAAACAAAACTTCTTTGAGTTGCTGTTTATTAGAAATGTAGGTCATAAGATTATTTCCCAAATAATGCCACCAGCATAATGTGTTATGTATCAATGCTTCTCTTTTCATGTTTATAGCTTCTTCTTCCAATTACCCTCAGTCTCAAAAGTTGTTGCACAATAAAGGTTTATACAGTTTCATAAGGGAAGTAGAACACAATAAATATTGCAATTCTTTTTGTCCTGGTCTGAGTTTGATCTTCCTCCCCCTAGACAGATGGCAAAATCAAGTCCTGTGAACCTGAGAGATATAACCTTCCCTTATGAGGCAGTCCTGCTCAGTGCTTCATCTGTCTGTCACCAACGAGAAGTACCGCTGTGCCAATGTATGCAGCCTGAGGTCTCCTTCACGTACCTTGTACTAGTCCAGGGTGGATCGGGATCTCCCTTTCACACGAACTGTCTGGGTTAGTAGTGCCACGCTGATCCACACTGTTTTTTGCATGTCCAGTCTTCATTTTACTCTTTCCAATTTCTTTCCCTCAGCGAATTAAAGTTTTGTGAGGAACTATATCCTTTTATTTACTTCAGTCCTTCCAACATTAAATTATCTCTTTGTGCTTATATCACAGAACTGGGATAGGAAACGCGGTTTTTTGTTTTTTCGTCTATGCTTATTTGATGGTTCAGTATTTTATATACATTTCTGATTTTCTTTTTTCCTTTCAGAGGAAAAATCCCAGTCTTTTCACACTCCTATTAGTTTTTTCCATGCCCTTGAGCATTCTTATTTTCTCTGAATTCCCTGTAATTTTCCCTTTATTTATTTGTTACAGTAATTATCAAATTCATTCTGTATTTTACAAATTATTTACAAGTATTTGGCAGCCTCTATATTCCCAATTGAAAAGTTTCTTCACTTTTTTTTAATACACTGAGCAGATTATTTTTCTGAACCTGCATAACTGATTTATTAATCATTTATATTTAGATATTTGTCATTATAGTCCTTGTCAAACAGCTGAAGAGCAGATCTCCTGTGTGAATAGATAAAATGTGAATAGATCAAATACGTTCTATGAATAATATTACAGTCAAATGGTGACTTTCAATGGGACAGACTACTCAGAGATGGAGACATTTTTGAAAATAAGACTCTGTGAGCTAAGTAATTTAAAAGTTTGTCAAAATTAGGATTTTTAAATTTAGGATTACAAAAAAGAATAAATCTCTTCAGCAACTTATCACAATACATTTAATAGCTGTATAAATTCAATATGAATGGTTTCAATGCAGAACAAAAGGAACACACTGAACAGTATATTCATAAGGGACAAATTTTCAAAATTAGATTCTTATATTAGACTACTTAATGCTTGTTGGATATTGGGGGGGAGGGGCAATTCAAAAAATACGTGGGCATCTAAGCCATTTCCAGGGATTTTAGAAAATGCCTGAAAGGCATCTAGTGTCTTTTAAGTTCAAAGTGATACGTAAGTCATTTAACCAACTTCAGAAATTTTACCCTTAAAGGAATGGCGTGTTAGGCAAAGATGCAGCTCCTACTGAAAGTGAAAACATGGGTTTAGGATTGTAATTTTAAGCAGTAATTTAAAACATGAAATGTTAAACAATGAGTAATTCAACCAGCTTTAGCACAAAAATAACGTTTCCTACCTCTTCTTTCCTTCTCCTTTTTGTTCCTTCAGTATTTCTCCATAAAACTGTCTCTTCAAAAAAATGAAATGGGGTAGTAGATGTTCAGAGGTATTATTAATGTGCCTGTCACAGTAGTTTCTTTTCCACTGGGAAATTGTTCATTTATAGTGAATCGGACCTCAACTACAGATGGAGCTTTGCAAGCTAAAAATATTTCCCTTCTCAATAATAAAGAAAGGACTTCAAAATAATATGTTAAAAATGTCATTGAGGGCACTGTAGATGACTAATGAGTGACTTGAAAAGAATGAGTGCAATGTTTAGCCTTATAAGATTATTTATTGACTGGACTTTTACCATATCTATTTTTGATTGACCTTTTCTGAAATATAAAAATTACTCTGTGTCTGTCACCATATTTATGAGGTTTTGGTGCTAGTGATTAATGGCTAAAAAAGTATATATCTCACTAAAGATTTGTTCTCTTTTCTTATTATTTTTTAAAGAGGAAATAAGTCACTACTACCAATACTACATCTATGCTAACGACAGTCTGCAGACTCAGAGTTACTTACAGGTTTCAGTCTTGCTTGTTTTATCACAAATTTGGTATCTGTGAATTTGTTTTTAAACAGAAATCCAACAATTTCTACGAAGAATGCCTTGTGCTTAAAATTTCCATTTTATCATTATGTTGCTTAAATTTCTAGGCTAATTTTATTTAGACCACAATATGATTTATTTAGCAAAACAAATCATAATGAGCCCTTCAAAAGAAAGAAAGAAATTGTGATAGTTAGAAATGACATGAACACTTGAGAAGTAAAGCAAAACAAAACCACAACTTTGTTTCCTCCTCGTGACAGAAGCAAGGAAAGGCAGTTTCAATTTTTATTATAATATCCAGGGTATAAAACATATTTGATAGCTCAGCAGCAGGCAAAGACTTTATATTTAAATGAGAGTAGATGACACTGAGCAGGAAATGGTATGATTATGCCTTTCTGATGAGTCATAACTAATGAAACAGTCTAATGCTCATGGAGCAAAGCTGGTGAGAAAAGTGAGAAGAATGCAACCAGCAAGACCAGAAAGACAGTGGAGGAGAATGTGCACCTATATGCACATGTGGCTTAGAGAAAGAAAGAAAAAATAAATAAATAAGCTTATTTAAATTTTTTTTTCAGAAGAAAATCTCTCCGATAACTTATCTAACAAATCTGCTTACTGAGTATGTAATTTTAGGAGAAACTTACTGAAAATGAGTACACTAAGACAGAAATTTTCATATCTAATGTTGAGGGGAAAAAATCTCAGGTAAAATCAGTTGCATTTTAGAAATACTGAGATGGTAAAAAGACAAAAATAAAACCCACGCTGTTTTCTGTGAGATTATCCAACTCACTGTAGAATTCACCCCCTTGAATTCTGTGCTACTTTTCCTTTTTTGTTGTTTAGATTAGTGTTTTTCATATGTCTCTAAGTACTGTCTCTCTGCTTCCAGAAACCATGATTTTACACTTGACATTTTTCTCAATTAATTGGTTCTTGATGGCAGGTAGTTTCCTTCTTCCCTTCCCTCTGCCTCTTTCTTTTTCTCTCCATTTTCATCTCCTTTCTTCCCCTCTGCTCTCCTGTCAAGGTGTGGGTTCCTACTCTTGAAAAATTGGGATAATTTGATTTAGTCACATCTGCAATGAAAGAGAATTCACACGAACAGTTAGAGTGTCTCAGCTGACATATAGCAATAGCTTTTTAACCTTCAGCAACTTGTTTGGGTGCCTGAGTCTTTATATTTCTTTCTAAGTTTTTTTCAAACATTTTAAAAGTTTGGTGGAGTTGATATATTGTATTCCACCTCTTGTTGGAGGTACTGCACAATACACCTAGGCTTATTCATCAGCAGTGCCACTGAAACTATCAGGACAGTTTACATACCTGAGCTTCAACAAGATCTATATAAATCTGATTTCTCAGAGGGGCACAGGTACCACATCATCTACTTTCTAGTCTCAGAACTGCCTTTCAGCGACCACGTTGCTCTCTCTCTGCCCCAGTTCCCATGCTGAATGTCTCATTTGTCTCCCTTTCCTAGGGACATTTCCCCCTGTAATCAGCACTGGTGAAGCCTCATCTTGAGTACTGTGTCCAGTTTTGGGCCCCTCACTTCAAAAAAGAGATTGAGGTGCTGGAGCGTGTCCAGAGAAGGGCAATGAAGCTGCTGAGGGGTCTGGAGAACGAGTCTTATGAGGAGCAGCTGAGGGAACTGGGGTTGTTTACCCTGGAGAAAAGGAGGCTGAGGAGACCTTATCATGCTCTACAACTACCTGAAAGGAGGTTGCAGGGAGATGGGGACTGGTCTCTTCTCCCAAGTAACAGGCAATAGGACAACAGGAAATGGCCTCAAGTTGTGTCAGGGGAGGTTTAGACTGGATATTAGGAAAAATTTTTACACTGAAAGAGTTATCAAGCATTGGAAGAGGCTGCCCAGGGAAGTGGTTGAGGCACCATCATAACCTCTGCTAGGCCTCGAAAAACTTAAAATGTGATTTCCAGAATAGGCAACTCTTTCCCCTCTTGGCAGGAGTTCTGAGTTGCATTTGTCTGCTCAGAACACAGACGAATTGTGCAAGTGTTTGCATGCCACCATGAGCCACATGGAACTTCTCTGTGTGAGATTAGCGTCCAATGCTTACACAGCAGGAGGCATTTGACCCAGTATCCCAAATGCTAACTGATCTTCTAAGGTGAAGGATTCTCAGAGACAGAGCAGTTCCTACTGCATAAAAGAACATCAGTGTGGGAGAGAGGAGAAAAAAAAGACTAACTATTCAAGGCACTTGTCAGGGATATGCAACATAGGGATTCATGACGATTCTAGTCCCAGGAAACTTGGGATAGTTATGCAGAAGATGTACAATTTTCAGTGGAGTCACTGGAAAAATCATCTATCAGGATGCCCCAGGATATCTGGGTTTTGCATGTTCACAGGGAAATGAAATTCAAGTTTTGGCTCCAAATCTTCTTCATGTGACAAGTAAATATTGTTCCTTGTGAGTGGTACAGTTGGGGGTTGCTCTTATTTTTTATGGACAGAGGGAGACTATGGAAATGTCTTAATGTAAGAAAATTCAAACCTTAAATGAGGGATCTTTGTGGTAGGCAGAAAGGCACCTACCTCTGCTTAGAACAGAAGTGTAGGAAGCCGAGTTGCTCTTCTTTTCGTTTTTATACCCAGAACACCTGTGAATCTTTACACAGCCTCTTAGCTCTTACCATGAGATCTTCTGAAAAGTTTGGTTTGCCAGATGTCCCCTTAAATTAGGATATGCAGTACTGATTTTACCCTGCCTTAGTAATTTTTTTAGGAAATAATCCAAGGGAATATTTATCATGTCAGATTAACACAGCCTGAGGTACTATATGTCAAAATAACAACGAATCTGCTCATCTATGCTCCTCTAGTGCTGAGTAAATGCAATGTAGTTAAACATAGCTAGGTTGGAAAGTAAAGACGGGTAAGCAGTGTTCTGCACCTGATTTTGGCCAAAAGGCACTGTTGGGGACTGCTAACGTGGCTCAGGTGACACGTGGTAATTAAACAGTGAGAACTTCATTGTCTGCAAATCCTTAAAATGCTTCCTAAATCTCTCAGAAAGATCCTGGAAGAATGTGTGTACTCTGTAGTACCTCTGTACTGCTTTTCTGTCTCCTCAATATTTCCACAATTATAACCGGATTTCTTCCTCAGTTCAGTACTGACCTCACTACTCCTATTCTCCTCCACAGCTACAAGACGCGATCCAGATTTTCCTCCTACTGTGAAACGTCAGAGTATGTGCCTGTCTGATTAACAATATCAGACTTATGTCTTATCTTTCTGCAATTGGACATACTCAGTTTTGAGAATGTAAGGGAATTGAGTTAGAGATGTCCTGTATAACCCTGTGAAGATTAATGTACACTGCTGAATCTCCGACTACAGGAGTTCCCACTGGACGACAGGATGGGAAGAGTAGGATATTTTGTTATCTATGGCCATGACATTATGTCCTAGTTTCACACACCGTGATACAAAGCGGTCATTCCACTCTGAGAGAATTACAGGGATGATGTAGATGGAATATCAGAAAGGTAAAAATTATTTGATCAGAATGAAGTATCACAAGCCCCTTCCTAGGCAAGGCTGTAATTTGGCAATTACATTATACAGCTTCATAGAGACTAGCACCTTGCAAATATGTGTTACCCTGCATGATTCTGAATGTCAGGTGTTTTTAGTAGTTCTCACCTCCACCTAGTTTCCAGACCTTCGATTAAATTCTCAACATGGTTATGCAATATATTTCTTCGGTTATTCCTGACATTTTTCATGAACAGACATAGAGCTGGATTTAAAAAAAAGCAGCAAATACGATGCTTATTTGTATTATTTCTCTTACATGTCATACTGTCTCCTTCACACCGTCTTACCTCCCCTGTTCTGCTCCTTTTCTTTCTGTAGTGAAAGACTTTCAGAGTAGCTGTACTTTGCTGTTGGTCTTTACTGTCAAAGGTTTTTTTAACATGTGGTTTGAGGCTCTCATTTCCATACCTAGAGCCGACAGAGGAGGTTCCATCCTGAAGGTACTTTAATGATAAAGCAATGTCTTCTTAGCAAATGAAGGGCATCTCAGAAAGGTAACAGATATTAAAAAATAATGGCCTGTTACATGGGCTGCATTGGATTTTAGGTCCACTCCTGTTAGCTTTCCCCCTGTCATATAATGGGGGAGGTGTGTATTAATTTAGTTTTAAGAGGAATTTTAGTATTATAGAATAAAAAGCATTTTCTGTGATAAGAAAGGTTTGTGAAACTAATGCATGAGAGAGAGCATGAGATGAATAAAGAGGATTTTCCTTCCACGAAAGCCCTAAAACCACAGCTTTTGTGTGGTTGCACACTGGAAAAAAAGCCTCAGACGCAGAGCAGATAGCTCGAGTCTCTATCACACTACCAATACTGAGCTGTCAGAAAGCTGCTCTAATTTTTTCCTTTTTTTCTTTCTGTAGCACTTTTTAGCCTCCTGCAAAAAGGGATTAAAGGGAAAGCAGCTCCGGCTATCCTTGGAAAAGCGATTTAGCTCGCGTATTGTGGAAATGTCTTCCCCAGCTAGCTGCTGCCGTTTTATAACACTGCAGCATATGGGATCAAAGACTAGAACTGCCACCTCCTGTTTACAATGGGCTGGAGCAGTCACAGAAGTGTCAGGGCTGCTTCATGCCTCAGTGTGATTCAGAATAAGACTGACAATGGTAGGTTGCTACCAACAAGTTGGTTTTTTTTTTTTTTTTTTGTCTTTCACCTGCAACGTCAATGCAAGTATAGCTAAAATTTTGAACCCAGAAGAGAAAGTGTCGTTTTGTGTCCTTTCAAATATTCTTGAATACACCTGAAATACCAGTCACAAAAATGCATGCAATGCTATTGTTTCAGAGATAATTTCAGAGGCAAAAGCATGGAGAGACAGGAAAAGAAAACCTAAAAATAATCCTTAAAGTATGTTCTAGTTTTCTAATGTATGTTATGCTGAGACAAGAATTGCTGTTAGACTGCAAAAACACTATGTCCCAAGGCTTAACACTTAGAAAGGATACTTTTATAGCACCGAATTTGTGTAAGAGCAGTCAGTGATTTTCATTTTTCAGTGACAATATGATGTTTTAAAATATCAATTGACGGATAAGAATACTTCCTTTTAAAGGTAAAGTTATATTCAAAGTATCCAAACAAAGGGTGTAATTTTGGGACTCTGGTAGGATAATCACCATTTGACAGCCCAGTTTCTAGTTTACACTTCTGATTTCTCTTTCCAGCTTTGAGAAAGTGTTTTTGTTGATTATATTCACCAAACAAAGAAGCAGAGCAGAGACACAACGGACTGCAATTTTCTCACTGGACTCAAATACAAACTTTAAGATCCCCTTCACTGACTGTGCCTGTTAATTCAGGTACCTTAGCAGGAATATAGAATCATAGAATCATAGAATCATTGAATTATAGAATTATAGAATGGCTTGGGTTAGAAGGGACCTAAAAGATCGTCTAGTTCCACCCCCCCTGCCATGGGCAGGGACACCTCCCACTAGACCAGGTCACTCAAAGCCCCATCCAGCCTGGCCTTGAACACCTCCAGGGATGGGGCATCCACAGCTTCTCTGGGCAACCTGTGCCAGTGCCTCACCACCCTCACAGTAAAGAAAGGTAGCTTTTCAAGAGAAGAAAGAAACACAAGAAAAAGACATGGGCAGTCACCATTTTCTGATAACACCAATTGAGGTGAGAGACCTGTGCCTTTCTCCTGTGACCCTTCTGTATATACCTTAAAGAAATGATGCCATTTCTTTTCCTGTATGTGCCTTGTGCAAGAGCTAGGTATTGCATCATTGCCTGCATTTAGTGCTTCTAGTTGGTTATCCAAGGGGTGCACCATGTCACATGTGAAAAATAATAGGATAAATATGAAGCTGGCCTGCTGCTTGCTTTCTTGCAGTGGCTTCGGAGGTGTGCTGAGATCAGACAGCAAGATGCATGCTGCACCACAGGACCAATGATCTTGTGAGGATATTAGGCATCTATAATATACAATGTGCTTCTGATTTAAACCACTCTGAAAGGTCCAAACCTTTTGCTTATTTATTTTCTGATTTTCATATAAAAAGCTGACTTGTATGCGCAAACATCAGCTTGTGGGCTCAGTGATGACTTAAGGACTTTTGCCTGGAGACTGCTAAGGTTTTTGCAGTCTGTACAAGTGCCCTTTTTTCTTCATGGTCCTGAACCTCCAACTAAAACTGCTTATATTTTTATTTCTGGAAGTTTCTGATTCAATGATGATAGTGATTATGCATCCATTTCCATTCTAGGGCCTGCATACTAAACGTGTAATATTTAATGGGCTTAAACTTTGATAAGACTCGTTGGGTCTCACAACACTATGTGAAATAAAGGAATGTGAGTTATTTGGTACCTTATACAGTTTGGTATATTGAAAAATAAATTATTTTCAACGCACTGGAAAGTACAGCTTTTGTAGAAATATTACCAAGAGCATAGGAAGAAGCTTTTTCTCCTTCAAAGCGAGGCCCTGAACCATAAAAGCAGTAAAACTTGTGTATTTTTTAGCAATTAGATATTAGCAACTAATTCATATGAAGGCTAAAACTGATGTACAAGTTTAAACTTATGCTGGATCAAAAGTTGCATTTGAATTTCCCTTCTTTATTTTTTGTGCTTTTGTGCAAGCTTGCCTTACCTTTCTGTAAAATATTTGAGACTAAAAAGTATACATATTTTTTCTTAAACATTCTTCTCTTTGTGCATTGAGAGATCAGTAAGTTACTGAAATCTCTTCAACATTCTTTCTAAACTCCTCTTCAAAAATGAAGAGACACAAGATTTTACACTTTAGGTCTGTTAATGCAATCAAGAAATGATGTCAGTAGAGAAATGCAATCAAGAAATGATGTCAGTAGAGACTAACTCAAGAAAAAATCTGGCACTTGACAGCTCAAAACATGAATGGAACTTTGAAAGGTAGCTCAGGCTGAAGTTTCCAGCCTGCTTCAGTTAAACTATCATAACAAAATAGAGTGATTATAATAACTACTACCCTGTTATAACTGTATCTTCTAATTAATTACCTTTTCTCACAGACATCCAGGTTCACACATTTATGCATTAAGATTCGAGCACTGTTTTTCAATCTTCTTCTTCAAACCTTGGTGTCCTTGTGTGTATTTACTGAAAAGGGAAGCCAAGAGGAATCATTTTTCTCTATATTTAACAAAACTTGTTATTAAGTCAGTGGTATAAAGAACAGTTGCTTCAAATCTTGCATGTGAGGCCCACTTCAAATAATATCCTAGTACCTTTCTTGCTGCTACTTCTTGCCTTGTATATTGATTTTAAATATCTTCATCTAGTTCTTCTCTATTTGTAACTATTTAAAAGGGTGCCATATAGAAAGCAAAACACGTGACATTTACAGGAGCTCTCCAGAATAGCTCTCTCTGCCTCAGGTCCCCATTTGGAAAAATTATTTATCTTGGTATTGACTCATCTTTCATTAAATTTTGAGAGCATTTCACCATGGAACTGAAAAGAACTACTTTCCAAGAAGGGCAAGCATGTGCGTGTTCTTGCCATGTGGTGGATAGGTGATTACACTCTGCCATTTCCTTGCTCTTTTCTTCCAGCTGCAATCTGCAAGCCCTATTTTAATGATGCTATCACAGAGGGGGAAAAAATAATCAGAAATGTTTGTTATATGAAAAGCATTCTCTAAAAAAAAAAAAAAAATTAATTTAAATACCATTCCTCCGGCAACAGAGATTCAGCATAGGTTATTATCGAGTAAGAAGGAAAATGGCTCCAGCTGCATAGAAATCTAGTTTGTGTCATTTCTTTATACTCTTGGAAAGTAACCAGTTAATTGCAGACCCCCTGGTCAGGTGTGCTGCACTTAACTACTCACTTTCACATCTGGTACAGTTGAAAAAAAGAAAAAAAAATTCCAGCTGGGTTGCTTTCCCTCTTCATAAATATGAGTAGAGAAGTTAGGCATTTGTTAACTGTTTCACCTGTGATTTGGATTTCATTTTTCATCTGAGAGAACAGAGTTGTGGAGATGATGACTTTAAAATCCCTTCCCTTTGTTGATATTTATAAGCCACAGAGGGTGGAGGTTAATCTCTGACCCTGTTTTCAAAGGCTTTTCTCATCAGCCAAGGGCAGGAGCTGAGCTCCTGAGGGACCTTGGGTTCATAGTTGTATTACCAATGAGTAATGCCCTGAAACTGCATCTAGTTCTGCGGCACTTTGGATGTTTATGTGGTGCTGGTTTTAGTATCTTGATTAAAACTTAGTAGTTAACATAAAGTGACTCTCTTGTCACTGTATATTTTCACTTTTTTACTACTTTTTCACCACTTCTCTTTATAATCAGAGTAATAAATGCACCTCTATAGGTTTTTCCCTGCCATTTTATGCTTCCGACTCCATCAATAAAATCTGCTGCAGCAATGCTAAAGCAATGTCTCAGGCAGTAAAATAAGCTGAATGACCTTATTCAATAGATGTTTTGCAATATTTAAAGTTAAGAGATATATTTTAGACAAAACAGGCAATTGACCAGTTTTGTGGTTTGCACTCTTTTTTTCTTTTTTTTTTTTTTTTACTTAATGCAGTAAAAGACAATCAAGAATTGCTCATTCCTCCACCTGCAGATAAATGTGGAATAAAGCAGCCTGGGCAAATTTACTCTCAACAGAACATAATTATGATTATAATTATACATAGATTTATTTAAGATTACACCTATTCTTTCTTGGCATTTTCTTAAAGATTTGTGGACCTGTTGGCTTTTCCCTTCCCTTCCCCCTCTCCTCCTCCCCCCCCCCCCCCCCCCCCCCCCCGCCCGTAGTGTAAAGTGATGATCAGGTTCAGTGTCTAATGAGGCAGCCATTCTGAACACGTAGAGACAAAGAAGAGGTTTCCCTGGCAACGTGGACCATGCCAAAGCTCTCAGAACAGTTATTTCCCCTGTATTCAGGTTCCTTTTCTGTTTAGGATGCCTGTTAGTGTGAGTTCACAGGCAATGCCTGGCAAGCTTTTCAGAGATTACAGCTCCTTAATATACATAATAAAATACAGCTAAGGCTATGTTTTATGAGTAAATTGAAAAGTGGTGAGCTGCCATATATTTTTTTGGTTTTACTTTTTTTATGGAAGCTTAAAATAATGGTTACTACAAGATCACTACATATATCTAAGGCTATTAAATATACTACCTATATCTCTTTAGAACTTAGCTGGTCTCAGCAAAATTTGTGGGAGGTCACTGAATTCTGAGCCATATTTCTGCTGTCACTATAATAAGTACTAAGCTAGGTTTTAGTTTTGAAATAAACATGAATTTCAGCACATATAGATGTGACTAAAGATTTAGAAGCATATATAATATAACTTGAGTTTAAATCTCAGTTTAAATGTGGAGAAAGATTACAGTAATAAAGTATTGAAATATTAGATACTATTTACTTTTTGAAAGTAAAAAGTAATTACAATAACATTAAGTGCTTTGATTAATTTAAATCTTTGCTTGCTAGGAACAATCTGAAATCTATTAACTTTCTATGATAAAGACTTGTAAAGTCAGATTAAGAGATGAGCTCTTCCACGTCCTTATAATTTCTTGAGAGAACTGAGCAGGTTAATACATCACCCAGCCCTAAACTTGGTCCTGAAATTGTTCATGCAGCTATCCAACTCAGCGGAGAGATTTGATCTGGAAAGTGTTCTCAAAGTGCACCTGCCCACACGCGTTAAGCATACAGCTGCAGTTTCCGCTTCCTGTAGAACAGAAGCGTTGATCTCATGTCCAAGATATCCAGTGGGGTGTAGAATAGAATAGTTCTGGTTGGAAGGGACCTACAAAGATCACCTAGTCCAACTGAAAAAAAACCCCATATATTTAATTCCACCTTCTTCTTCAAGAGAATTTAAATCAACTACCTTTCTTCCTCCTTTCCTCCCTCTTCCCTCCCTTCTGTCCTCCTGCCCTAATAACCACAACCCTGTTACTATAGCATTGTATGAAGGGATGGACAGCAAGTGTATGAATATTTTGGGGCAATAACAAGGATTGCTTCTGGACAAGTACTACACCAAGTAGACTTTTACTGCAGTCATCATTTCATCTGTGAGTAGCTGAACTTTTAAATCATTAATCCAGCTCATTTTTTGAAAGAAAGATCCTGAGCACTTTAAAGCTCTTCAAGTGAAAATTCAAGCATTAGGATCCCAAGAGGACAAAACCTCCCTACAGCCTTGAGTAAAGAATCTAAAAGGCAGAATTTAATATCTCTCTCTTCATTATTCACTATTGATGAACTGTAGGAAGCTACATAAAGAGCGTCTATGCATACTGAGTAGAGTCCTGCATATTTAGAAAGGACCCTAGGCAGGTGCTTCCACTGGGATCTTAAACAGACGGCATACTAACTCCCCCTGTGTGTGAGATAGGAAGCAAGGTTTTCTGATTGCCCTGGAATGATTAGAAGCCTAAAAAACAGTCTCTGCAAAGTTCCTTGGATCTGGTTCTCATACACTAACTAAATCACTTGTCACAGGTTCAGCTGGGATTGATAGGGCTGGGAAGATATTGCCTGGCTCTCCTCTATATCCTATCTCAAATTCAATTCCACTGTTATATGTAAAGTCAAGCTAGTTGCAAAATAGTAAGAAACTAAGGAAGAAAAATAAAAAAGAGAAATAGGAGTAAAAATAAATTAAAAAGTGGAATCTTGCTTTGAACTAGTAAGGTTGATATTCTCATTTTTTTCTCCTGTGAAGATTGCAAAGGAAACTCATTTCAGCTTTGTAAGACCACAATGATTGCTTCAGACACAAAATGAATCAGGCCTCTTGTTGGATTATGTGGGTGGTATTTCCACTCTTCCCTAGTGTGATAATTCACAGCCTGCAGCTGTGGCATGCAAACTCAAATATTTTTCTCTTTCTGTTTGGCTTTAAAAGGAAAGACCTGCATTCATTTGCTGTTTTTAAGAAAAAAAAAATAAAAAAAGAAAAAAAATAACGTTGAAGGACCATTACAGACTAGTAGCTTGAAACAGAGCACTCATAAAACAAAACAGTATAAACAAACAGTGAATTAATTTGTCTTGACAACAGCATATATTTAGTGCATTTATAGTCTGGTATTGGAAAATGAACAATAAGAAAGGTGCTCAGGTGTATAGATAATAAGATAAATAATAAGATAATTGTTGTAAACAACCACTTTTGCACTGTTAAGAGTGATAAAAAAGAGTTTTTATCCGGTATTTACTTACCCGCTCTTAAAGAATTAATTTTTTTCTTTATACAGCAAAATTGTTTGCTGTTATTAATACCTATTAAAGCATATTTCTTGGATTCTGTGTGTAATTTGAAAGAATCAGATAAAACATAAACCATAAACTTCCTAGTCTATACCATTAAAATCACTTTGCAAATCCCAAGCTGAACTTCACTTCCAAGTACACTTTTATTAGTCTGGGAATCTCTTCTCCTGGGGGGTGGGGGGTGGGGGGGGTAAGTAAAACTTTAATTCAATGGCTCTTTGCTTGCTACTACAACATAAAGTTGATCTTCCATGGCATGTTTCTTAAAAGCTGCTCTAAAGTTTTTCTATACCCTGTAAATTATTTTCTTTCCCTAATGGCTTGTTGTATTGTTTGCCAGTACAATGACTGGGAAAGCACTATTAACACTTAAGCTAATTAAGGTTTTCAGAAAACATTGGTTACGTTGTTCTCATTAACAGAGTTTAAAAAAAATGCTATTCAGATGTATGAAAAAGAAGATTGCTTTTAAATCTCAAGAAATGAATGTAAGTGTTCATATTCTGGTACATTAACAGTTTGTTCCAGTACATTGATATTTTATGTGGAAATCCTACTCTGCAATTAATATGCCTGATGCAAATTGAAAACCCCATAATCCATCCTTCTCTGTTGGAATGTAAGAGCATATTATTATTGAGAAGCTACAGGATACCAGAACCATTTTTTAAAGTTGAATGCTCATTACCTTAAATCTGCATATAAAATGGTTTGCTTTCAGACTAGGTAATATGTAACTGAATATATCATCATACACATGAAAATGTAACAAATAACAAGAATAACAATAAGTCCAGTGTGTTTCACCTCTGCAGAGATATTTATGTCTTCTAGCATTAGAAATTAATAATAGCTAAAATCTAAACACACAATGGTAATGAAATACCTGACTCTTCCAGCTAACGAGAGATATCTGTGTGGTCTCTTCTGTTAAACTTTAAAATCAGGTTGATATTATTATCTTGCTAGGAATTTTCCAAATCCACTGAAGAGAAAAAAACACATTTTTTTACATATAATATCAATTAACAATTGTGTAAAGTAAATAAAATATGACACTGCCACTTACTCCCTCCTGGAGACATTTTTAGCTGAGGTTATTGCTCAGGTGGGCACTGATAACGAGGTATTCTTTCCTGATCAGATGTGGAATGTTTATTATGAAGGAGCAGGGTACTATGACTGTTCAGTACATAACTCTTCTATGAGTAACAGCAAGCAAGATTTGTACATTTTAGTGGTTTGTCATTGTATTGATCTTCTGAGTCGAGTCCTCTCAAAGGGCTTATCAGAGCCAAAATAGATGGATATCATTGGAGATGTCATTTCCTGACCCAGTTTTCAGAAGACTTTGTCTTTCATGCTGACAATGTGAAGAAAAAGGTTCTCAGGAGGCTTTTTAACATTGGAAACAGATCTTAACGTAAAATTGCTCTCTGATTCGGGTAAGAAGAGAATGTCACTAAAAAGTGCAAGTTCTAGCTGAAATTGATAGTGACAGGTTCTGGAAGACTATAGAAATCATTCCTTATTTCCAAACCCAAAACCACATAGAGGGCTTTTGTATTATTGGGCTTTTTTCTTTCTTCTCTTCTCCTTTTTCTTCCTTTGGAAGAATGTATGCACGTGGTAGTCTATGACTGGTTTTTGCCTGATGATCAGGGGAACACTTCTCAACCAGAGTATTTTCTGCAGCCATGACATAATTTCACAATGGCATGAGACACAGGTGTATACCCTCAATTTCTGGAGAGATTTTGGGTTCTATAGAAAGAAAAAGAAGGTATGTTGGATGCAAAGTGTTCTGCAGCAAGTTTTCAGTTTGAATATCGTGGGACCAGAACTGTGAAATGTGCCAAAACTGCCACACAGAAAAGTTGTAGTCTATGTTAACCTTTATCTGAAGATCTCAAAACACTCTGCAGACAGGAACAATCTTGGCTGGAAATGTGTTTGTGGGAATAACTTCTATAAATTCAAGGAATAATTGGGAAGGAACAAGAATCTCTTAAAAATGTTCACAAATGCTTGTTTCCAAACATATCTCAGCTTGGGATATATCAAAGGACTCCAAGTTCCTCGTTACCATAAAAACCCTAGCAAACTGTCAAAAAGATGACCAGCAATGGCAAAGTTTTTCCACAACCTCTATTGTGTCCCATGTAGGACACAACCATGTCCCACATGGTAGGAACTCTCATTCACCTTTTAAATGCACCATCTCTATATTTTGGGGGGGGTCACAGTCTCAGCCTGCAGATAAGAAGGACCTAGTGCAAGAGTCAAACTGTCTTATTTGGCCATAGCACTGAGTAGCATGATGTGCAGAGTCTCAATGTACTCTAATAAACTCTAGGGAGTTTAGAAAGAGACTCTGCCTTTTTAACATCAAATTTTCCTTATGAAGTCTGCAAAGTCCTTTGGAAAAGTGCATTTATGGGAGGTTTATTAACTGCAAACTAATGGCATTCTGCTCTGACCCCAACCTAGTCTTCCCATTCACGGTTATTTATTCTCTGAGCAAGGGATGGCTTGCTACTCTAGCAATTTTCTCATTAATGATAATGACAACATCTCATTGTAACTCTTTCAGAATATTACTACATCCTGTAAGTTATCACAAGCTAAACTCAGAATGAATAAAACCAGGAAAATAGATTCTGCAAAGATTGATTTCAAAAGGGTAATTAAAAACTTAGCTTTGTTCTTGCTTATCGATGTATTTTTTCCTAACATGCAATGGGGGGTGGAACCAACCCCCAAAATCCCAAACCAAAAAGAAGAATCCAAATGTGTGATTTATGGTACGGTATTCAAAGCTTTCTTGGTGGCACAAAGCATGTTCTCCTGATTCTTTGTCGGGAAAAAAAAAATCAAAAAAAACCCACTGAATTTTGTACCTAAGACGAAACAAATCCACAGCTAAATATCCACTTCTGTCACTCAGCAATGCTAGTTCACAACTAGCATCAACTTTTCTATTCAGGTTTTCATCTCTTTATTTGTAGTTTCTCATGAAAGTGAATGTTGCTGATGAATTTGCATTTATCTCTAAATTCTCATCTTTTCTTTCTGTCATGGGTTCACTAAATATTCCCTTCTGTCAAGAAAAAGTGTAAAGTCACAATAAAAGAAACACTTTCTCCTTTTATAGTTAGGCAGGAGTTAATGGTTTGTAGTTTACCTATAATATGTGCAGAAACAAGAAAAGGAAAAAAACCACAGAAAATCCCATTCACTTAAACCCGTTAACTTTTATAGGACAATATTCTAACAAGAAAACAGATTTTTTTTGTTTTCCTAATTATCATAGCATCATCAAACTACCACTCCTTGACGTCTTCAGCTCTCTGTAGCAACAACGATAGCATAAATCACCTCTGTTGCTTTTCCCCTTGCATATTTCCTCTTTCCTTGTTCAAGCTGCTGAAGTATTCAGTGCTGAGGCAAACGAAGGGAAAAAGCTTTATGGACATAGGGCATGGTCTAATGACTGACATCAGTGCTCATGGCGTACATATTTCCATGAAATACACACTGCAGCAGAATGAGAGAATATACTTATGCTGCTTTTTCCTTGATATTGCAGCAGCAAGTTTACGTGATATATTAAATTAAAAGTTTCCATCACCCTACTGCATAGAAAGCAGAGACTATATTTTGAAAATGTTTATCCTATCACCATTTCAAACTCAGTTACAAGAGAATATCTCAAGTAATGCACCTTTCCTGAAAGATCCCGAAGAGTATAATGTAATTTAAACTGTTAGCAAGCAGATAGAGGATGTTACAAGCTTTTGTGAATCCTCATAGTTCAATCAACGTCTATGATACCCTGATGCTTTCCTAAAGGCTTCTGGCTAGAAGCCCTCAACAGAAGATGCTACCCCAATAGTAAAATTTTGTGTTACCAAAACCTAACCATATCATCTCTGTGGACAAACAGCACAGCAAATTTCTGCAGCTGCCCAATTTTGTATTGGAGTGGTGGATACGGCACTGCTACTACGGTGATGTGGGAAATTAACACAGACAAACGCTTAGTACAAGAAAATAAATAACATGTAGCAATACATTTATTCAATTTAAAGATATCGTCTTTCTGCCTGTGCTTTAGAACTCCAAGAGATTTTGCCTTCTAATCCCAAGTAGTTGGGATACTGCAGAAGCGCATGAAATCAAAGCCCTCATTCAGAGGATTGGTCTCTGAACAGTATCCCCTTTCTGGGGATACATGCAGCTTTCTGAAACAAGAACATTCCTGAGACCATATTCAGACTTCACTCTATCCTCCTTCTGGAAGCAGCTTTTAATCTTCCTTCCACAGAAATGTCGAATGCCTGATTTACAAAGTACTATTGTCATTTGGATATTACAGAGCTATGTTGAGCCTGGTCTGTATACAGAATAAGCAAACCATTGCTCCAGTGGTTACCTGTGAACAAATATTTCATCCTTCCCTGTTTGATTTCTTCATACCCTGAAATCAACATTCCTTATAAACATATGCAACAATAACATTATCTTACAGGAGCAATTGAAAATAATGAATCTTGTTCATGCCTAGCTCTCAGTCAAAATGAGACATCACAAGAACAAAACAATTTGGAGGTGGTAATGACTGGGAGGTGCAGTTGAAAGCTTTGAAGGAGACTGTTGCAGTAACCAAGTAGAAGATTCTAAAATTCTACATAAATTGTCAAATATCATAACCTTTTAAGAAAATACTTTAAAACTCACAATATTGACTTTTATAGCAAGTAGTTTCTTATTCTAAGGGAGCTGGCATCACATCCAGCTGTATGTATGTGTGGAGATCAATGTATGGAGATGGTCCATTATAACCTATTCCTGTATTTCAAGCGATGTATGTGTGTAAGCACATTGTTTTAGCTTATGCTTATGCATTAGCTAATGATAATCTAAACCCAAGTTTCCCTTTACTCTAACCGTAAAGTAGACTCTAAAGCAGCCACTTCCTGCTGCTGCCCATCTAGCGCTACTATTCTGTGATTCCTCCTGGCATATGAGTTCTATCGGAAAGTACTGCCATCCTCAGCTTACAATAGAAAAGTCCAACTGCAGTGTCCTCATGATGGAGTAATGTTTAACAGGCACAACTTACCCCTCGATTTGGGTTAAATTTAGGAAAATGCAAATCAAATTGGGAAGAAATTTAAGGTTTTAAGTTCTTTATTCCCATCCCCCGAATGATTTTATTGAATAGCGCATTCTTTTAGGGCTCCATAATTTGATGAAGCATGGAGTGCTACCATTGCTTACTATCCGGCAGCAACTGCAGTCCCCCTGAGGGCTATCAGCCTGTCATGGACAGAGCAGCTGGAGAAACAAAGTGATCCACACACGGTAAGGCAGACAGCCACGCTGGTGGCAACAGGCTGATAATGTTCAGAGTGGCTGTGGCAGCTGACAGAACGGCACCAATGAAATTTTCTTCACACTAAATAAATTCACAAAGAATGAGCCTGAAAACTAGCAGTACTCAAAGCAAAAAATGAGGCCAAAATTTGTAAAACTGAGATATAGTTTTAAATTAGATTTTTATATGCTGAGTGGTTTCCCTTGAAAATAACTGCATTCTACTTGCAATTATATACGGAGTCTTCTTTTTAGCAGTTTTTCTTCTCTCCTCTTCACTCCCTACCAAGCTGCTGATTTTCTCCCTCTTTTTTTTTTTGAGAGTCCTTCACTCTCTCACTGCACTTGTTCCACTTTGTTCCTCTTTCACCATCACATTTCAAAGACTTCCAGGAGTCAGACAAAGTTCTTTCAACAAGGCAGCACTTCCTTCACAGAAGGGCAAAATTCTCTTTATGAGGCAGGAGCAGTCTAGGTATCCTCACAAACCTTTTTTTTTTTTTTTTTTCTTTAATATATCCTATACCCATTACTGCTGGAAAAGCCTGAGACAAATGTAGTGAACTACAGCTGTTAAGGGAGACCACATGATTCATTCTCCTCACAACACAGGGGGACTTTCAGTCCCAGAATGCAATAGAACCCAGATCTATTTATCTATTACAGGTTTTTATATCAATGTTCCTAAGCAAAGTCCTCTACTTTAATGTAAAGAAAATCCCTTGCTTGACAAAGTAATTTTTCAGATGATTTATTTTAATTCATTATTTTTAAAACCCCGTATAACTCCAGACTGGTTTTGAGGGGAGGGACTTGAGGTATTTTTCTTTAACTGTGCAGAGAAAGATGTCTTAGAGTCCTCAGTTCTGAATTTATATGATTTTTTTTAATGATTGAATTTGAGTACTTAGTTACATTGATGTTCTTTGAGGGTTTCTTTCATGTATGTAGGTTCTGAGATCTAGGAAAATTAGTAAGAGACAGGACTTGATACCAGATATTTCATTTCAGCTGTACACTGCTTAACTGTCCGTGAGGATGTCGTGACACAAAAATGATTATGAAGACTGGCTCAGAGCCAAGCCATGGAAACCACTGATGTTTTCTGGCTTATATTATGGCTTTAAAAAAATTACCAAGCTATTAACATATAGTTAATGAGGAAATTTGGACCACCTACAGGGCTGAATATCTTTTATTTGCAAAAAGACAATGTCATTAATAATCAGGTTTTGTTGTTTTGTGTTTTTTTTTTATTTCAGTACAGACTGTATGCTTTTACAAACTTAGATAAAGCTAGTAAACTACATAATAGATAGCTCTGCACAAATCCACTTTGAAGAGTCAAAAAAACCCCATGTCACACTGTCAGTAGGAAATTGCAATTATGGCATATAGTAAAAAGATTTTATAGATACAATATTTGTTTCACTAAAGGAAATTAAATATTTATGTTATAGCTATCATTGGTAGCACATTTTAAAGACTGGAAGGATAATTGTGAATTAAGAAAAAAATTGATTGTAAGAGAAATATAGATACTGTTTGTCTAAAACAGGAACTATTACACGGATACCCACAGACTTCTGGTAGGTAAATGTTAGTTTCCCCAGTCTTTCTCACTGCACACATTTTCTCTTCCCTTCAAATTAATTTTACAGCAGACTACAATGCCTAAAAGTTCCCTGAGGACTTGAGCTAACTGAAAAAGGAGAGCTGGTGAAGCACTACATACGAGACGAATACTTTTGACTACTCAGATACAAGCATCTCAGAGACACTTCCCAATCATTTTGTTTATTGCCGTGCGCTCTTTATCTTGGAAAATGGTCTGAAGTACACTTTAGCCCAAACACCCTTCTAACTGGCTCTGTGCAAAATCTACTGCTAAACCAAACTCTGACTATTAGCTTCACCTTTAACTTTTGTGTGTTTGCAAATGGATTATCTCTGTTGGCCAGTGCCCTTATGTTTCCTGTCTGAACTATTTAGATAATTGTAATGTAATCCAAATAATCTAATTTATTTTTTTTTTATGCTGCTCCTTGTGGATTCTTTGTGAGTTTTTTGGCCAGCGTGTTTAAGGAGCTTCTTTTAGTTTGCTTTATCTGTGAGACCCTCCCGATCCTCCTCGCATTGTGCAGTCTCCCACAGGTGATACATAAAGGGATTATGGCTGTGAAAGCTTCACTGGACTGGAATAAGCATAGTCCTCTGACCAAACAAAACTGAAGGGACATAATTTCTCGAGCATTTGCTAGAATCTGGGATTCTTATAACAACAGTAAACCCAGACCAACTCTGAGGTACAGACTCACTTAACGTGTTGGAAGGCATCATAATGGATAAGGTTATTCTTTCAGCTATTTTTTCATGCTACCATCCCCCTGACAACTAACAGCCTCTATTTCATGTGGATTAAGTGTGTGCCAGCTGCTGTTTTTTCTCAGATCCCCATTACATAAATTCTGCTTTATTAACAAGACCATATTACTCACTATAGTTTTTTTTTTAAAAAAAAAAGCCAAAAAATATTCTGTTGTGTAGTTAATCATGATTGTTTGTGTATCGATGACAGCAAATCTGTATTTGGCCTGATTTTACAGAATTCTGAATGTTTGCTTGCTAACAGCATGATAATTATCAATGAATGGGGAAAGATAAAGCAGCATACATATACAGCCTCTTATTTCTGTGCTTGGTTTATTTACGTCAAACACACAGTAAACACACTTCATAATTCACAGAAGGCTAAGCCAAAGTCATCAATACGGGTGAACAAATCCATGTTTTGAAGCCTATGCTCTGTCTGGTACTCTAAGGTGGATATGCAGAAGATCATTATGTATTCTTCACCACAGGTCAGTTGCTTAGCTACCAGAGAAGTAGAGAACTACTAATTGAAAGTATTCCGTATTGCTGGCAACATTTGCTGCAGGACACTGGTCTTGGAAACAGTCAGATATAAATGTTGCAGGAGGAAGGATGAAAGAAAAATCTGCACAACATCATCTTGCTGAAAATAACAAGTATCTTTCTTCAGTATTATGATGTATGGATTCTTATCAGTAAAATGGTATTGATTCTGATGATCAGTCATCAAATGATCCTGTGATGAATTTAGTAGTTGTAGAGATTAGTTATTCCCAGCAAGTTAATATACTGTGGTTATATTTTAAATGTAATTATTGTCGCAAGTACCGCAGTAATTTCCTATTTACATAGCTCGAGCACATTTCCAAGTGTTTAATTACCTTCAGGGATCTCTAGTTAATAGGTACAGCTATTAAAAGGAAAAAAAAAAAAAAAAGAAAAAGAGGACAACTGGCCAGAATATTATCCTTTCCTGAGATCCCTAATTGCTAAAACTATTGCATTTTGATCACACGTAAACCTGAAACTCTAGTAAAAACAAATATTCCTTTTTTTTTTTTTTTTTAGCTCAGAGAAGTATTCAACAACACAACATTATCAGCTTTTCACAGTATTCTCCAGTGTAGGTGTTCTTTTTATTTATTTTTTTTCCTTTGTAGTCAATGTTTTATAATTTCATTTTCTTCCAGTGTTAATGTCCGCAATATAAAAGTTAAGGGCATTTTGTTGGGATAAATAAGAGGCTCTCTTTAATCTATTGTCCTCCTATCAGACTTTTCAAATGAGACATTTTCAAACTTTACCTTTCAGCTGCCAAGCTAAAAAAATAGATTTGGTCTAGAATTACATTCTACTGCAGTCTTTGCATTTAAAGCATTAGGAAAGCATTCCTTGAAACAAAGTCTCATCATTTTTATTGAGAAAATTCAGTTAAATTGCTTCCATGGAGAAGTGTCTCCCAGATAACTTCACATGAATTCAGTAAATCTATATTGCCATAGATATATAGTTTTTAAATTTAGGAGGCCTCGTAATGATGACTTTGTTTATGTAGATTTTACAGTATGTAAGTTTATGAAAGACAGAAGTTTGCCATATTTATCCAATTTTCAGAGAATTTAAAAACAAAGTCAAGCTTTCAGAGTTTCTGGACTTTTTTAAAATACATTATTCAGTTATTATAGAGCAGCTAATGGTTTTATAGTAAAAAAAAAGCATACTATTACACTGCCCCACAAAGTCTCTTGTCCCAGGATTATCTGTTCACATACCAGGAATTCAAATTCACATACCAGGATTTCAAATTCCCTTAACTGGGTGGAGAGTCCTGAATTTGAGTAAATAAAATAGATCTAACTGCCCCTTGTTAATTTAGCACATTTTTATCTACCCATTCTTTCATACCCTAGCTGCATTAATGAATCGTGTGACATTGCCGGGCTCCAGCTATATAACTTGCAACTCAGTAAATCTTTTTTTCTGATTTCATCATTCATTATGAATCTGAAAAAAACCCCACCCCACTTTTAGCTTACGTAGTACAGTTTTCCATTAAAGAGTATGCCTAGGATCGTCCCTTTGACGCCTTTGTAAAATGTCCCTAAACTGAGTCACCAGCAAAAGTAACAAGTGCAGCTTGTTGGAGACAACTTCAGCTCACACAATTGCACATTCTAAATAAGACATCTAGTTGAACATCCATATATTTATGACTGCATCACCTTGCAGTCAGGAAAAGGTCAGCAAGGCAACTTACATTGCTCTTCATAGAACTAGTACATGATCCACAGGGAACACTGCACAAAATACCACCTGAAGCACAGAGATATGCTTAGTATACCAGAGCCTCCTTAATTCTAACCTGTGAATTCAATCCAAATTTCAATTTCTCCTTCTGTTAAACAGTTATAGTTCTACAAATAGTAAAGCATCACTCGGGCGTCTCAGCTAACATCTGACATCCCAAAGCCTAGAGATCACTGGCTATGTCACTGTTTCCTTGCCATCCCTTGGGACTTTCCACAGATGATTCTACTGTATTTAAGCTCTACACTTCTCTTGGTTTTTCTTTCTCTAAATTTCTCTTTCAACTCTAAATTTTAAATTACATGGAGAAAGTAGATTTAACTTCACAGACTTAACTGGAAGTATTAACACTGCAATTCCCATTATAGGAAAATTTTATTGCATATTCCATCTGCCTTATACTTAGTACATGTTCAGAAATCCTTGGATGACCTGTGGGACTCCGCTTCCTCTAGAACAGAAAGGGGATTAGAAAGTGTTGGTTTGTCCCTGTACTGTTGCCTGCCTCCTGCCACTTTCCTTCCAGCTACCCTTACCACAATGGTCACTACGCCTCTGTAGCCTCCCTCCCACAAAGGAGGGAGGAGAGGGAATTGTCATTGTCACTATTCATGGTCAAGAAGCTGTGCCTCGAAGACCAGAATGATTTGCTACACTAGACAGAAAACAAAGAGAAGGCAGGAGTTGTTAATGCATCCTCATGTAAGGCCAAACCTACCACCTCTCTAAACTGACTTTTTAGGCTAATTTCCCAAATATTTCTCTTGCCTCCCTAACAACAGCAAAACTTATAGGTATGTTATGCCCTTCCCTGCACCTTTTGGATAAAAGGTATGCTCTTCCCTCTGACAAATGCTTTTCTTCCCTTGTCATCTTTTTGGAATGCCTGAAATTCATATGAACAATTCAGGGGTCAATGAATCTTTGTTCCCTTTTTAGGTATCCCTATTTGATGTAAATAATAAAACTTCTAAAATAGAAGACTTAAGTGTTTCCGTTAATACTGTTCTAAGTTTGGGAAATAAGCAGGTGGTGACTGAAGGAAAAAATTTTTCATCCCAGCAGATATTAAGCAGGATTTAAATTGCAACTAATAGAGTTGCACATTTCAAATCAGAAGGTATAGATAATTTACAAACAATAATTGGAAAAGGCTCAGCTGATGAAGTCTCTGGACCATTAATACTAGATTTCAACAACTCTGGAGGTTTGAAAGTACTGATAAGAAACAGCTACTGTGCATCTGGTTTAATAGGATAAAAACAATGGCCCAAATAACTATAGATTTTTCAGTCTGAACATTTTCACAGAATAAATAGCAGATTCAATAGAGAGATTTAAAGAAAGCTAAATTAATTTAATGACAATTAACAACTTGAGCAAATAGAGCTATCTTTGGATGCTTGGACATATGAACAAGGACACAATGAATGGGGTAAGGGAGGTTATATGGTATCGGTATATGGCACTGGACTACTGTATCATCTTCTGTATTTCACAATTCAAGCCACGCACTGACAAATTTGAAAGCTAAAACAAACACCCCACAACAGATAGAATTCAGTTGGTAAGGTTCCATCTGGGTGAAAAGGAGATGGCTCAATTAGGTGGAAAAATTTAATAATAAAGTGTCCAAAGGCTGGTTATGGCATTTAGAAATTTGAATCAGAAATAAAGCATGCATTTTAAATATCAGTACTTTGATGTATTTTGCTGACTTTAAAGTTAAGAATTAGATCAGAATACTTGATCAAGACTTGGATTTACAGACTAAAAAACTAAGTCTGCCCCTTTGATTCTCACAAATTAATCTGCAACAAGAGCCAGCAAAGCACCCTTACAGATAAGGTGGCCAACAGCATCCTGGACTGTGTTAGGAAGAACACCACAAGCAAGCAGGTCTAGGTAGTTGATCCTTCCCCTCCGCTCAGTACTAGTGAGACACATCTGATGGACTTTTCCCAGTGCTAGGCTCCATAGTACAAGAGGCATAAACATATTAAGAGTCCAGTGAAGCACCAGTAACACAATTCAAGGCTTGGAGCACCTGTTGAACTAGGAGAGAATGAGAGATCTGGGACTTTTTGCCTGGAGAAGAGAAGGGTCAGGGGGGATCTCATCAACGTGTATCAATATTTGACGGGAGAGAATAAAGATGTGGGAGCCAGACTCTTCTCAGTGGTACCTAATGAAAAGACAAGAGGCAGCAGGCACAGAAAATTCCTTTTAAACACAAGAAAGCATGTAATTACTGTAGAATCATATCATGGTTTGGGTTGTAAGGGATGTTTTAAAGATCATATAGTCAAACTCCCCTGCCACGGGCAAACACACAGAATCACAAAGAATCACAGGAATTGGAAGGGACCTTTGGAAATAATCTAGTCCAACCACCCTGCCAAAGTAGGTTCACCTAGAGCAGGCTGGACAGGAACACATCCAGGTGGGTTTTGAATATCTCCAGAGAAGCAGACTCCACAACCTCTCTGGGCAGCCTGTTCCAGTGCTCTGTTACCCTCAAAGTAAGGGAGTTTTTCCTCGTGTTGAGATGGAATTTCCTGTGTTCCAGCTTGTGTCCGTTGCCCCTTGTCCTGTCACCGGGCCCCACTAAGAAGAGTTTGACCCCATCCTCTTGACACCTGCCCTTTAGATATTTATAAGCATCTATAAGATCCTCCCTCAGTCTTCTCCAGGCTAAACAGACCCAGGTCTCTCAGCCTTTCCTCATAAGAGAGGTGCTCCATTCCCTTAATAATCTTTGTAGCCCTCCGCTGGACTCTCTCCAGTACTTCCCTGTCCTTCTTGAAGTGGTAGGCCCAGAACTGGACACAGTACTCCAGATGTGGCCTCACCAGGGCATCTTATACTAGATCAGGTTGCTCAAATCTGTAAGGTGATTGAACCCTGGAACAGCTTGCATGGAGAGGCTGTGGAGTCTCCATCCTTGGAGACAGCAAAGCCCAAGTCAGCAATCTGCTCTAGTTGATCTTGCTTTGAGTAGTGGGATTGGACAAGATAACCTCTGGAGGTCCCTTCCAACCTTAACGATTCTGTGATACTATGACTGTTGCATTACTGATGTACGTCCTGGTTCCGGCAGGGGCAGGGTTAATTCTCCCCGGTACCCCACGCCGTGTGAGCCGTGCCCGCCCCGAGCTGCCGGGGCCGGGAAGTCGCCGCCTGGAGCGGGCTGGGGCGTCCCGGGTCCGGGCGGGGAGCGGCGGCTCCGTAACCGTGTCTGTATAGTCCTCTGCCCGTGTCAGTGTCGGTGTTTTCTTGTTCCCTTTGCTGTTCTGTTAAACTGCCTTTGTCTCAACCCAAGAGTTTTGCCTTTTTTCTTCCAATTCTTCCGGTATCGGGAAGGCCCGAGCGAGCGGCACGTGGTTCTTCGTTGCCTCCTGAGGCCAAACCACGACAATGTATACTAACAAAACCGTGAGCAGATGTTTGAAATGGCGATTCCCACAAAGCTCTGTTAGTAGGTACTGAAATAGTTCATATATTAAAATTTATCTATGAATTGTTAAAATAAGATATGGACGCTTGCTTTATGAACTTTCTTTCTTTTATGCCTTGGTATCCAGATGCACACAGATACATTTTACTGTCTCTCTATACAACCACGCCTGTCATAAAATCACTGAAAATTCTGAGTCACTCTAAAAGTTACTATGATTTTTAGTAATCTTTTTTTTTTTTTCAGTTTTCATGAACCCCTTTTTTTGACAAATAGGCACAACTGTGAGATGCCTCAATAGTATGCATTAAACCTAGGCCCCAAGATTTCAGTTTTCTACATGCACACCAACATATGAGAGCTGGGAGACATTCCTCCAAATAAGTATTTGAACTTTTCCAACAACAACAAAAAATCTCGTCTTGTAAAATGAAAGCTTTTTGTACTTTCCTTTTGAGGAATTTTCTGACTTTCTACCTATATCCTGTTTATTCCACCATCAATTTTCACACTTTTCTAAGAAACATACAATTCTTACCAGGTCTATTATCAAATACTTCTTTCATATCATTTTTATATTGGGAAATTAAACCAAAAGCAAATGCTTTTACCACAATTGTTCAATTGTTTCCTGTAAGAGTTTTTCCCACTAAATGTCTGGAATAAAATCAGAAAAGCAGTGTTCAGAATAAAGAAAAGTTGACTAATAGTGCCAATATTGCATGCTTCTTAACCCAGCACCTAATTTCCTCTTCAGTCATATATCAACTGACTCTGACATGCAGAAATATACAATACTGTCCTATTAAACTGGTGGCTTATACAAAGGAATGGTTTCCTACTCATTTTCTGACTCTAAGCTAGTCTTTGAAAATGTCATTCCTGGATAATTACCTCCCATCAAAAAAAAAATAAATCAATAATTGTTTATGCCCAAGTTTATGCATCACTTTTATGGCATGTGCAGAAACTGGATGCTTAGACTGAGCTTGCAATACTAAGTCGAGCATCTCACTTTCTGAAATTTGTTGTTATTCCGTTGCTTTTGACATGCTGATGTAGTTTCTGAATGTGCAAACTGAATCAGTCTACACATTCTCACTGATAGCAGTGGTTGCAGTTAAGGCAGCTGCAGAGTCATTGTTCTGCAGCTTCCCACCTTGTTCTCATGACTGCTCTTCATACTAGGAGGAAGCCGCCAGTTAAAATACTCATTAAGAACAGTACTACAACAATCTATTAAAATATATGAATTAATCTTTATCTCCCCTCTCACATTCCGTTAGAAACCTGGAAATCTGGAAAAGAGAAAAGAGAGAGCATCCTCAAACCTTTCTTGACCTTTCATACTCACAGTGAAGCCATAATCAAATCTCATGATTTCTATTGCAAATATGTCTTTTGTTAATGCAGCCATTAAGACATGCATGAGCAATTTGGTCACTAGAATAAACAAAAAGCAAAAATATCTTTTATTTGAGTACAGTGGATGCTCACTTTACTTATTTCACCCATACCTGTTTTATTTCTTATTGTTTCATTCCTAATACTCTCACTATGTTTTCCTGATTTTTCTTTTGATTATTAGCTTACATTTTTATTACCTTAAGGATGGTGAGGATTTTAAAATCTGACACCAGGCCAGGAGCCTCTGCCGCTCCTTTTTATGTCCTCCACTCAAAATTATAAATGCACTGTGCCTCCTTTAACCCAGTAGACACTCTGATCATCAAAAGCTAACAATGTTCCTTTTACTCCCTACGCTCCCCCCAAACCTGCATTATAGACCACCCTATTTAATTTTTGTTTTCCTTTGGGATTTGATTCATAGGCTAAAGTGAGAGAGGAGTTTTTCTAACTGGTGGGTTTATATCCAGTAAGGTTTTAAGGCAATAGAACAACAGAGATAGAAACCCAGGGAAATAATGATAATTTAAATTCCTACCTGTACTAATGTTATTTTAAGTCACCCAAGATGCCAACTTACTGAATTTTGACTTACATTTAAGTCTGTATTCTTTAGTTCAAAAATATAAGCGTTCATTTTCTTTTCCATATGGATTCAGCTTATGCTCAATTTGTATGCAAAGCAAATAATTTGCTCATACTTGTAAAGGATATGCATTATCAGAACACAACACCTGCAGGACAAAAGAGAGGTTAATTTCATTGTTGCTATGAAGCAAAGGAGATCATTATAGAGCCTGCAGTAACCAAGCTCTGTGAAATAGCTGCATTAGTCATTAACTTTCCAGCACTAAATTTCATATCAGACTCAATTAACTACTGCATAGCTTTTAATGACAATATTTTTCAGATGCAGCTCTTGTTTACTAATAAGATTTCCCATCACAACCATCTTTGCCACTGCTTTGGTGGTGTTAATATTCAAGTCTTGAGTTTCTCCAAAGAAAATGGGGCAATGAAAATCACATTTGCTGAAAGTACTGCTTGAATTATGCTTCTAAATTTTAAACTATTTAAATTGCACTTTTGCAGTAAAAGGCAATACGAGTGTAGAAGATGAATGTCATCTCTGCATTATACCCAAAGAACAGATTGGAGTTGTCACAGAACTTCCACATATTTGACCAGAAAATTTCTGTTGTGTTTGAGATCAAAGCCCTTTAAATTAGAAATGTCCTTTATGTTTGTTATTTTCTTATTATACTGGAAGCCAAAACTCAGAGTAAAAGAAGTCACAAAGTTAATATAACCATGAAAAAATTTACATGGGAAATTAGCAAAACATGCCCATATTAACAGCAGCTGGATGAAGAGATCGGATCACCCACAGCCTACAGCAAAAATATTATCGTCTTTAGTCTCTCTGATGTCCACCCACAATTTTTGCCCTTTTTGGAGAGGTAGGAGAGATCCTTGGATTCAGATAACACCTATACATCTGTTATAGGTATAGATAACTTCTATACCTTTACCTTATTCATTTATCTGTTTTGATGCCTTTGTGTTGCTTGTATTATTGTTAGTTGTTGGGGTTTTTTTTGTCTGTGCTATGGGAGAAATAGAAATGCAAATGGTCAACTTTTAAATCGGAGTTAGGTTTTGGCTTTGAAAAATACCCATGCACACACAAGTTATCTGTGAGAAAACCTAGGTTTGAAAGCACTTGGGAAAGCACTGGTGTCTAATTTGGAAAGAACTGAAAATGATACACTTATCATCTGTAGTCATTGTTGGGTTGTGTGTTTTTTTCACAACCGTAGAATGCCTGAGTAGCTGTCATTTAAACCAAAAACTATAAAACAACAGAAAGGCATGTGGACATAGTGCACAAAAATAGATAATGGAGATACCCAGTGAAAAGAAGACTTCTCAAAATTAATGGTAAATAGTTTTAAAAGCTGATTAAGAAAGCCTATGCTTATACTAATGCAAAAAAAAAAAAACCCAACTGTTAATGTTCTAGCCTTGTATGTTTTTTCCTGTTTCTGTGACTTTTTCTTCTCCAGCCTTCTCATCTCTTGTTTTCTGCATGTTTCTATCATCTGTTATGTTTTACTGTTCTCTTTTGGATATGTGATTTGGACTATAGGAAAAAATCATCAGTGAGTGAGTTTTATTCTGCGTTCACTTTTTTTAATTTTTTTAATAAGGAAGTTATGAAACCTAGGGAAAAACATCATAAAAAAACAAAAAAAAACAAACAACAACAAAGCTATCACTTAACTATCTAGGACATATCAACCACTAGGCATTAATAATGACCAGCACTAGCAGGTTTTACCTTATTTATAGTGACCATAGTGATAATGATGGAGTAGGATGTGTTCATGACATCCCACAGACCCACTATAGAGCAATCCTTGTGCTGGAGCCAGCTGGGATTACTGCCTTATTTGCACCATCAGGTGTTCTCTTCAGGCAGTGCTCACAGCCTGTTGTCATCTCATCCTGTCCTTGAACAGAAGACTTAAAGGAGCAATATCTAAATGCTATGGAAAGCCAAAAGAAGGACCTATGTTTAGTGAAACTCTCCAATAAGGAGTTGGACTGCTGCCCAGAGCAATATTTATCTGAAAGAGCATATTTATGAGCTCCACTGCAGTTCTGTTCAGTAATTTGATGTGACACAGAGATGATCAATTGCATCTCATGGTAAATCCTCATGTTATAAAAACATCATGAGTGAGCCCTAGCCACTTTCTTCCTGGAAGCGGAAGCTATTCTAGCATAGGGCTGCTCTCAGTCACCCATAGGCAAGGTTGTAGACGACAGAAAGCAACACAGTATGCAGTGAACAAGCACAATTGAACAAGAAAATGGAACACACTCCCTCTGCAGAATAGAGTGATGTGTATGTTTGTGTCCATGTTTATTTTTTTTATTCTAAAGCTCCCAGTTTAGATAAAGAAATATGATTTTCAGAAAGATCACTGTCAAGAAAAATTGTGTTGTTAAAGGGCAATGAACCACTCTGCCAGATGAGTAAACTATCTCAAAGAAATATTATGCATTTGAAAACTACTTTGACAAAAACTGTGAACTGAGTTTTGCTTCCCATCTCTTCTTGGGCACATGAAAGAATACTACTAAATGGCAGCAGAAACTCACTTCGTCTCTCTTTCCAATGGGGCAGTAGAATAAGACTTCTCAGGCACACTTAACTAACAAAACAGAGCTCCTGTTCTCACCCTCCACCTCCCTTTCTGGTATTCTTTGCAGTTGTCCTGGTTTGAGGTAAAACAGAACCAACTTTCTGTTCAGTAATTTTATTTCTTAGCCAGGCCTCTTCTAACTCTCTGAAATTACCAGCATGTTGTGTCTAAAGCGGTTCGTTCAGAGTGAAAAGACAGTTTGTGCCAAAGAATGGTATGTAGAGAGGCTCTTGCGTATACTTATTGCTATAACAACCAAGCTCAGCTAATTTAGTTATTTGCCCCATTGGAGGGTTGGAAGCGGAAAATCATAGAGGAGTCCCACCTGCAGGGAGGAGTGGACGGGACAGGTGACCCAAAACTGACCAACAGGGGTCTTCCATCCCATCTGCCCTATGCTCAGTATAAAAGCTGAGGGATCAAAGGGTCAACTCTCTTCCTTCAATGGCTAACATCCAAGGAGGACCCTGTCTGTTCATCTGCCTTTGATCCCAATCCATGTGTTGCTGACTCCATCTGTGGAAACCAGTTCCAACCCATTGCTGAGTCCAGTCTAAGACTTCCCCAGTGCCTGCCGGTGATGTCATCCTGGAAGCTTAATATGGTTTTGTATATACTGTATCTATTTAATTATTTTCCTTTTTAATCTTATTATTAATATTTCATTAAAGTAGTTTAGTTTCTTCTAAACTCATAAATCTCTTTATCTCTCCTCCTCCACTCCATGCATGAGAGGCTGGGGGCGAGCACCTGTCACCGGCCATTGGCCAATTTGGCCAACACCACGACAGCAGTATAATAGCAAGGGGTATTTCTCACATTTCTGTTGGGAGAATCCTTTATTTGCTATAGGGAATAACCTGTACTAATAAGGAGAAATGTGAAAGCTTTGTTGTCTTGTCTAAATATTTTGCAAGCTTGTTGATCTCATAAAGGGAGACCTCCAAGGTTACACAGTTTTAATACAAATTCAAAACATAGTTTGATATTGGTTACTTCTCAAAGCTTACACACTTTTAATTTGAAGTGTGGCCTCAGGGGTGAGAGGCCATTAAATAACTTAGTGATCCATGAAGACAAATTCAAAATGTACAGTAGGTAAAATAATATGAGATTGTTTCCATATTTGCATGTTTAATTTTTGCTGCTAAAAAGCATTATTAAAGATCTTCCTCTTTGATATAAGGTTCTTCTCTCTAATAAATTAGTTGAATTTTTTACTACTGACAGTCACAGATTGACCTTGAGCCTTGTCCGCATCCTAAGCAAGTGTGTAACAAGCAGCTGTCTGGATGCTTGTGTGTTACTTTTTATCCTGCACACATATCCTGTAAGATAGTTGGATCTAAAAGTAGGAAGGAGATACCCTCTCCCTTCTTCCCCTCCAAAAAAAAATGTAGGGAATCATACACTCTTTACTTGCACACCTGTAGTAAAAAAAAAAAAACAAAACACTTTCTTCTTAATATCTCATCTAGCTTTTCTCTTCTTTCAGTGAAATTGCTGATGGAAAATTAACTGAAAATTTCTCACTAATAAGAGGATGCAATATCCTAAGAAATGATAAACCTGTTTGTACATGACGTGATGTATTTGATGGCATGTAAACATCCTAAAGGATATTCTTGATCCTTTACAGCATTAAGTGGGAGACTGACTACTGCAGAAGTTAAGTGCAAACAGAAAAAGTATATTTACCAGAAAGAGTCTACCCTTTTAGATTTTTATTTTGACATATTCAGAAGGAAGGGTTGTGTTCCCTAACTATTTTTTAAATGACAGAGTCACTGAAAAATCCAGACTGAAAGGGACCTCCATAAGACCATCTGGTCCACTCTGGTTTTCAAAGCAGAGCCTCTGATAAGGTTTTCCGGTCCCTGTCAAGCCAAGTCTTGAATATTTCCAGTGAGGGAGATCCCACCACTTCTATGGAGAACCTATTCCAATACTGAGTTATTCACATGTTAAATAATTTTTGCTACAAGGGTGCACTGCTAACTCATGTTCATCTTGCTTGCCAGCAAGACCTCCAGGTCCTTCTCAGTAGAACTACAGGACAAACAGTAAGACCTCAGGCTGAGTTTCTACTTTGGACTATTTTATCCCATTTGAATAATTTCATATGGTCTGCTCTCAAGTGATGAATGGAATGATGTTGTCATGAAGACTAGCAATTATTTTTTGCCTTTTATTATTACTAAAATGTTCTAAATTATTTGTTGATAGAATTCGATAAACTTCAGAAAGGATTAGACAACAAAATGGCAGAGCCACAGGAGTTAGAAATTAAAACATTTTTTATGTCTTCCTCATATGTTTGAGTATAAACTGACTACAAAATTTGAAATTTGGAAAGAATTTTGCTTAGATCAAATTGCCAGAGACTACTGAGATCTCTGGAATAAGGCATTGTACAACATTTGGAATGATCTGAGAAATAGCCTGCCTTAAAAAGACAAAACAACCCTATGCCCCTATCTCCAGTCTAGTATTACAAGGATCTAAGGCTTTGGTGATAGCATTGTTCTTTTCTTAGTATTGTCCCGAGGTACATTGTATTTCTCTGTGTTGGTAGTAACTTTAATACAGCTTGTTGGGAATTGATCAGTAACATGGACTTACACGGTAGCTTAAAGCAGGGTAAAAAATAGTACTGTGTACAGAGGTGTGCAGGATGTCACTTCATGCTTTCTTGTGACTGTGAGGCGTGGACTCCGGGACTCTAAAATATATAATTCATATGCATCAGATGCCAAAGCTGTTCTAAAATTAATATTCACACGTCAGCATTCAAAATATCTCTCATTACAAGTATGAACTGTTTGAGATTTCAGAAATAATAAGCAATTGGGTCATCTTTACTGTTCCCTCAGCTTCAATTTTGAGCTATTATATGAATTTTGGCACCTTAAGTTGTTCCTCTCTATTTATTTGGTGTGAACATGACTCACACTAATTTTAACTCTCTTCAATTTTGCAAAGGAAAGTTTTCAGCCTTAAAGTTACTTAAATTGCTTTGGGTTGTATTGTAAGTAAAACAAATAATAGTTCCTCTTCCATATGATGCAAATAGGGTTATATGTATCAAAAAAAATTCTCTGAATAATTGTGGGAACATAAAGCTTACAGAAATTATAAATAGAAGAGTTGTTGACGTGATCCCATAGAAGCTCCACACCAGTTTCGCACAAATGTCTGCAAAAATCACCATCAGAAAATTTGCATGGCTGCTGGCTGAATGGAAGATGACTACTGGGGCATTGCAAAGGAACACACTGCTGTAGCAGAAATAGACGAACAGCAGGTAGAATATAGCAGGTGAGCAAAAATATCAGGAAGCAAAAAAACCAGCTACTGCTAAGAGAGTGGGGCTGGAAAAGAAAAAAAAAAAGATGAAAGCAAAATTATATTCTTTCAGAAAGAAGAAATACTCATTGATATCAGTGTAGCACTTTCTGCTATTAACCATGGACCAGAGATAAATTTTCAGAAAAGCAAAACAAAAATTAAACCTTTCCACACCCAAAATCGAGAAATCACAATAAGTAACAAATTAAATTATTTTCACACTAATTTTCCAAATTATTGTTTTATTTAAATCAACCTGGGGATTCAATTTATACGTAGTCAAAAATAAGTCTACAAGTGGGAGTTAAAGTCATTTTTCAAGATGTAGTTCACACTGTAGAATAGATAAACAGCAATTTTATTATGTTTCTAACAAATAATATTCAATTCAATGTTAGGAATTAGGTGATTTAGCAGAGAAACAGTTTATTTGTTTACCTGTAGGCCTACAAAATCTTACTATAATATATTGATTGCATTTAATCATTAAATTAGATTGAATAAGATGAAAAACAAAGAAACACCATGGAAGTATTATGCAAAGCACAATTGCTGTAATTTGACAATTTGGTTGATCTTTAAACTTCTCCAAGGAAAATGAGAGTCAGGCTTTTCTGTACAAATAGTTGGAGAGGTTTTGTGAGCATAACCAGTACACACTAAGGCAAAAAGTAAGAGCACTAAACCAGTTTAATTGTGCTCTAAGTTGGTGACAGGCTGTGATCAAATCCATGTCCCTAGTTGGAAGGAGCTGCAGTGTTAACCACTGATTGATTTCATGGGCTATTTAAAAACAAACAAAACAAAAACCGGTGAACGTGTCAAAAATATATTGTCCTCACCTAAAACATTTTTACTGAAAAATTAAGGTTTTCTTCATATAAGTGGGTTTACCAAAATCAGACAAAGAACTGAAGAATATCACGCTTCATTTGTACCAGTAGGAGTCTGGATTTGTAGATACTGGGCATGGTGCTGAAACCAGTTATGATGTTTCCACTACATATTTTTCATTTTGTGAGAACAAATTTTCTGTGTCCAGTTTTCACCTCCATGTGACCTCCATTTTACCTGCTGCCTGTTTCACATTCCCACAATAATTTATTCATTCCCTAACTTCTACTTATGTCATCATTCATAGCTTCACAATATTTTTAAATGTCTACTGCCTCATGACTCTTGCGTATTTTTATAGAGCCACCACATTCTTATCTTCCTCTAAACTCATCAGTTCTATATAATCTTCTTTCATATGCTAGCCTTTGGAAAGAGTACTATTTATTTACACACACACATATACATTACTGTAACATATATTACTGTTATCATATATGTATGTATGTATGTATGTATATATTTAGACACTGAGACGCTCAACAGCTATATCTAATATGCTTTTGGTAATGCAGACCTAGTTTTGCTCTTGTCAACTTCAGGATACTTGTGTAGACATTAAAAGGTGTGTTTGAGAGATTGATTAATGTCTTTGGCCTATAAAGAAGATTAAACCGTAGCTATTTTCATCTGAGCTCTATATTCAAATAGGTAAAACTCATTATCAGCTGTTGCCAGTTAAGTAACCAGGATGCAAACTGATTTTGGAAACTTTATGATTTTAGGGAGACAGACATAATATTTTATAATTTTTAAAAATTCTTATTTTCCATTATTATATATCAGAACTCAGTAGTCAATTTGTATGTATCAACATCTTAAGCCACATCTTTGAAATGGTAGAGGGTCCAGACAAGGTTGTGAAGACTTTATTAACCTCTCAGTCGGGAGCATCTTCATTTATGTTAATGGAATTACACTAAACAGGAAGGGGGAGAAAGGCTTTTTATGCAGCAAGAAGAGCTGAATATTTTTTGACTAGTTAAAGATAACTTTTCACGTGGTATGCATACACCTATTTTTTTAAAACATCGGCCGTAGCATGTTATGGTACAAGTTATTTTATGGTGACTTTATGATGACAGACTTCACCTAGTGCCTTCCTTTTCTCCAATATCTATGCTATCTCTACGTCATTCTGGACAAAATCTTTTCTAGAGACTTCTTTAAAAAACTTCTAGGCTTTTAATCACTGTTGTTTCTCTTCTTAAACAACCCAGTGACTCAAATCTTGCTTGATGCACAGGGATAAAAAATGGATGCAGAATTTAACTGAAACAAATATATCAGTGCTACGCCACGTGGTAGGATTGCCTTTCATATCTTGCAATTGTATTCATATGTAGACAAACTAGTATGAAGGATACCTGTTTAAAAATGAGATCTTTTCATTTTGTTACGTGCTACAGACTTTTGAAAAAAACTTAAGTTTGATAGATCTTTGAAGTGGAAGAACTTTTTCTTCCAGTGAAAAGACAATCTTTTAAAAGTAAAAAAAGCAAATGAAAAAGAGTGGTTTACTAGCACCGAACTTACCAACTAGAGAAAAGTTTAAGTGGCTAGACCAAAGAAAACAAAAGAATAAAGTATGTGTAAAGCAATACCCTCCCTAGCCATGGAGTCTTTGCAGGGCAGATTTGCATTTCAGATCCTGCAGTCTCTGGAACCCTTCAGGGTGCTCGGCTGGCCTCCAGGGAAACAAGAAGCTCCAGCTCCTTCCAAAGAGTTTCATCTAGCACAATTACTCTCCTAAAAGGACTGTAAATTACAGCTAAGACCTCACAATGAACAAATACTATCCATGGAAAAGTCAGACAGTCAAGGCAAGACGAGAAGAAGGTTCATGTGCAAAGGGGTCTTTGCAGTAACTCTTGTTTTGTATTATCTTTACTAATTACAGAATTATTTTTTATTTAAAAATAAAGTCTTTTCCTAATCCAACTGACAGATACACCAAAAATAGGTATTATTTAAAGTTCTCTCTACATTATGAGAACCTGTCTGATAGCTATTTGGAAAGCAAGGTTTCATTAACACTTCAGCTGTTCCTGTTTCAGTCTACAGGTTTCCAGACCTGGACTCCAAACTCATATTTTTATAAGTTTTATCCAAAAGATCAGAAAGTTCCCAAAAAAAGAATTCCTATAAAATGAACACCGTAGATCTAGTAAAATCACTGTTTATACAAACGAAGTCAAATTTTCCTTGATATTCCAGTGCACAGCAGCCTCTTCTGAACATCTGTCAGTTATTACAATGTGTAAGTGGTTTGTTAAAACTGGGACAATTAAGAACTACTGAAAACAAAAGGATATTTGAGTTGAAAGATCCCATTAAAGTTCACCATGAAAAAACATTAAAACTCACTAAGGCAGAACTGACTTAATAACTTTCACTTGGATAAAACTTCAATGCCACTATTTCACTGTAGTTCAGGCTTCATGGATCCAAAAGAAATCAATGTTAGCTTCTTAAGTGACCTTTTACAATCAAAATACATTACATCCCCTGTGTGTGCAATTTTCAATTTTACTGTGAACTTTTACCAATATTTACAAATACGAAGTTTGGATCAATAAGATTTATTAAGTGTTTTGCACTATAACAAATGTGTAAGATATATTCTAGATACGAAATATAATAATACAAATTAATCTTTCTCAGAAAAAACATGACAATCAGCTATTATGAAAAAATAAGGCAGAACTAATAAAATGACTTTGGGGTTAAAGAACAATTGTTTTTATATTTTCAAATATGTATTCTATATGATGCATTTAGCAACCACTCTCCTCAATTCTAATTTCTCTGAGGTTTATCATCATTTTGCTAGTTACCTGCCTACTTCAAAGAATGAGCTCAAAGTCCTTTCAGACTCTGCCAGCCTACACTAGACTGAAAAGGCTACTTCCTTTTGTTCTGTCTACAAGCACTTTCTTTGCAGAACTGAAACCTTATAGACATGTTCCAACAGAGATAGCTGAAAGCTATCTTAAATGTGTGTGAACAATATTACCATTCAATTTTCTACCTAATATGAGGGGCATTGACAATTAGCTTTTGGTTCAGAGCTAAGCTCTGTTTTATCTCTGATGATAAGAGTTAATATGGGCGTATCGCCCTCTATGTCAATGACCAGCTGGAGTGCCTGGAGCTCTACCTAAGGATGGATGAGGAGCTGCCTGAGAGTTTATGGGCCAGGACTAAAGGGAAGGCAGGAGCCCATTAAAATGGGGATTTGCTACAGGCCACCTGACCAGGAAGACTGAGCAGATGAGGTGCTCTATAGACAGATAGGAGCATTCACAAGCCCTGGTTCTCATGGGGGACTTCAACCACCCTGGTATGTGTTGGAGGGACAGCACAGCAGGGCATAAGCAATCCTGGAGGTTCCTGGAATGCGTCAGTGATAACTTCTTTCTCCCAGTGATAGAGGAGCCAACGAGGAGAGGTGCTATGCTGGAACTTGTTTCCAGGAACAAGGAAGTGAGTGGGTTGGTGGGGAATGTGAAGCTCAAGGGCAGCCTTGATTGCAGTGACCATGAAATGGTGGAGTTCAAGATCCTTAGGGAAGTGAGGAGGGAGAACAAGCAGCTCACTAACCTGGACATCAGGAAAGCAGACTTTGGCCTCTTCAGGGATCTCCTTGGTAGAGTACTGTGCGATAAAGCCTTGGAGGGCAGAGGGGCCCAAGGAAGCTGGTTAATATTCAAGAATCACCTCTACCAAGCTCAGAGCAAGGCATCCCAAGAAAGAGGAAGTCAGGCAAAAACGCCAGGAGGCCTGCATGGATGAACAAGGAGCTCCTGAAGAAACTCAAACAGAAAAACGAAGTCCACAGAGGGTGGAAGCAAGGACAGGTAGCCTGGGAGGAATACAAAGAAATTGTCCAAGAAGCCAGGGATCAGGTTAGGAAAGCTAGTGATGTCAAGGGCAACTAGGTCCTACAGATATGTCAGTGATAAAGGTAAGACTAGGAAACAGGAGACCTGGTTACCTGTGATATGGAGAAGGCCGAGGTACTCAATGACTTTTTTGCCTCAGTTTTCCACCAGCAAGTGCTCTAGCCATACCGCCTAAGTCACAGAAGGCAAAGGCAGGGACTGGGAGAAGAACAACTGCCCACTTTAGAAGAAGATCAGGTTCAGCACCATCTAAGGAACCTGAAAGTGCACAAGTCCATGGAAACTCATGAGATACATCTGCAGGTCCTGAGAGAACTGGCAGATAAATTTGCTAAGCCACTGTCCATCATATTTGAGAAGTCATGGTAGTCTGGTGAAGTTTCCACTGACTGGAAAAGCGGAAACGTAACCCACATGTTTAGAAAGGAAAAAAAAGGAAAACATGGGGAACTACAGGTCAGTCAGTCTCACCTCTGTGCGCAACAAGCGCATGGAGCAGATCCTGGAAACTATGCTAAGGCACACAGAAAATAAGGAGGTGAGTGGTAACAGCCCACATGGCTTCACAAAAGGCAAATCGTGCCTGACAAATTTGGTGGCCTTCTACAACAGGGTTACAGTGTTGGTGAGTAAGGGAAGAGCAACTGACATCATCTACCTGCATTTGTGCGGTGTCCTGCAGGTATGACACTGTCCTGCATGATGTCCTTGTCTCTAAATTGGAGAGACATGGATTTGATGGATGGACCACTCGGTGGATAAGGAATTGGCTGGGTGGTCACACTGAAAGAGTTGCAGTCAACAGCTCTGTGTCCAAGTGCAGAACAGTGGTGTGGGTGGCATTCCTCAGGATTCAATATTGGGACCGGTGCTTTTTAACATCTTTGTCAGTAACACGGAAAGTGGGATTGAGTGCACCCTCAGCAAGTTTGCCAATGCCACCAAGCTATGTGGTGAGGTTGACATGCTGGAGGGAAGGGATGCCATCCAGAGGGACCTTGACAGGCTTGAGAGGTGGGCTGGTGCAGATCTCATGAAGTTCAATGAGGCCAAGTGCAAGGTCCTGCACCTGGATCATGGCAATCCCAAGCACAAATAAAGGCTGGGTGGAGAATGGATTGAGAGTAGCCCTGAGAAGGACTTGGGGGTGTTGGTTAATAAGAAGCTCAACATGAGCCAGCAATGTGTGCTTGCAGCCCAGAAAGGCAACCACATCCTGGACTGCATCAGAAGAAGCATGGCCAGCAGGTAGAGGGAGGAGATTCTGCCCCTCTACTCTGCTCTCATGAGACCGCACCTGGAGTACTTCATTCAGCTCTGGGACCATCAACATCTCTCCAATGAAGACAAGCTGAGAGAGTTGGGTCATTCAGCCTGGAGAAGAGAATGCTCTGGCGAGACCTTATAGAGTCCTTTCTGTATCTAAAAGGGGCCTACAGGAGGGATGGGGAGGGACTCTTTATGAGGGAGTGTAGCGATAGGACAAGGGATAACAGTTTTAAACTGAAATAACGTACATTTAGATTAGATATTAGGAAGAAATTCTTTACTTTGAGGGTGTGAGAAGTTGTGGATGCCCCATCCCTGGAGGTGTTCAAGGCCAGGTTGGATGGGGCTTTGAGCAACCTGGTCTAGTGGGAGGCGTCCCTGCCCATGCCAGGGGGGTTGGAAGTAGATGATCTTTAAGGTCCCTTCCAATCTTAACCATTCTATGATTCTATGATTATGTGAATATATTAGTGTGTGTTTCAGCTCTGTTCTCATCCTCTAAATTGAGGTGAGTGTGTTTTGTTGTGTTTGGATTACTCTCCAGTCCAAATCAGACTATGAGGGCTCTGTTTATCAGAACATATAAGTAGGTTTATTAGTTCCTGTCACTAAGACCTTTTTCTTACTTGCTTAGCTGATTAGAAGTAGCAATAATCATGTACTTTTAAAAGTTAATCTTTTTTAGTAGTTAAGAATACACCCTAGCTGATGTAAGCAGTTTTGAAATTGAAAGCATGGTGGTTTGGTTTTTTATTTTTACAATTTGCATTAATGTATTAATGAAAGTGGATTTAGTAGTAAAATTAAATTTTCAAAAATTAAAAAGGACCCCTCTCTGATGTCTGATCTTTAATTCTGATGTTAATTTAATACAACTCATGAGCTCACTGCAAAAACTCCTGACATTCTTTTCAGAAGGGGTGTTAACTTTAATCCTTGTTTGTAGGACATGCACTCACTGCTCAAGCTGCAAGACATATTAACATTTTCATAAAGCTGTTATCAAGTATTTACTTGCATATTGTTAAAAATGCACAGGAAAAAAGCTAATCACCTCATCCCCTACATATTCCTAGATGAAGGTTCCATCCAGGCAAGCCAAGGGCAATGGCCTTGGATCATAGCTTTATCATCAACAGTTTGTCTCGAGGTAACATGAAAAGGTTGTAACCCAGACATCAACTGAGAGGCATGAATTCTTTCTAAAGCAAACAAACAACCACAACAACAAAAAAAACAAAAACAAAAACAAAATTGTATTCCACTTCTTGAAAATAAACTAAAATCTCCAGGGTAGTCTGTCACCAGCCTTTGGGGACATAAAATCCCAGAGTATTAAATAGAAACATTCCAAAAGTCTTACATATTTTGTTCATTAAAATCTTTTCATTACTGAATTTGTTTCCAGATTTTCAGTAAACAACTTCTAAATGAACTACAAATTTCAAACCAAATTAAAAATTATATTGACTTTATCAAATTCAAGGTGAATTTTCACTATGACGTAGGTGGATTGCTCTTGTAGAAGTGCTTATTCTAAGGAAAGGATATAAATGTACTCTTTCCCCAGTCAGAAGTGCTGGATGACAGATGTAATCTCCCTAACATCTGCTGTTGTTAGGACCTTCACCCCCATTTCTACTACTTAAATTATACTGAAAGTAGGGATGGACCACAGAGAACGTTTTAAATATGAACTATTTGAACCTCTGATTTTCAAATCAAAGGTATGAGATATGCTCAAATTCAATACATTCAACTGAAATTCAAAACAAATTCTCATGTTGTTGCTTTTGTTGTGGGTTTTTAGTTTTGTGTTTGTTTGTTTCTTTGGGGTTTTTTTTTTCCTGAATTGGTTTCAAGAATTGGAAAGTTTAGCTGAACCCTTACAAAGGAAGCTCTTTTTATGGAGTTTGTTTCACAGAGAACATATATTCTTCAAGAACAGATGACATATGAGACTTAACCTATTTTTTTACCCAAGATCATTTACTCGTGCCTTGGAAAAAATCAGAATTTGAAAATAAGGTCCAGTCTGTTCTTAAATCAAAAATTCAACTGATAGTTTAATCATAATTAGAACCAAATAGTACCTCTAACAGAAACAGAAGACTTCTGCGTTTTCAACTCATCATGATGCATTTTTGTAGAATGAAGAATAGTGTATTAAATACTAGAAGACCAATTCAAGATTGAATTTTTGTTCATTTTCACCAAAGTGCTGCAAACATATTTCCAACTATTACTACCTGTGGCAGGTTAACCTTAGTTGTCTGCCAGGTGCCTACCAAGCTGCTCTCATTCCTCCTCCTCAGAAGGGTTGAGGGAGAAAATAAGATGAAAAAGCCCATGGATCAAGATAAGGACAGGGAGATCACTCACCAGTTCCCATCATGGGCAAAACCAACTTAACTTGGGGAAGAATAATTTAATTTATTGCCAATTAAAAGTAGAATAAGACAGTAAGAAACAAAAACAAAACTAAAAACATCTTCTTCCCACAGCCACCCAACTCCTCCCAATTTCAACTTCGCTACTTCTTTCCTGAATGTTCTACCTCCTCCCCACTCCGAGCAGAATAGGAAGGATGGGGACTGGGGGTTGTGGTCACTTCGAAATACTTCAACCCTGCCATGCCTTCCACCTCACACTTTTCCCCTTCTCCCCTGCGTGGGTTCTTTCCATGGGGTACAGTCCTTCAGGAACAGACTGCTCTAGCATGAGTACCCCATGGACTGCAGCTCCTGCCAGAAAATCTTCTCCTGTGTGGATTCCTTTCCATGTGTTGCAGCTTCCTTCAGGCATATCCACCTGCTCCAGCATGGGGTTCTTCACGGGCTGCAGGTGGACAAGCTGCTTCAGTGTGGTGTCTTCCATGAGCTGCAGAGGAATCTCTGCTCCAGTACACGGAGCAGCTCTTCCCCCTACTACCTCACTGACCTTGGTGTCTGCAGGGTTGTTTATGTTACATTTTTCTTGCCCTCTCTCTCACAGCTGCTGCACAGAACATTTCAGCCAGTCCTAAGTATGTTATCCCAGAGGCACCACGTCACTGATTTGGCTCAGCTTTGGCCAGCAGTGGGCCCATTTTGGAGCCAGGTGGAACTGGCTGTGCCCAACACAGGGACAGCCCCTGGCCTCATCTCACAGAGGCCACCCCTGCAGCCCCCCTGCTACCAAAACCTTGCCACATAAACCAAATACACAACCACAATTTGAAACAATTCTAAGTTGCTTAATACTCTCAGATACTGATATCTCAGCTTTACGTGCTTATGTCCTGCTTTAGGGTGAAGCCAAGACAACTTTCTGTTCAGTGAGAGAGGCCCTTGCTTATCCTTGTTGCCATGGCAACCAGGGTCAGCTGACTCAGTTGTTTACCCTGTAGAGGGGTCACATCTGTGGACAGGTCAGGTGACCCAAACTGACCAATCGGGTGTTCCAGCCCATCTGCCATGCTTGCTATAAAAGCTGAGGGATCAAAGGGAGCAGGTTGGCTCCTCTCTGGGGTCTGTTTTTGAAGGGTTTGTCTTCTTTGGATCTTTCCCGGTGGGCTCTTCTTCAATGGATTGTTTCTTTGGTGACTGATGCCTGAAGAGGACCCCGTCAGCTCATCTGCCCTTTGATCCTGGTCAGTGTGTTCCAGTTCCTATTTGTCACTGAGTCTGGTCTGGAGCTTCCCCAGTGCCTGCTGGTGACATCTCCCTGGGAGCTTGATACAGTTCTGTTTATATTTATGTATATTGTATCTGTTTCATTATATCCTTCTCTTTATTTTATTATAAATTTTTCATTAAAGTAGTTTAGTTTTTTCTAAACTCTTAACTATCTTTATCTCTCTTCTTCCTCTCCTTAGAGTGAGAGGTGGGGGAGAGCATTATCATCTTGTCATTGGCCAACATGGCCAAAACCACAACAGCTTCGTAGTGTTTTCTGTAAGGCAATGTTAGTGATTTCTGCAAAGGCCTGGGTTCAAATCCAAGCTATAACACTCTTTTAATGCACAGAATAATTTAATGCATAGAGCTAGAAGGTGACCTCTTTCAGAGCGGAGTGGTTCTCTACAAAAGCTGCAATAAAAGCTGAGGGAAAAAAAAGTTATTTTAAAATGGAGCTCATTAAGTTTCTGAGAGGAAGTTTATAAAGTACTTGCTGAGATACTGAACACCTTTTCTCTGTGTGCTATACTACATCTTTATGGTGAATCATAACAGTTTACGCTTATACTTGTTGAGTGAAGATGGTGTGGGTAGCTGGGGAGCTTCACTGGTTATTCTGAAAAAAGCCCTTAGCTAATCAAAAGTTAAATGAGGCAGTTGGGCTTAAACAGAAGGTTTCAGATTCCTGTGTATGCAAACAGCAAGAATGAGGCAAATTCCTGATGACTCTGGAACCACAATTTAAGATGATACTTATGCTAGGTGAATTGGCATTTCACCCTTCCTTTCCCACAGGCCAACAGCTTTTTCCTGCTCATGCAATCCTGTGGCGAACCAAACTGAGAATCTGATCTGAGTTAAAATTAATCTGGAAAAAAAAGGAGGTTTTACCTCTGATTGGTTCCCTGATCTAGTTCAATGAGCAGCAGCGCAAACATTTCTGCTAGCCCAAGGGAGGAAGCAAAGTGGGGTGAGAATAAGCTGTCAGGTAGAGAAGGAGGTCAGGACTGCTGCTTAAGGCAGCAGTGCTAGCTGGCAGTGTACTTGAAACTGCAGCTTGAGGTGTTTCGTATTTGCATTTTTTCATCAAAACCAAATCTTCATGTTCTGCTCTTGATTAAATCTGATGTTCCCTGGGAAAGACTACAGTATGAATCTTTACTTATGAATACATAAAAAGTATTATCCAGATATTCTGCTTTCTTGAAATCGACAACAATGTTTATTAATGAAAACAAAGGTGGGGTCAGTATTTACCACAGGGGGACAATAAAAAAAGCCTAGACCGATACAAAAAAGAGCTAAATAAAATGATAGTGCTCTATCAGTTCAGACCAACAACCTTTATAGCCCAGTTTCTAGCTTTTAGCACCTCCTGTCATTGAATGTTGTGGAAAATTACCTCTCATTAAGTGCCCTATTTTTAAAGGCATTAAAGTGATATTTGAATAGTTTTGCAGGCCACCGCACATGTGTAGCTGTTAAGCATGAAAATTAGCTGCACAGGAGTGAATCACTATTTTGATCTGCACTGGTTATAACGTAAAGCAGCGATGCTTCTACAGAAGACTAAGATTCAATTTATGTAGCTATAAGCAGGGAAGAGTCAAATAACCAGCCTTCTGTTGGAAAACTAGTCAGTTGAATGTACAGCCGTGGATTCATAGAATGAGCGCTGCACTGCAGATTGCATTAATTTTGAGCTGAAAATCAGTAGATATGCAGCAACTAATGCATTTCATCTGAACAATGCTATGAAACATTGTTGAAATGAGGTAAGGGTGCAGCAACATGTCATCTAGTAGTATTTGCTACCCTGTGACAAAAGATCACTTACATGGCAAAGAAATCACCTACTTTTTCACACACTCATGGATTATAGACTCCAATTAAATACAAATGCCTTCAAATATTTGGCAGGTATTCATAGGTATTGCTTAAGAAAGCAAATTGAGGAAATCAATTCCAGGTGACCAACTCATTGTTCTGGTTGTTTTGAATGTCAGTATTAAAAAGAAATAGTATTTGCTCAACTATGCAGCAACAGAGAGCATTTCAGAATCCCAGGCTTACAAGGCAGCAAGATGTGATGCTTTGTTATAGCTGTCAACAATTTGCTGCATTGCAGGCTAATGGTAGTAGTTTAGGACAGCAGTGTTAATGCTAATGTTCAAAGACTCAGTCGTTAACCGGGACACACAGATTCTAAAATACAATATTAATTGAGCACATGGGAGTGTTAAAATGTAAAAAAAAAATATTGCTTGATAATTTTGAACATTAGTAGATTTCTGCTATTACAGTAACATAACAAAATCTGAAGCAGACTTTTCATGCAGCAGCCTCCTCACAGAATTGCTTAATCAGCTGGACAGATGAATGCAACAAAAAAATGGTAGATATCTATTTCTTTTTTACACATGCATACAGAAACACTCATACAAAAGCACACATATGCGTTTTGTTTAATAACCCCAAATATCCCTGGTGCCTGATACCTATTTGTAGCTTGCTTTTCAGTATTTCACATCTGCTTCTTTAGAATACATTAGAAAAAATCCATAAATGATAATAAAAAATAGATGCTGCAAAATTCCATAAAAAGTTATAAATAATCAGATTTTGTTTCCTGACTGAAAACATCAACTATTTGATTCTCCCACACATTGATATTCAGCAAGACATTGCCGCCTTCCCACCTCTAATTTTTGGTAGCTATCCAGCAGTGAATAAAGATTTTAAGAGCAAACACTCACAGGCACAGAAAATCACAGCATAACTTTATATGATAAAGGTTGAAAAGAATCCTTCGACATAAAAGGCATCTCCTCTGTGTTCCCTATTTCCATATGGATTTCCCTGAAACTGTTTTTGTTCTGGGATTTTAGGTGAACCAGAATTAATCTTTGGAGCCAGAGGTTCCCAAAATTGCACTAAAATTTCCATAAACCAAACAAGTGCTTTTAAAAATTGTAGGCTTATAGGAGTCCAGATTGTGTTCTAATGGTCCCATCACTAAATTTAATTACTCGATTTTCCACAGCTAGTGCACAATGCCTATTAACTTCAGAATACAAACTTGAAAATGCCATTCAGATAAGGTTTTTGTCTCTAGAACACTACACTTGCATTCAACAAAGTGATGGGAAGGCTCATGTAGAGAAAGGGTAAAAAAAAAAAGCTTCAAAGGCAGTCAGTTGCTAAATAGCTTGTTGGCTGAAATTAAGGTCAAGAGATTTCAGTACATTATCTGTGATATTTGGATATTTTGCTTCTTGGATTGCTTCAGTAGAATACAGCGTTTGGGAGTGAAAGGACTGCAACAGGAATTGGTGGAAGAGCCTGGAGGCTCTGATGCAGAGATGATGGCTTATGTGAAAAGGATAGACTATGAATGGGAGGCTATAGTACTAAAGGGAATCCTTACTGGTAGGGGGCATGAAGGGTTAGAGATGAGGGGTATATCTCTACTTTTGTTTTCATATTGAAACTTTCTATACCATAAAAGATCCCAGACGTTTTCAATGGTAGTGAGGCAGCACCCAGGAAAACCTTGGCTTTCAAATATAAGTGATGGTTTTGATTTGCTTTTTCAAACTGTTTAAATGAAATAGCGTTAGGGAAGATGCCTTCTTTTCGTCTCACCTGGGGGCCTGAGCATCTCTCCCTAAATTCTTGAGCAAACCAGAAAAAGAGAAGGGATCTTTAGAGGATTTAAACAATTTCCTTCCCATGTGTTAGATAAAACCAAAGGTAGGGTCCACACCTGTGAAGCAGGAAATGTCTTCTCCCCACCTGCTCTTTGAGCCAGGATTTGGAAATAACCTGTGCTAGATCCTCTTACTCCAAATTGTGCCAGAATTGAGTAACTGGTGTGGCCTTTTGGTAGCTTTTTTCTGAGCAAACATTTCAGGTTGATGATATTTGGATCACAAGTTACTGATGAGGTTTTAAAAACAGAAAAAAAAAATCGTTAAAATGCTGATGCCTAAACCATATCTGTCATTTCTTTTCCTGAGCTTCCAACTCCACAGCAATACCATCTCCAAAAATTCAAAGCGTAATTATTACCCCCATCATCACAACCTAGCAAATAATAAAGTACAACTATGAATCATATATAATCCTTTCTGTTAGCAATACCTTTTTTATAAATCTCTGTGAAAATTCCAACTACAAAAATAGACATAAAATTAAAGTTCTAGAAGTAGCACTTCTGTATCTCTGCAAAAGGAGGGCTGCAACAATGAAGGAAAAAAACTGAGTACCTAAGTAAGAAGAATCATGGCACAGCAGTTAAACCTTCAATCTATCTCTTCAAACAATGACTAAGCACATCTTGGATATTACATTTCACCCTTTATCTTTGTAGATAACATAGCATTCAGAGAAAAAGACAAACTTAGTGGAAGAGAGACTATTTCCCACTTTCTCCAAGGAGGGTAATCAGTCCACTGAAAAATTTACTCTTGGATTAGTCAGGAAGTCAGCTCCAAATTCTATTTGCGTTGTTACTGCTCTGCTAAAGTTGAATCAAGTTAACGTGCTCACAGGTGAATTAGCTCAATAACACAGGTTAGACATAAAAAAAAAAAGGCGGAATCTTTCTTTTAATGTCACTTTTCAAGGTTATTTCTTTCACAACTATTTCTTTCAAGTATTTCTTTCAAGGTTACTCAAGGGTCCAAAGAAGGAAACTGATAGTAATTCATGTATTTTAGGGTTTTTACTTACTGTTCGCTACATTCTGTGCTCCTTCTTTTGAAAGAAGCAACACAACATAGGGATGATCTTCACAATATTTTGCTCATATAAGAAAAAGTACCAACTGATTATAATCCCATGCTTATTGCACTCCCTCTCCCATGTTTGAGTTGCTGAGGCTTTTTTTCATATTATACAAGAAAATATTAACATTAACATATTTGATGAGCTCTTAACCATGGACACCAAAGGGGATGGCTCAGGAAAGCAACGAGGAAGTTAGTGTTGCTTGGATTGTTGTATATTTACTCACATATATATAGAAATAGCTTCTTGGGAAAAATACACTAGAGAGATTTTATAGTTAGTGTCTATTCAACTCTTAAGGTGATTACATGAATTCCAAACAGAAACCCAACAACACAAGTTCTGAGGTGTGTCGTAAATCACCACTGCTATTTTTTTTTTTTCCCAGCCACTGTTACCTGCGCTCTTCCAGAATTTTATGATAGTGTTTAGTGGTGAATCTGACACTCATTTTTTGCAGGCAATTTTCAAATTGAATCTCATCTATGATATAATATTTTCATGCTTGTATTCCCAAATTACTTATGTAAAGTGAGGCTAAATAAATAAATAAATCCAAATCAGTATATATATTTTAATTCAAAATTCATGCCATTAGTGCAGGTACAATTTTTTAATACAGACTTTACCCTGAAGTTATTGTTAGGCTTTCTGCCCTCTGCTGAAGCAAAAGGGAAGCATACGTATGGCAAAAGGCACCAGTACTTTTGCTATCTGTGTGTGAATATGCAGTAAATGTGTGAACCCCTGGTTCTTTCTATTTTGTAAGAAAGACATTATATAGAAAGATGTTGAAAGAGATGCTCTGTTTTCCCTCATTACTAGGCCTTATCTTTTTGTTAAATTACTTTTGAGCTATGGCCTTAGGGATACAGTTGTAAAGTACTTCTGTGAGCCTTCCCTCATCCGCATTTCAGATTTTCAAACCTCAGTGTCATTGCAGAGTTGCACATATTGTGAGAACTGATGCTAAATGTTAGGAGATGGGTGTCTCAATCGGGCCTGGAAGCTGACGTGACCAATTTACATCTCTGACTGTAAGAGCTCAAAGAGAAAAGGAAGTATTTCATAATATCTTTGATAATTTGTGGAGTGCAGTCTTTAGCTGATTATGATACTGCTGTCATCTGGAAAAGGCCTATGTAAGTCTGTTTCTTGTGAGGTTACAGTTTCACCTTTTTGAGCTGAGACAAAATGCCTCGAACTTTGAATTTGCTGAAATAAACTCAGCATCATAAATACGTGTGAATAAAATACTATCAAAATGATACTGTAGATTCAGGGTAGCCATTTCACGAAGTAAAACAAGAGAAGTATGTTAGTGTCAGTAATAAATTTGAATATTTCAGTATTGGTATCAGAAGCCCTAATTCAAAAGCCCTCAATTAGTTTGTATCATTTGTAGAAAATAAAAGCCACACAGAATGAAATTAAATTTGGAGAAAAAGAATCAAATCTGATTTGATCAAATAATTGATTTCTGTTTTACGTTAAGCATGGAAAATCTATGAAAGTATTAATTATTAATTAACTTTCCATTTCATTTGAGCATTCTGCAGCCAACTTTATAAAGGGCATGGGGACTTAACTGGTCCAGTGAGGAACTATCTTCACTAAGCAGAGAGGAGTAAAGGTTCAGGGATATATTTCCTGGCTCAGTTTGTCCAGCTCAGCTGGTGTCAAGGGAACAAAAATCTCCCACAATTGCTTGAAGGCATATGGATATCCAAATTAGTTCCTCTACCTCTCTTTTCATAACCTCAGTATAGGGGACATTTCAAGGGTGGGGGAGATTATAAGCAGAGGAAAAACCAGATGACATGCTTCAGTGATACTTCAATGATGTATGTTCCCTAGTGAGCTGAAATGATTCAAATGAAAGTTTGTTTGAATTTGTTAAAAATTGACCTTAGAAACTGAAACAAATTACAGAACATTTCCCATTAGACTTAATTCTTGGACTTCTTACTTTTAATTATCATGCATTTCAATAGTATTGAGAGTCTCCATTCATTGCTCGTGACCCTGCTGTATAGAGGAAAGTGTTTGTCCTTTTATTTTAGGCAGTGTGCCTGTAAATTCTGCTAGTTTATGCTCATGAGTTTCAGTATGGTGACAATGGTGACTTTCAGGCAAATTTGACCCAAATGATTAGGGGACTGCATTTTGTTGCTGCAATGGGTCATATGTAACTTAACAGAAACACATACGGATGTGAAAAAGGAGCAAATAAGAATTAATACCTTACTCTCTTGCTCCTAACACAAATTGTTTTGTTTGAATTGCTATATAAAATTATTTTTTCTTACATGTTCATTGTGAAACAGAAGTTATTGCATATTTATGTGCAAATGATCTGTTTAGCAATCAACTGGATTTGGCCTCAGATATGCCCTTTAAAATGTATTGTAGTCCTAAAAGCCATTCAAGTGGTTCCTTAACTAAGTGATTAGATTCTACTCTGATCTTTAGTGGATAAATCTAGATTTCTTGAAAAAAAGTCTAGTATAGACTGTTTACGATCACAGACTTAATTCACAATTCAAAATATTCACATCAGTCACCAGATATAAAACTACACAGTGACTACGTGCAACAGAGCTAAAATACATATTCACAATTCACAAATAGATATTCACAATTTTAAAATACTTATAGAGCATCACATAACAATTGCTTTTCCCCCCTACCTAATACATAAGGTAGTGCTCACGGTTTTTTATTTTTAAAGAAGACTTTTGAAATCAAGCACAAACATTGTTTATGGAAAGAAAGATAGTATGAAAATTAAAAGGAACTTATTTTATTTTCAGGGTAGGACATCTGTATTGTTCCCAAACTGTGTATATATTTTGGAAGTATAAGATGTAGACATAAACCCAAAATAAACCTACAGCAATAGTAACAGTATCAACAAAATAAAAAGCATCCTGATGACCTAGCCTTTTCTGAAGTTTGGAAAATCTTGATTCAGTCATTGCATTTTTGGAGATAAAAGCTGCAAAATTTGCGATGTGGTCACACACTCAAAAGGTATAAGGTGTCTTCAAAAAACACGGCAGCCTGGATTATTCAATTTGGTCAAAAGTTAAGAACCTGGTGTAACAGGTTGTGTGAATGCTGGGAACTCAGGTTTCAGACACTGTACCCGGGAACAACATCAGAGGCTGAACAGACAGCTAAGAGCGGAAACAGTGTGCACCAACTCCAGGAGGTGAAACAAAGCCTTGACCAGGCTTTGCAGTCAAATAAAAAAGGCAAGGGGTTTATTAAGTTAAGGCTTGGGATAACCTGTAGTTGAAAGATTCACTAGGACGAGGAACCACAGACAAAGTATGATAAGGAAACAAAGACAAGATAGGCGTAGTGACTACTGCCAAAGGAAATAACAGAGCTTCTGGTAGATGACAAAATGTCAGGAATATTTTTTCACGGGCACTCCGATGACTTGTTTGGGAAAGGTGTTGTCTGTGCTCTCTGAGAAACCTGATTACTTATGGGTTGATTCAATTCTACACAGATATCTTTTTATATATACAAGAGCTCTCTATTGTTAAATAAAATGGAAGGATGAACAAATGGAGAATATTAATGTTTCCTCTTCCCAGACAATGTGTACATATATGTATATTCGGAAAAGAGGGTGAACTGTTTAGGAATCTGCTCTGAGCGAACAAAGATAACCAAGATACTTGAATATTATCAAGGAAAACTCATGCAGAATCTCATTTTCAGTTTATAGTGAGAATGATCCTGGGCAGAACCATCATCAAGAAATTTTCAGGAACAGAACTGAACACTGCCAATATATATGACACATAGATAGACTGGGGGATATTTCTGTTTTCAGCAGCCATTTCACCTTCATATAAGCAGAGAGCAGTAAGTCTCCAAACACCCTGTTAAAGGTCTAGAGGGTGTAGAGTTTGAGTATGGTAGGTTTTGCCCTCCAGAAAGTGGAAATAATTAAGGTGACCTGCATAGTTCCTAGATGACTTAATAAAGATGCAGTCTAATTAAATCACAGTCATTGCATCTTGTCTTTCCTTTCATGTCTGGGACAAAACTCAGTTCTTGTGCATTTTGTATGCTGCCCTGAAGAGAAAGAGTTCCATTACATTTTAATGGCTACTTTCTGCAAACTTTGCCTTTGAGTCTTTTTAAATCTATGTCATTCCTTTTTTACCAAGCCAGTCAAAAGATATGTACCTTGTAATGAAAGATGTGCCCTTTGAGTGACTTCACAAGAACACCATCCTTTATCATGATGTTGTGTTAGAGCGTAATTGTGGGCAAGATGGAGCATAGTCATACTGAGTCCAGTGTCCTTGCTACCCAGGGGTTGCTTTCAGAGAGCTAAAGAGATGAAAGAGGCAATCAAGAAAGAGATTCCATTTCACTCTCTAGTGAAGGAACACTCAAGTTGTTTTTGTGCAGTGTGTTTCTGATGACTGCTGACACACGAATAAGAGAGACCTTAAGGCAAGTCCACATCCTCTCATAAGATGTAACAAAGGCCACAAGGCTGGCTCACTTTTTTCTTACCATCTGACTTCGTTCCACTGGCATTCCAAGTAAAGCACCTCATAAGAACAAAATTTGTTACAAGAAAAAAGTAGAACTAAGCCAGGAGGGAAAACTCTTCATAAAAGAGGAGGTACAGGAACTTGGCAGGGATATAGACAGCTGCATTTTCGTCCTGCTTGCTTAATAGTGTAAACAACTTTTGTTGGTTAGCTTTGTATGTGACCATTCAGGAAACACTCTATATAGACAATGTATCTTGTCAACCATTTCCTGTGTGTGTAAAATGTAATTCGTCACCCTGCACTGCCTTGGCAGCAGCCTTGTAAAGAACACACTGAATTAATGAATATTTCATAAAGATGTGATTTATTAGCATTCCTCTGCCTTTGCTTTGAAAAAGATCCATCCTTCAAAAGCTGAGCGCACAAAAGCCATCTGCAGGTATGGAAAGTAGACTGAACCCCCTGAAGACAAAACCAGAATTTCTTAATAACCTCTGGGCCATATAGACTTTAGAAGAGATATTTAGTCAATCTTGTATTAATATTTTAGATGGTAAAGAAATGCAGTACTAAGCTATTATACTGAATATGGCTGTCAGAACCGTGAGCTATCACAAAAAAAATTATTACCAACTCAGAATTTTTCAGTTTCATATATTTTGATGAACATATAACAAAATAGGTCACAGCATAGTACAAATACCTCTGGGCTTTCCGAGCTACTCACATTTCCATACTGCTATAGAGCACTTTTCCTTCCCAGAACCCACCAGTAAATCTATCACATACACAAATTGTGAAGTTGTATTTACTTGTGCTTTTATCCTAACCACTGATGCCCTTGGGTCCTATCTAATACAACAACTGCTGTAACAACAACTGTTCTTTTGCTATAATTGCAAATATTTATTGTGTTCAATTAACATGCATAGACCTGCATCTTACACAAAGACATTGTTCCTCTTCTGAGAATTTGCAGACTCACACACATGTTGCAACACGGGCACAAAATAAACCAGAAAATCAAATGTGGTTTTGGTATCTCAGGCATCTGGTACTTTCTGTTGGTGGTATAATAGTGCATTTAATGCATTGCACTGTTTCAAAAGGTATTTGCATTTATTTTTTTCTCAACAGGCATCCATTGCAGTGCTAGTACAATCCCAGTATTGTCCTCTGTGCATTTGACCCACAACACTTGTTAGACTCACCTGGTTATTACACATGGATTATTAAGCCTTTATCTTCAACTGTAGGAATCCATGCTTTAAATTCAGGAATCCTCTTATTCTTTGGAGACGGTAAATGCTGTATAATGTCAGACCATTACAAAACAACACAGAAGTATTTCACAATAGGAATCATCTGTTATGGTTGTGTTTAAATCTCCTAGACTAAAACTTTCTTGTGTCTCTTTCTCCAGTGATTGGAAGACACATAGCTCCAATGCATAGCTTTGGGATGTGAGATCAAAGGAGAAAGAAGCATGTGCTTGGCTAGTTATAAGGACAGGGTGATTTTCCCAGGTGATAGATGATACTTCTGTAGTGATAGTAGATGATTTCTAGTGCATAGAGAAATGAAAAACTATTGCATATTATCAGAACTTGAAGTTGTCAGATATACTAGAAGAAAAAGAAGATATTTTCTTGAAGCTGCCTTCACCTCCTTTTAGGAGCCATTCCCTGGAGTCTTGATGGATGTTGTTGGTTTATTCTATGATCACCACAAAAGAGTAGAGCCTGTAGTTGTGGTCTTGTGGCATTATTTTCTCTGCAGACCCAGTCCTTTTCCTAATGCAGAGGTTGAAACAATGGCAGGAGTTATATTTCACTGACTACCAAACATACAGTCAGAAAAGGGATAAATTTATTTACTCTAGTGTTTAGGGATTTGTGGAACTAAATGGGGTAAAGCAAACAGGCTGAGAGATTCAAAGGGACACTGCAGTGCCGGTTAGTAATATGTTGAAACAGCAAGTGATTAAGTTACAATTTTGCTGTACTTACTCTCCCTAGATAACCTGGAATACAATCTGACTTAATCACCTTTCTAAATGAAAAATTGACATTTTTTGGATGTTATTAGAGATTTTGGGAAGGGTAGCACCAAGCAAGAGCTGAAGCAGTCATTGTATGTACTCAGTGGGTCAATAATAATTTACATTACATGAGGAATTTGTAGACCAGTATCTTGTCAATGAATTCCAAAGATAAATTATAATAAAAATTTATGTAAACACTTACTTAGGGCTTGAAGTCCATCTTCTTAATTTTTGTTAAATATCAGCAGATGCAGAATTGTTGGGAAAAGTCTTTTGAAGTGTTGGAAAAGGTTAATAACATTATTAATAAAGTAAATAAAAAACTCTTCCGGAACAAGGTCACACCAACTCCTCTGTATGTCAGTAGGTTAAAATCCTATCACAGCTGGGAAGTGGTTGTTAACTTCAGATGCAGTAGGGAAAGAGAATTAAAACTGAGCAGGAGATAAAAAAGTAAAGCTTGAAGAATCAGTTCTAATTAGTTTTGTGATTTTTGGCATCATCGCCACAGAGTCAAAGATGGAGGTTTTGTAGTCATTTGTGAAGCAGATACCTAAGAAGTAGGAAAAATGTCAGAGCATGAGTTTACAACTAAATCTTTATAACCGAATTCTCAGATATAATTCAGATGCAGAACTGTATCTGAGAATACTGTGAGGAAATAGTAAGATAAGGTGGCGTGTAAATCACTGGAGAGTCAACATGTCACTGTAAGTGATGCATTTCTTTTTTGGATGGCCCACCAGATGACATAGAGAAAAGAATGCCAGCACACTGGATTTAACTGGAAAGCCCTCTTTCTATAGAGGAAAAATAAAACCTGTTCTCATCACTGATGCGAGACGAGATTATGTTAAAAGCCTGACTGGTCCTTCAGCTGTGTTTTGAGGCAGGTCAGCTAAAGGCTGGCTGGATTACACAGTTACGACAAAGTCACATTGATGACATGACCACCTGCTGAAATTGGAAATAAACCAAAGAAAATATGGAATTGTTTGGGGAAACCTACCTACAGAGTTCACACTATTCAAAGGGAAGATCAGTCTAATTCGGTTCAAAAATAACTTGGGTGATAAAGGAAGAAATGTATCCCAATCCCTTAAATGGGAAGGCCATTATAGATTGACCCAAATGCCTAAACTCAGTCTTTCACAGGACTTTAAATATATTACAGAAGGTTGTTGAAAATTTCAATGGCATTGTTGCTCCTACTACTGCAATGCGTAAAAAAATAGAAGGCTAACAAGACAATTCTGGCTGAAGCTTTTCAGAGAGGCTTTAAGCAGGTAACGACATTCTTGTCTTAATCTTTCTTGTCCCATCTTATCTGTCACAAGCTTTGAGAAAATGTTTGAGCACATCTCCAATATTTGAGTTGTGCTTATGAAATTTGGGAAGGGCAGAGGAGGAAAAAAGAGCCACCTTGTTAGTTTTATTAAGAAAAAAAAAAAAAGCAAGCAAATGTTTTTTCCATTGTAGAGAAAGTATACTTTCAAGCAGCAGAACCGTTATCTGATCGATTGTAAATGTAGGCATCTCTCATACTAGTACTTTTTAATCTGGTTTGACAGAATGAAAGGAACATAGTCCAAATTGCTATAATAGAGCCTTCTGCTTCAGGAATTTAATATGAGAGTTGTTCATATCAAAGGTAAAATGTGCATATCAAAGTAGTAGATTTTTTTTGTCACTTTTCAAAATAGTAAATGGGATGTTTACTTTTAAATTATGCAAATATTTTTTTTTTCTTTCCTTTCTGCCTTAACCTCTGGCTTGTGTCAAGAGAGACTTCAGGATAGTTGGCAAACATGAAAGCACTCTAGTCCCTACCTGTGTCATCTTTAAAATAAAGGTATTAGGCCACTTAACAATGTTCAATTTCTTGTACAGGTCTCAAGACTACAGAAAAGCGAGGGAGAATAGGAGGGGAAATCCTTTAGAAACCTGCAGAGGTTTCTATAAACATTGCTAATGTAGTACACTGGTGTGACAGAAGCATTTCCTCGTGTCTCACATTAGCCAGAGAATCCCCGATAAGCGATAGAAGAGGGGGAAGACTGTTTGAACTTCAGGGGTCTCTACTAACTTGCTATAAATACACAATATATTTGTATTTAAAAATGAATACATTATTTTTACATTGCTAAATAAAAGCAAAAAGGACCAGTTGCCTCAGTTATTACCACAGAAGTTAATGCCAGTCAAACATATTTTAATATATCAGTAAGTACTGACTAGACAGAGGATGCATTTTTCCTTCTGATTTTTTTCCACTCTGCAGTTACCTATATTTAAGTTTTATTCCTACATTATGACTAATCACACAGATGCTATTATTTTTTCTGTGATTTCATGAGTCCGTTACAGTATAAATGTGTATAATTTAGTATATTGACTTTCTACCAAAAAACCTCCTTTTTTTCTTACATAGCTTAAAATGTATGGCTTTTCATATAGCTAAAAATCAGGGATTTCAATCAAAGCATTTTGGAGACTTAGTTCTGGTGCTTCATGATGCTACTCCTCTGCTGTCTGCCCTGCATCTCCTCTGGGGGGTTACCTACATATTGCCTGGACAGCTGAGTCTTCAACACACCAGACTTTGGTCAGCTGTATTGTATATCAACTGCTTTCACCAGCATTTGCCCTGAGATACTAGTCCGTAAAATATGGCTGCTGAAAAACAGACCTGTTCTCCTTTTTGTCACTTTTGCTAAAGAGGCAGAAATTTTCACAGAGGATCTGGGTGAACATGTCATGGAAGAGTCACATCTTAAACTGCCTCTACCGAGTCTACCACATCTTGCTTCTCTGTTACGCTGGGTGTGCAACATAACCACAGGAGGGAAAGGGGAAATATAGTCAAAGCATAATCATGCTGTTTGTTGTTTGTGAGTTTGTTTTTTTCTTCTAATGATGTCAGTATTCCAATGGTTTGCATTATTTTTCTTGTCTAGTTCAAGTGAATGGAAACTCATTCCTCTGTGTTTTGAGTTTCTTAGGTCAACTGCAAAACCTAAGCACAACAGGCTCACTGAAGAATGACATTTTAGCCTTAATGCCCAGTTTTCTCTGTTCCAGTGATTTAAAACAAATCCTTTTTATATGGCTTTTAAAGAATGTTATTCTGGACTTCACTGACATGAATATTGGCTTTAATAGTTGAATAAAAATATTCCTATGGACTGCTAAATTTTACCTTTGGATGTTATTTTAATGTTTTCTTTTTGTATGTGTTGAGAACGTGGCATTAAGTAATGAATATAAATAGCCATGCTTGGTGAAGAACACAGAATTGTTTAGCAAGCAGCCTGAAAATTTTCCTATATATTATCATCTTAAAAATATGCTGCAGAAAAAGAAATTAAGCACAAGGACAATGTACATGTAGTTTGTGAATGCATAACACTTACTATCATTGAATGGCAATTGCTGATTTATTATATGCCATCAGCTATAGACTTCATAATGTATACGTTATATCTAAATTCTCTTTAAAATGTATGTCATGGTGAATATGTATGTAGAAGTTCAAAGGATTTTTAACTGTTCTAAATTGCATAATAGCGTATTTATTTATCCTCACTTATTCAGCAATATATTCATTAAGTTTAAATGTATAGGGTCTCCAATCTGCAAAACCTCCACAGGGCTCCAGATAGGAATATGCCTCTGAAAATGCTTGTAAATCTCTTTACTGTTTAGATTAAGTGTATTCAAGAAGTCTGGTTTGAAGGCAGTTCTGAACATAATTTTTTTTCTTTTTTTTTTTTTACAAATAAATAAAAGTAATGCCTGTGAAAGGGGTGGATAAGTAATTCTGGAGTCAGGTGCTATTGAGCAATACAGTAAGCAGAGCATAGAAAATGACAGGTAATATCACAGGCAAAGTGTCCGCAAAAGTTAAAACTAGTGAACCATCAAAAAGCCCTCAACCGTATCTTCCTTTATGTTGCAGACATGATGGTTGCAATTCATTTTGGTTCATGTTCTACATCTGAAATCTGTTTCTCTACAGCTGAGAACCACTATAAATGCCTTTTGTCGTAAATTAGGAGAAATATGCATTTTTTAGGAAATTGTTGGCAATAAATAAAAAGAAGCAGAGTTCACAAAAACCTGTTCAAGAGTGTCATTCTTTTTACACATTTTTGTTGTAGTTTGAATGTATTAGAAATCAGAGAATGAGAAAGTGTTACAAAACCGAGACCTCAAAATACATACTGTATTTACGAGGTGAAATTCCCCAGCTGATCATAGTATTATAGGTCCAGATCAAGTTTAGAAGCAATTACAGAGCAATATTTGCCCCAAAAATTCTATTGTTATTTATTGCATGTTAGTGCACTAGGTTGCAAACACATTTCTAAAATTTGGCCATTATGTTAAAAAGTTTGGCTGACCCAGAAAGCAAAGATAATATAAATAGTACCAGCCTAGATACTCTGTAACACAATGGGCACAGAAAAATAAAATATGGATCATAATTAGAAAAGAATTTTCAGAGCCGTGTCCAACTACTGAGAGTAAATATTTTCATGGAAATGCAGAACAGACCAGGTGGCAATTATCAAGCTGTTATCAAATTATTGTCAAGCTTCAGTAGAACTTTTTGACCTTCCAGAAGACTGGAATACAATCTTTCATAACACATGGCTAAGAGACATCATCCTTGTAGGAGAAACCATTCCCACCCAGTTAGACGGAGCTATTGAACTAAACAACAACAAAATAGAAAGGAAGACCATTCTCGGAGTCTACAGATCTAGGAAATCAGAGGAGTCAGAACACCAGTAATAGTGGCCAATAAATACTACCAGAATTGAGCACTCAGAAAGTTTCATGGTCCCAAACAGACAGACTATGAGGAAACAATAGATGACACCAAGGCTATCTGCCTTCTGTGGAGCACAAAATTAACCTCTCACTCCAGTTTCCTTGAACTCTAAAAGCAAGAAAGGAAAGCAAAACATACGTATAGTAATTTAAATCAAAAATTGGAAGGACAAATATGTACCCCTTGAGTAAAATGTATTCCTAGTCTTATTTTAGACATAATTTATATAATCTCTGACACAAATGTTCTCTGATCATTTGGCCATACAAACCCATTCATTTCAATAGAATTATAGAACTTCTTAAAATTTGCTTTAGAATTCTAAGAATGCATTTCCAATCTTTGCAAGATCGATGTAAATCTGGATTGATTCCCTGTGAAACCATAGCATACCTCTGGAGTGAACTTATGTATGAGATTTGCATCAGATTTCAAGAATTATATCATACAAATGTAATTTTGACTGTTACGTACATCTCTCCACATAGACATTTCTCCATTTAATTTGGAATTGCTTATGTTATATTCAAAAAAATCAGTGATCTTGAGTTCTGAGTAGACCTAAACAGATATCAGTTTTGAACAGATCTGTTTTCCCTACCCAATTTAATTTGCAAAAATGCCAATTTTTATGTAGTTACCAAAGGAAGTATTTTTGTTCATTTATTTTACTAAATCTTATTTATACTGAGAAATATATTAGTCCATTAGTGAACTGTTTTGCAAATATACATGTGCATTCACACAAAGAAAGTGACAGCTGTTCTGATAATTTACCAATTTGCAGAATATTCCTCGACTCACCAAATTGTATCTCATAGCTGAATTAAATATTAGAAAATATTTTTCCAGACTATAAGAATGCAGTACACCCTCACAAAGATATTTATTTTAATGGAGGTTTCAAAAATGCTGAGAATTGGACTAAGCTGAGACAATAGGCAGGCAAGAATAACACTAAACGTATCGCCTTAGTACAATACAAATACAATATTAACCACAACAGAGATCTGGGCTATAATATTTATGTTTTTATTTATGTTTTAGCTGATAGGAATTTTTGGATCAGAGTCATCTTGTCTGAAGATTAAAGGCTTATGCTCCACTAAATTTAGTGGGACCAATTCTCTCAACAAGCCACATCTTACAGATTTGTTATATGAACACATAACATTCACAGGCTAAAGAATGAAATTAAATGGATGCAAAATTCTAATGAATTGTAGGCATTATTCTCTCATATGGCAAACATATGAATGATGCACATAGGAACAGAATTTGATTCCACACTATCTTCCTCTTTCAAGGTAGCATTCTTTAAAATTGTATATAGTGGCAGGCCTAGGCCAGTAAGTTTACCTAACAGATTTTAACAACAAACAATTCTGGAAAGAAACATTTCAGTGGAGAAAAATTCCTACCAAAATCAGGACACAAAGTCAAGTATTTTTCTGTTTAACCAAAATGACAAGATTTGTCCTTATAAAGAATAATAAGTAATAATTCTACATTTGTAATATTCTACATTTGTATATAGAGAGATTTAACTTCAGGTTCTGTTGTGCTATGGTTTATAGTTGGGAAAGTTAGGAATAGAAAATATTTCCGTATTGTTCCTACTGTATTGGCTGTGGAAGGCATGATGAAGAAAGAAAAGTAGGACAAATGAGGAAGATGTAACTTTATGATCTGGCTACTCTACACCATCATAATATCTCAGAACATACCATTCTTACACTAACGTTAGTTCCAACACAAATCTTGGAACTTATTTCATCAAGAACTGTGTAGACTTTCAGCTAACTTTGAAATATGAGATGTGCAGAGGTAAATCGAACTTTTATCTCCATTCTTGCAGTTGGTAGAAGAATGCAATAAAACAAAATAATGGCTTCTATGTTTCATTAACAAAGCGTGTGTCCATCATGATGTTTCACTCATCATCTTTGTGAATGTGTCTTGTTTTACTACTGATGCCAAGTCACTATACGTTAGAACCTCATCTCATTAATAGCTCTGAAGTGTTATGAAATTAAATAATAAAAGAAATGTAAAGAATCAAACCTTTATAATATATTTGCGTTCATCTTTGCTAGAGGGTGTTCTCATTCCAGAGAACCTTTTTGCTTTAAGAGAAAGTAATAGTAGTGCATTGCTATGGAAACCTTTTCGCCTTCATATTTTTTTCCTACTGGAAACATTTCATCACCAATTATGTTGCATTTTCTATGGCTTGGAACTTCACAAGTATGCCTTGCTTTTACCTTTACTTCTGATTTTGACTTTGTTAATATTGGAATATATTTCTCCTAAAATAATAATTTTCTTGCTGCATAAAATTTATTTTTGCACCTAAGTAAATTCAAAGCAGAAAAAAATGAATATATCATCTTTTTAATCTTCACAAGTTCTTTTCAAATGTTATGTAACTTAATTTCAATGTGAGAAGAAGAATGATTAAATGTAATTATTGTTCCACTGGCAAAAAAAGAATACAATAAAGTAATATTTTTCATTTTACTTACATTTTCTAAGGACTAAAAACTTACCAGCAAGCCCCCTTTTGAGCTGTGTTCTTCCCCCAGGCTTGCAATGAATATAAATAACTGTCATAAATTGTGCCAACAAACTGCTGAAGGAATTAAAACTGCAAAAGTAAGAATGCTTTACTGTGCTGTTGTGCCCATTACTTCACACACAGCACAGGCTCTCATGTTCTCATAGTGTGCGTGTGCACGCGTGCATGGCTGTAATGTTCTCAGCTGCACTATAAAGCATCTTTGGTTACCATAGATGATGGGGCATGTACAAGATCCTGATTCTTCTTGAAATAAATGTATATTTAAGTGAATTAAGGTTCAGAAGGACACAATAGAAAAGAATTAATTATACAGGGAGTTCCTGAGCCTAGTCATAACAGCAGTAGGTTTAAGATGGTCTCAGGCTAAATACAAATTTTTGAGGGATTTTTTTTCCCATAATAAAAAATTATTTTTAAAAAACAAATATATTTATTTAGATGAATATATCTTAATTATGTAGATATTGGTGTATACATGGTTATGCATAAAATATTCTTCTAATACGTGAAGGTATATCTATATATAAATGCAAATAGAATATGAATCATCAGATAAATAGCTATTACACATATAAAAGCTATTCTATCAAAGCTAGCTGAAAATTAGAGTTAAATTCTGCACTATATTTATTACTGAACTATATGACAAATATTCCAGACAGCTCCGTGTCATTCAAGATTCTACTAGATTTCCAACTTCTAAAGTGCTGTTCAGTGGCATGCAGAAATAACTGAAGCGGTTCATGCAGCAGAAACAGTATAGCTGGGCTAATGCTGGCTTCTGCCACACGCAAGTGTTCCTGCCAAAATATAAAATGGGAAAGTCTGAAACATTACCACTACAAGAAGTTCATTGGTACCCTTCTGGCACAAGTTCGCATCCTGTCAATGAAATGCTCACTAGTCCTACTTTAGATAAAATACAGTGAATCATCTCAAATCTTTAGTTTAAAATAATCTTGTTTAAATTGACCTTGTTGGACCAGATGAGGGAACAGTCAGATGAACCAGTACCAGCAGGGCTTTTGGGATGGCAACACAAATGAGAAGCAGAGATAAACAAATCTTAGGTAGAGGCATCTTCAAAAGCTGTTTGTCTGCTCTGTGAATGCCTTTCCGTAGCTCGTAGTCTTTTCCAATGAGGCAATTTTAATTTTAGTACCTGAGATAGCACAACATCAAGTACATACCTGAGTTGATTTTGAGAAAGCTAGCTCATGTAATGCTTTTAGAGCTATCCTGATCTGCTTATTTAATGGCAGGATCCATGGCTGTTAGCCAGTGACTCCTGAAACCATCTGGCTGTTCTCCCTCCTCTTGCTAAATGTCTCTTTCACATTTACCTTTAAGTTACTTGTGTCCTGATAGGCTCTTTTTGTGGGCCCTCTGTTATTCTTCCATATGTAGCTGAATTTCCTCTTTTTATCTTAATGAAATTGCACTGCTAATCACTGTCAAAAATGCTCCAAACACAACAATGCAGTCAAATCACAGTATCACAAAAAATATTTTTCCCGTGTAATTTGAGAAATCATTTTGAACCCGCTTAAGCCTTGGCTTAACCTATGACTCTGAGGAGGTATTTTGCTATAGAGCAGATTCAACACCAAAGTGATTCTGCAAATGTTGGCACACAGAAGATTAAGCACCAAGATTTATGTCACTGTAGGTTTGAGTAGCAGCTGAAAAGCAGCCCTGGAGACTTTGGGAAAGTAAAGGGAGAGGTGCCTACATATCTTTTGAGATGCAGATCAGAGAGTTTAAAATGCCAAGCCGAGAAAGTACTTTAATAAAATGGCATTTACAAACCTGAAACTTTTAATTATTGAATTAGTTCACCTATGGACCAGTCCAAGTGAAAGAGTTGGCCAGATTAGAAAGCATAAGTGCAAGGGTAAATAACTTGTCTCCATTAGTAGAATAGAATTCTGCCAATATTAGGAGAAACTGTTCAGGAAGTCGAATTTTAATAAAATTTATTATTTTTTAATTCATAAATAAATTTTCATCTTAAATACCTAAATTTTAAAAATTTCAGTGAAATAATATATTTTTTACAGTCTGACTTTTGCTTTCATAATAAATTTCTAGATACAAAATCATATTTGGAAGTAAAATCTGAAATGTGGGTTTTTTTGAAATGTTGAAATATTTTAACGTTTGATCTCTTAATTTCATTGTTTTCTAAAAATCAAAGTCAGCAAGTTTCAAAAGAAATTTTTTATTTCCACGATAAGATTATACAATAAAATAGATATTTTTTTTCAGAATAGATTTTTAGAGCACTTGGGAAATTCTTACAAAGCAGAAAAAAGTTGGGATTACTGAACATGTACTTTGTACCCATGGATACTTTTTCATAAAGTTGTAACATTGTACCTTTGATAATGACGTTATGTTGCTCAAAATGTTAAGATGAGAAGAAAATTTGTGAACATAAATCTAGCAGGCTCCTTTTGGAGCTGTGAAATCATTACCTTTATTGCTGCCTAAAGGCATAATGCATCACTTAGAATGGAAGCCAGCAGTGGCATTTCTCTTCCATCACTTCCAGGCTTGGTTTCAGATTTTACACTAATGTATGTACTACATGTCTTGGAACTAAAAAAGATTAATGCATAATGGCAAAAAGGTGCAGCACATTCTACAAAATAGCATACTTTCAGGGTAGATATTCTATGTTTAGGTATAAGAAATGCAGTACTTCATATTGTTGTTTTCATCACAGATCAGTAGGTGGAATCTGGGACATCACATTCTTATATTGCTTTATTTACACTATTTCAGATATGGTAATGACCAGTAGAAATTAATGGGATCTTTTAAGTGATGTGAGATCCCCCTCCACAGGAAATACTGTAGAATGCAGAATTCCTTGATATCCTGAAAATTCCAGTAATACCTCCATGCAATGATACATTTTTACAAATATTGCACAGCATTCTTCACCTATCACAGCATCCTTCACCTGTTCAGTCATTCCGTGTTTACCAATCTTGTCAAGGCCAATAACCCTTTCAAAACAATGAAATATACTTTGCCTTTCTATTCCCAAATCTCTCAAAAGACATGCTTTAGAAAAAAAAAGATAGAGAGTTGTGACGTAGGATTTTTCCATACCTCACAATTTTTGCAAGGTCATTGGTCACAGCCTTTATCAATTCACCCTTCCCTGATATAAGTCTTGCAGAGGATAAACTTTTTTGCAAAATTAATTACTGCTCTATTCCCTTTTATTTTCTTTTTAAAATATCTATCTACATGTTTTGCCTTTAAATTATTTCATTTAAAAGTGCAATAATACATATTTTCTGAATTCATAACAGGAGTGATCCATAATAGTATGTCTTTTCTCTCATGTAATCCAAGATAGAAGGTAATTAAAAAAAACATATATTACCATTCCAAAATAAAAGTCCCAGGGATGAGGAATCTATGCTTGTGTTAACTTCAGAAAGAAATACCTCTAGTCTGTGTAGCGCTGAAGCTGCTTATCCTTTCCCCATCCTAGGTGTTTGGCCTCCCCATGGAAATACTTATATATGACACAGCTTGATGCCATAAAAGCCTTTGGATTTGGTAAGACATGAAGGATAGGTAAAAGTAGAAATTAAAGGCAAGAAGATCAAAGAAAATGCATCATCATCTCCTTTTCTCCATTCTTTACGCCTGCTCAGCCCATCATTGTGTGTATCTCCTTACCGTTCTCTAACCTAACCTTTCTTTTTCCTTCACACCCATTGCTCCTCCACTCTTCCTAAAACCTACCCAGAGCACAGAACACTAGTCCCTTTTTTAATGTTATTTCTCCTTTTTATTCTTTTGGTCCCACCTGAGAATTCTTCTGAAGTTACTGTCCTCTGAGAAGGCTGTGCCATACACCTGGAAAACAATGACAAACACGGGCCCTTTTTCCTGTTCATTTCCAGAGCTCTCCCTCTGAACAATGGCTTCTAGCTCTAGCCATGTGTGCAGCTCTACCACGATTAAACCACTGCAGCATGTTTATGAGGTGACTAACACTGGTATTTCAAACTATTCTGTTCCAGGCAGACTATGAGGTTTAGAAGTAGCTATTTGTTAGCCCAGTTCCTATTCGTAAACAGGAGCCATGATCAGCTTTTAGCAAGGTGTCTGTCACTGCTTGGTAAAGATAGTGGTATTGCTGCATACCACCTCCCATCATGATTTCTACGACTTTTCTCTGTTCTGTACCCTGCAGGGTCAGTGAGCAGTAGACCCTGATTCATACAGAAATATACAGCACAAACATCAGAGCAGTGATTCTCAAACCTGATTTGTTCCGATACCGGTATCCTGCAGACACTGGTGTCATATGCAGGAGATGGAAGGCAGCAGCCGGGGGTTTTGCACCGGGCCATGAGCCAGCACGGAGGGAGGCAGGGCGCCAGCTCCACCTTCCCCTCTCACCTGGAGGCTGCACAAAGTCACTGCTGGCTCCAGAGCTCCTGTTGCTCCCAGCAGGCAGAGGAGCAGCAGCCCTCCATGGTCTCCAAAGAGAAGACAATGAGATGGATATTTAGCAGGTGTGAGAAGAGCGGCTATTACTGCTTTTTGACATGCTTTTTGGCACTAGCAGTGTACACACCATGCTTTGAGACCCCTTCTTGGAATAAATTACTGTTAACTTTATTACTGTTAACATTTTATTCTTTCCTTTGAACTATCAGACTGTTGATCATCTCATGGTTCAATCCTATAGTTTATGCCTAGTAAACTAGTGTTATTATTTGTCTGAATTTCATAAAGGTCAGTATCATCTATTTATCTATCTATCTATCTATCTATCATCTATAACAAAACAAATGTGTTTTTATTAATCTTCAGACAGTGTCCATATATTATATTAAATGAAACACTTTTTAGAACAATTTATTCATTTTTATCATTTGAATATTACAAATATTTTCAAAAGTTTTGGATTGCTGACCAACCTTAAAGAAACCCTCCAACATAAAAACTATAAGGAAAAAAAACCTTTAATACAATCAATATATTTTATTAACATCAAAGATCACTTTCTATAGTTATTGTAAATGTATATACTATTTTATATTTTGGGGTTTTTTTATCCTTAACGTTTTCTCTCTGGTAAAGAGAAAAAAAATTACAAAAACTTTAAGAAAGCATTAAAATTCAGTATATGTATGGGATGACTTATAAAGAACAAAGTGAATGCTAGAGATAGCTGACAACTTGTAGATGAAATTTATTTAACCTGTCAATTGAGGAAAAGTTTGCATTGTTGAATTTTACTGACATATCTAATGGCAAGAGAATAGGGGAAGGCAATGAATAAATTGAAAGTTAGTTGACTAGATGATGCACTGAAATACGTACCTAGGATTCTCAGAAAAATTACTGTCGGCCTGGTCTTGACACTGCAACTACAAGCATAAACATTCTTTTCAGTAATACTAAGACAACCTCAAAAGATTCCAGAGTCGTGAGAAACCCACAGATTATTATTATCTACCAAAACTAATCTGGTTATTTACATTTTGGAATTTGTTTTTTCTGTCTTTGTTTCCAATTGAGCTTTTTCTCCTCATATATCTAAAATTATCCTTCCCCTTTCAAATGCGGATGATACTCAAGAAACCATTGACATCTTCATTTCTCTTGTGCCTAAACTTGCAGTCTCTTTGATAATTTCCAGTCAAGAAGCCCTCCAATACGCATTACAACATTTCAGCAGAAAGGCTGTTAGAAACTTGAAGGAAGCAAAATTTCTGGGGTAAAAGATGACTGCTTATTTTTCCTGCTCTTTTTAAAAGCAGTTTAAATTCTATCCAGAGAACAGCTGAAAAAATGGCTTATTTTGTAACCTCTGAGATGATATTTGCAGTACCTTGGTTACAGACACCAGTCTAAAATTGTACTCTCTAATCAGTAAGTGAAATTCATCCTGTTTATATTTTTGTGGTCTGGTGATATAATTATAGCTGAAGTGTGGAAAAGTCCTTGTTTTCAGCCCAAGAATGAATTTCACCATATCTCAAGCTTTCACATCAAACTATTCATACAGACCTTTACAAAAAGATTGAAAACAACAACTAGCATATATCTATGGAGCTGTCTTCCTTCCTAAGAAGATGTTAGCTATGTACATCACAAAAACAACAGAAAGCTTAATTCTCTGTAAGTCTAGCTGAAACTGCTTGTAAAGCTGCTTTTCATTGTTTACCTCCTACTCCTTGAAGATAATAAGACTGCCTTCTAAAAGAAGATTTTCGTCAGGGTCCCATGTGATTCTTTTTCATCTCATCTCTACTGCTGCATGTTTAATAGAACAATGAATTGTCAAGCAAATCTGAAATCACGTTAAGTCCAGAAACAGAGAAAGTAATCCAAATAACTCCTTCTTCACTTTATGATTTTTGTATCTATAACATCTTTAACAATATTAGTGTCAATGTCCAATGACTATACTAATTTTTACTATAAAAAGAGAAAATGATACTGCATTAATAAAATAAGGAAAAAAAATTAAAACTGATGGGGCCAATTTATCTCCAATATGACATGAAGGGAAAATATACAACAAGTCATATGCGTTACTCAACTTTGACATGAAACTGAAAAGCTCTATTGACGTTCGTTCCTTTATGGAAGTTCACTCCTACAAAATGTTGTGATGATTTGTAGTAAAGTAGCAGTCATCTTCTGAAATGAAAAGGGCACTGATGATGATTCAAATTCTGGTTGCAACTTAAGCTAACAGCAAGAAAAGAGTTAATCGGGATTTTCTGTTTCTCTGAGGACATACTGTTTTTATCTTACTAAAAGATTTCTATTTTTATTTCTGTTTCACTCTTAGAGAAAAGGTATTCTGCTGGAGCATGTTTCCATTATGCTTCTTTCCACTTATTCCCAACATAAAAATTTTAACTACCTGCCTTCATTTCAGATATGTGAGCTGCAGATTCTACATAATGACCTGAGGATGACAGGAAGGGTTTCACAATCAGTTCCAGACAGCAACGAGGTGGACTTTCCAGGATGGGGATGTCAGGAAGACTGTTTGCTTAGCTCCATATAAGACAAATGCTTCAGGTTGCTACTTCTTGGGTTTTTCAAGTTGCATCAGCCCCTATCCTTGTAGAGTTCACATTCATGAAGCAGCTGAAAAGCTGTAAAGTGTGCCCTGATGCAGAGCGTGACCTTGGTTTATTTATAAACTCAGAGAGAGAAACCTTATTAAAGTTCGGGCCTGTGACTGAAACATTCTCCTGTATTCTAACTGCAACAGTTAGTAAAAACTAACAGAGCTGTGGACAGTTATCTGGGCAAATAAAAGAGAAAAAATAAGACAAATAATCATATCATCATCATAATTATGCAACAGAATCAATCATCTGGGATGCAAATTTCCAACATGAGTGCTCTGGGAACAACTTGACCTCCATAAGGAGTTACTATCTCCTGTTGTAACTGAATGTATTTACCACCTTAGGGTTCAATTACAGCTATCATCTTGAAACGGGAGTGATCCCTGAAGAAACTTAAAATGATAGATACTCTAGAACATTAAATCGTAAAGGGATTTTGTTGGTCATTGAGACCATTCCCTTGCTGGTGTTAGAGCAGATCATCACATCACATAATCCATTGATCAAGCTCCATTTTCAAAGAAGTTACTTTTATGGGCTTCTTGTCTCCTCTTCCCTCTCTCCCTCCTGCTGTGATTCATCCTTCTTCCCTCTACTGCAAAGCCCAAATTCTCCAAAAGGAAATAAATCAGGTTTTGTTCTTGAACATTTCAAACACAGAATTTGCAACAAATTATTGCTTAGGATAATCTTAATTTCCTTAAGTAATTGTTCTAATTATTTTTTTTTTTTAAAAAGAGAAAAAGAAAGGAAGTGAGGGAAATAAAATGAGGGAAATGGTTCTGTTTAGTTCTATGTCTTACTGTTATAGTTTTCTAGCATGGAAATCATGTCTCTTTCCACCTCTTTCTCAGAGCTTTGGTTTTCCTTACTCATTTTCCCTAAGACTGCTTTTTTTGAGAACCTGTTTATCTCACAGCCATTACTGATTAGCACTGTAAAGTGCACTACAGTGGATTAAAATTAAAAATGAAGGAATAAAATGGTAGGTATCTTATGCAGAGCCTCAGCACCTGATTCACCTCATCACATACATCATAGAAGTATCAAATTGCCCCATCCATGGTTTTATCCACTGTGTAAAATTATTGCTGGCAACTGCTTGGCTAATAAACTTAGGTTAGGCACTGAAGCACGGGTTTTACCTACGTATCCAGCAGTCAATCCTACTGTGAGCATACCTCATCTGGACTGGTTGCCTCTTTGCAACCATATCATCATTATGAAGTATAAACCAAGCTTCACGTTTTTCTAATATCACAAATAATAACATAATTTCCTGTAAAAAACCAAGTTTTATTAAAACTTAGATTTTCTTTAGAAAAATTTGAGCCAGTTTTAAGCTTGAATTGGGAGATTATCAAGTGCCTGGTGGATGTCGAAGTAGTAAATTGTCTCCACGTGCTGTGATACTACTGTTGTAGTTGACACATGCACACTTATTTAATCTGCAATATCAGCAGTGGTTTTAGGTCTCAGGAGTTGCACCTTCAACATACACTTGGCATCAATTTTCACAGTACTGTGTGGTGAAAAATTTCAAAATACAGCCACAGTTACATTATGTACAAGCTATTTTGGAAATTTATCCCAAGTAAGTTTAATATGCAAGGCATATTGCACCACTGATTCCACCGGGAGCAGTCTGAGGAGTATCAAGAAGGATTACAGAGCCTTGACGGCAGTGGTAAAGGACTCTGGAGCACAGGTAATTTTTTCATCAGTCCTCCCCGTCAAAGGGAAGGGGTTTCAAAGGACCAGATGAATCCGGCGAGCCAACAGGACTGGTGCCACAGACTGGTGCCACAGACAGGTATGGGACTGGTGCCACAGACAGGGGTTCGGCTACTTAGAACATGGGACTCGCTCTGAGAAACCATGTTTACTGGGGGATGATGGGGTCCATCTCTCAGAGAAAGGGAGGAGCATCTTCATTCATAGGCTTGCCAAGCTGGTGAAGAGGGTTTTAAATCAAAGTTGCCAAGGGAAGGGAACATCAATACATTCCACTCCTACCAGTTTGATGCTAGTGCCAGCAATAGATGCCCAGAGTCTGGAGCAGGTCAGAGGGAGAGTACCTGGAGTGCAGCACAAAGGAATTCCAGCCACTCCAGCCAGTAAGTCAGCGTCACTGGGGGCCCAAATTAAATGCCTCTATGAAAGCGCATGTAGCATGGGGAACAAACAAGAGGAGTTAGAGATGGGCACATGCCTGCAGGGCTATGATCTTATTGTCATCACAGAGACATGGTGGGATAGCTCCTGTGTCTGGACGATACAGAAGGATACAGGCTCTTCAGGAAGGACAGGCAGGGGAGACAAGGAAAAGGAGTCACCTTCTGTATCAATGACTAGCTGGAATGCAGGGAGCTCTGCCTGAGCATGGATGAGGAGCCAACTTAGAGCTTATAGGCCAGGATTAAAAGGAGGGCAGGGACAGGTGACATTACAATGGGGGACTGCAACAGGCCACCTGATCAGGAAGACTGAGCAGATGAGGTGCTCTATAGACAGATAGGAGCAGCCTCACATTCGCAAGCCCTAGTCCTCATGGGGGACTTCAACCACCCTGGTATGTGTTGGAGGGACAGCACAGCAGGGCATAAGCAATCCTGGAGGTTCCTGGAATACGTCAGTGATAACTTCTTTCTCCAAGTGATAGAGGAGGCAATGAGGAGAGGTGCTATGCTGGACCTTGTTTCCAGCAACAAGGAGGGGCTGGTGGGGAATGTGAAGCTCAAGGGCAGCCTTGGCTGCAGTGACCATGAAATGGTGGAGTTCAAGATCCTTAGGGAAACGAGGAGGGAGAACAACAAGCTCACTAACCTAGACATCAGGAAAGCAGACTTTGGCCTCTTCAGGGATCTCTGTGGTGCTGTGGGATAAAGCCCTGGAGGAGAGAGGGGCCCAAGAAAGCTGGTTAATATTCAAGGATCACCTCCTCCAAGCTCAGGAGCAAGGCATCCCAAGAAAGAGGAAGTCAGGCAAAAATGCCAGGAGGCCTGCATAGATGAACAAGATGCTCCTGAAGAAACTCAAACAGAGAAAAGAAATCCACAGAGGGTGGAAGCAAGGACAGGTAGCCTGGGAGGAATACAGAGAAATTGTCCAAGCAGCCAGGGATCACATTAGGAAAGCTAAAGCCCAGATAGAATTAAATCTGGCCAGCGATGTCAAAGGCAACAAGAAAAGCTTCTACAGGTATGTCAGTGATAAAAGGAAGACTAGGGAAAACGTGAGCCCTCTCCAGGAGGAAACAGGAGACCTGGTTACCTGGGATATGGAGAAGGCTGAGGTACTCAACTTTTGCCTTGGTCTTCACTGGCAAGCGCTCTAGCCACACCATCCAAGTCACAGAAAGCAAAGGCAGGGACTGGAAAAACTGCCCACTGTAGGAGAAGATCAGGTTTGAGACATCTAAGGAACCTGAAAGTGAACATGTCCATGGGACCTGATGAGATGCATCCGCGGGTCCTGGGGAAACTGGTGGATTAAGTTGCTAAACCACTGTCCGTCATATTTGAGAAGTTCTGTCAGTCTGGTGAAGTTCCCACTGACTGGAAAAGCAGAAACATAACCCCCATTTTTAAAAAGGTATAAAATGAAGATCCAGGGAACTACAGGCCAGACAGTCTCACCTCTGTGTCCGGCAAGATCATGGATCAGATCTTCCTGGAAACTCTGCTAAGGCACATGGAAAATGAGGCAATTGGTGACAGCCAACATGGCTTCACTAAAGGCAAATTGTGCCTGACAAATTTGGTGGCCTTCTACAACAGGGTTACAGCATTGGTCGATAAGGGAAGAACAACCGACATCATCTACCTGGATTTGTGCAAAGCGTTTGACACTGTCCTGTACGACATCCTTGTCTCTAAATTGGAGAGACATGGATTTGATGGATGGACTGCTCGGTGGATAAGGAATTGGCTGTGTGGTTGCACTCAAAGAGTTGTGGTCAACAGCGAAATGTCCAAGTGGAGACCAGTCATGGGTGGCATTCCTCAGGGGTCACTACTGGCAGCAGCACTGTTTAACATCTTTTTCAGTAACACAGGCAGTGGGATTGAGTGCACCCTCAGCAAGTTTCCTGATGACAGCAAGTTGTGTGGTGGGGTTGACACACTTGAGGGAAAGGATGCCATCCAGAGGGACCTCAACAGGCTTGAGAGGTGGGCTTGTGCAAACCTCATGAAGTTCAACAAGACCAAATGCAATCTTGCTTGTGAGTCAGGGCAATCCCAAGCAGCAATACAGGCTGTGGAGAGAATGGCTTGAGAGCAGCCCTGAGGAGAAGAACTTGTGGGTGTTAGTGGATGAGAAGCTCAACATGAGCTGTCAATGTGTGCTTGCAGCCCAGAAAGCTAACCGCATCCTGAGCTGCATCAAAAGAAGTGTGCCCAGGAGATCGGGGGAGGTGATTCTGCCCTTCTGCTCCGCTCTTGGGAGACCCCACCTGGAGTAACATGTCCAGCTCTGGGGCCCCCAACATAAGAAGGACATGGACCTGTTGGAGCAATTCCAGAAGAGGGCCGCAAGGATGATCAGAGGGCTGGGGCACCTATGCTATGAAGACGGGCTGAGAGAGTTGAGGTTGTTCAGCCTGGAGAAGAGAAGGCACCAGGGAGACCTTATAGCAGCCTTACAGTACTTAAAGGGGGCCTACAGGAAAGATGGGAAGGGACTCTTTATCAGGGAGTGTAGCAATAGGATGAAGGGTAATGGATTTAAACTGAAAGAGGGTAGACTTAGATTAGATATTAGGAAGAAATTCTTTACTGTGAGGGTGGTGAGACACTGGAACAGGTTGCCCAGGGAAGTTGTGGATGCCCCATCCCTGGAAGTGTTCAAGACCAGGCTGGATGGGGCTTTGAGTGACCTGATCTACTGGGAGATGTCCCTGCCCACGGCAGGGGGGTTGGAACTAGATGATCTTTAAGGTCCATTCCAACGTAAACCACTTCATGAATCTCTGATTCTCTGATTCTATTATTATTATTCTATTATTTACCAACTTTTTGATAAATATTTAAAACCCCAAATATTTATATAATCTGATTAATTGTTAGTCTGTTAGTCTGTTAGTCTGTTAGTCCATGGGGATTGATTTTTCAAAAATAGCAAACTATTAAAACCCAAATAATTTTTATACCTGGCTGAATTATATGCTTCTCTCATTATATGAAATTAAATCTGTCAGAATAATCCACAAAAAATATCAGTCATTTTCATGGATTAATTCGGGTACCTTTAGCTGGTTTATTCCACTGTTTAGAGATGGCTAATTTCAAGTGTGCTTCAAGTTAAATTTTTGTGGCGCATATGGGGAATTGTAAAGTTCAGCTGATTGTATGAACTTTTTTTTTTGCAAACGCCAAACTCATTGTATTTGTTGTTATGGTTTTCTTCCTCTGCTATTGCCTTCTAAATGTCTAAATATAGCACGTAAAAACAGGCTAGATTATACTAATCTTCTCAAGAGTGTTAACTATGGAAAGAAAACCTTGCTTTGCAGTGCAACCTGTTCTACTTAACATACATAATGTCTTCTGTAGTCAGCATCTATCACATAGTTCTATCCGTGATTTTTGTGTGTACATTTTAGAGAATTCTAACAAAGCTAAAGAAACAAAAGTGATTTCTTATATCTTTATTTCAATGGATGGCAAGTGGTATCATATACATGGACCACTCAGATGAATGAGTTATTTTTAATCCTGCTACACGCACATTTCTGCTGATGCTGGATTCTCTATGTGGAGACTTAAGCACCTTTCCCACTGTGATGGATATCACCTCCAAAAAGGAAAAAGGCAAAAGCATAACCATGGACCTCAATATCTTCTAAATATGCAAGACCTGTTGTCTGGAATTACACTTCTTTCAAATAACCTATCAGTACTGCAAAACAAAAATAAAAACATAAGAATGTTTCAGCCATATGCTGTAGTGTAACAGTTTATGCAACAGTTCAAGAAATGGGGAGATATAGATTAAAAGGTATATAAATTAAAATAGTGGTACAAGCTACCACATGAATAAATTGTCAGGAAATCAGAGGGATTCTCATTCTTTTGATACATCATAGTCAAGATATGAGGCCAAATGTAGATTGCTGGGTTCAGTACAGAGAGTCATTTAATACACTATAATGATGTGCTCATGCTTGTTCTTAATACTAATTAATCTGAGCCACTCATTTTACACCTCTGCTCAGGTAAGAAGGTCATCTGGGTAATTAAGCTCCCCTATGTATTGATTTGGTTTTTTCCAAGTATGGTAGGATAAAACTGAGTATGGTCCTGAGTTACATGCTACACCTTTTGCTCTGGGGCACTACAGCATGCTATGAACTTCATCCTAGTGGAGAAAAAAACATAAATTAATTGTAATTGAAAGAAGAACCTCAGAGAGACATTTTCTTTTGTGTGTGTGCTTTAATAAGTCAGCAAAGTAGGTTTGAAATGGATTGGATTGTCAATGCCAATTGACCTTGGAAACAAATGGAGTAACACAAAAAAAAAAAAAAAAAGAGAAAAGAAAAAGCTGTGAGTCAGGTTGAAATCCGAGTAAAACCAAGCAATGAGACAGAAGAAAAGAATCCACTGCATGTGCTGGGGTGTAGTACAAATGAAAAACGTTATTCATCTGTGACATTTTTAAGCTGGGTTGAAAAGCTGAACAAAAATAGCAGAAAATATAGTTCTGAGTATAAAGTGTGTGTAAATAAAGAAATCTCAATGAAATTAAGTAAGCCACTGTCCTGGTTTGAGGTAAAACCTAATAAAAAAGTGGCACTTATATATGTATTTTTTGTTTAAACAGTCTTTGTTAAATAAAGCCACATCATGGTATTGTTACTTAGTTTATACAGAGTTTATAAATTGTGAAGGAAGGATCAAAGGAATTCCTCTTAAATCATGTTGAAGGTTAAGACTAACTCTGAGAGCATCCACTAGCCCCCAGGCCACATGGTGCCTAAAGGCTGATGTCCATGCTGCCCAAGGCTGGACTCCACTAGACTGCACAGGCTGTCTCCATATTCTGTAAAACTTTGTCGTTCTCTTCCAAACTCCTTGTGGTGTCCCTCTGAGCTTAAAACCTACTTTTTCCTGTACATTTCTTTCCAGTAATGTCATGACAATTAATAGCAAGCTATCACTTGATGGAGTGGGAGACACAACTATTTTACAACAAGAACAAGACCTCCACGGAAGCACATTAAGGATTATGGAGAGTTAAGAGAGTCTAATGTTTCTGATAAAGCCATAGAGTCTACCAAGAATGATCCCTAGAGAGAACTTCCACCAAAACAAAGACTTATCTAAATGGGAGCTAGCTGATCTGCTCTGAAAGGAAGCTTGGAAGTACTCCGATACATATGTGTAGATTAGGAGCAGAGAAGAAGCTGGATTGAGCCCGATGGCTGAATTAGTTGATGATGAAGAAGTAGCCAGAATCTCCCACTCAGCTGAAAAGTAGAGTTCCATTATTTCGTGAAGGTAAGGGAAGGGAATTCCCTTGACGTGCCACTGTGTGTGCATTACACTGTTGATATAGTGCTTTTGAATGGCTCCTTTTAGGTGTAGATTTGCCTTGTCTCTGTACCTAGATTTGTTTGCAATTTGTAGTGCAAAATTTGTTTGCACTACAGAACATTGCTGTGCTCTCTTTAAGATTTTCATCATGGCTAAGCCAAGACTGAAATTGTGCAGTGGTGCACCATCTAGAGATCACCACTTGTAATATAGAAAAATGACAATGCAGTGTAGCAATGACAGCAAAACGGCCTGTCCAGAAATCTACTTTGCATTGCCTATTAAGTACAGCTGCACAGTGTGTACCTACGGTTCGTGCAGATTACATTGCTTGCAAGGATGATGTGTGAATATATGGTCCTATAACCATAACATAAAGTGAAATTTTCCTACCTTCTTCTTTGTATGGTACTAGTCAGTAATGTAGGTGTACCATATGTGGGTACATTTGAAGTTTGAACTGTGCTGTTTTTAGAATATAGCGAGGAACAGTATAGACATTTTGCTTTCACCCTTAGATCTGCTCAGAACTATAGGCATAAAACTTTTGTTGTTGTTGTAGAAAAGCCTGCTAAAAAAACTGTGTGTGATATCACTTGGCATTTCTCCATATGTAAGTAAAATTTGACCGAACATTATGTATTTTGATGTAATTACTACTAGTGAAAATTTTAGCAAAATAGAGGACAAAGTTATTCTTCACAGAAAGACACCCATTCATACATATTTAACAAAACCCGTGTTTTCACAATCTGGCAGATGACTCACTGGTTGCTGCACTAGTTTTCCCGTGCCCTGAATCCAAGGCAGCATTGGAAAGCTTAATTCTATCAAGGTCTTGCTGAATTTAGGAATCTGTCTTTCCAGCACACAGACTGGATTATCCAGGCTCACACTAGGGCTGTCAGGGCTTCAATCCATATTGCCATACTCTTGTCTGACCAGTAATCATATCCCTTTCTCTCTTTTTCTTTCTTTAGCAGACAGATGGTGTTGGTGCCTGGCTGTGTCCTAAAATAGTTTCTAACTTTGCAATCAATTCCTCAGTCTCTTCACACTCAAATGCATTTCATTTTAGCCCTTTGCTCTCTACGTCAACACATATTCGATGTTCCCTTAATGATAAGCTTACAACTCATTCCTTTTTGCATTTCTATTCATTTTGTTTTGCTTGGGTACATATAGTCTGAAAACTCCTAAACGAATACAGCCCTATAAATTGAAAGGAGAAAAAAATGTCAGCTGGAGATTATGTTCCTGTGTGGAATAAAAAGGAAACCTGTAATAAACTTGCTATAGAAGCAGAGAGTCTGATATTCAGTCATGAGCCCCTGAACTATATTGCCCCATATAAAAACATGAGATAACAACAAAAGAGAAGCACTTTAGCCATCTTGATATTCGATGAATGTGCTAACTGCTTTTGTGGAATTGCAGTGTTCTTCAATGTGTTACCTTTATCACACTGAGACCTGCATAAAAATGAAATGTCATACTCCAATACACTTCTAGTCAGTCATACAGTTTATTTTCTTGTCCCCTGATAGAGTTCGCAAATTTAATAACTGTCCTTTATCCTTGTCTCAATTCTCTTTCAGCTTTCTATTCAGCTTTCCTTCTGTCCTGACTTGCAGGAAGTACTTCATCTTCCTATAGCAATCATAATAGAAAGAAAGAAAAAGGATGATATCAACTGCCATTTAGAAGAGCATGAGGGGTGATCAGGCCACTTCAATGTTGAGAGAAAAAGAAATGTTCATTGCTATTCTGCCACATACAGTTTAACCTATTTAGACATTTGCTGCCTAAATTAATTGGATAGTTCAAAGAAAAAATTTATTAAGATTCTTATTAAATGTGCCTCACGTTTTGTGTGGGAAAAGTATAATTTATCCTTAATAAAAAATAATAGGGTTATTTGGAAGAAACTGCTGATAACATCAAAATTATTTTTCATCTGATTAAAATGTCTAATGATGAATTTTTGCCTTTTTGTTTTGGTTTGTGCAACTATGATTAAGAATGACTCTGTAGGTCTCCAAATAGTCTCTAAATGACAATGACAATCTCTAATGATGATATCATTAATACTGGTATTTAATTCTTCCAGAATGTTCACAAATGAGAATGAACTGAACTCACATTTTCTCTGAATTGAAAATACTGAAAAAAAAAATCTCTAGAACCACCTGTTACTATGTCAGACGTGCTTCTGTGGCGATACATGCAATCCCTAAGAGCAAAACCCTGATCTTTTGAAGTGCTGATCAAGGTTTGTATGTGAAACAGTAGCCAGCTCCTTCACAGCTATGAAGTATCAGCTCAAATTATCACTAGGCAACATATTTTTGTACATTTAATAGTAATATGGGCTCAATCCAAAGCTATTTTAAATTAATGTAGATCTTTCTACTGATTTTCATGGGCCTTAAAAACAGAGAAATCTTGTATCTCTATGCATTTTGCAAGAAGGGTGCTTGATGGAAGCACAGGAGCATAGGAGATGCTGAAGTACTATTTGACTAAAAAAAAAAAAACAACAATGTAAAGAAAATTTTTTAAAAATGGTATATGAGGTATATGTGGGCAGGTGTAACTCCGAGGAGATGAGTAGAAGGGACTATGGGAATGAAACAAGGGGCACAGTGCTGCCTTAAACTCAAGGGAAACTGTTGATAACAGAACTGAACTACCACCTGGAGCAAAGTAAGGGAAGTTGAGGCTGTTGTAAAAGGATAATGACTTTTTGTAATTGGAGTAGAAAGCCACATAAAAATTTAAGCAAAACCAGACCAGACCCGAGCTTACAATATGGAAGACAAACTAGACAATATATACAATCTGAAGAGAGAAGGGATGTGCAATACAGGGAATACCTTTGTTTCAGGCTTGAGTTGAATATGTTGGATGCCATTGGGCTGATCAGTGGTTGGTGACCACTACAGGAAGAAAAGATGGGATCTGGGAATTTTAAATGTAATCTGATCATCTAAATGATAGCTCTCGCTTCTGTCAAGTCAGGCATTGTTTTAAATTTCTGGTCCAGAAATAGATACTGTAGAGATTTGGCAGCAGTTTCCAAGATTTTGAAATTCCAGGACTACATTTTTTTGATAGACATTTTTATTTCTTTTGAAGTTGTAATAACTTGGATAACTGTAACAGTATAATAAAATCAATCTTTGAGAAAATTATTTGTATTGTGGAACAGTGTGATCAATGTGGTACATTCTGCACATAGAAATTGACCAGAATTTTATACGAATTTGTTTTCCCAAAAGCCAATTAACAGTCCATTATTCTTGAAGGATTTTTCCATGCAGGTAAACAACCATTCATAGGAGACTGACTGTAATTAGAATTAATTTTGCATACTTTTCCTGTTCACAGAAAACAGGCTTATGCTCTTATTCTAGGTAACCATTCAAATCCCAAGACTGGGCACATTTGGTGCAACTCCAGTGTTTTAAGAGATTGAATTTTGTGTTCATTTTTGTTCTCATTAGAGAGCGTTAATAAAATGACAGGCATCGCGATATTTCAAAATGACTCAGAATGAAGCCGTTTTCATGACAGATTTCACAAACGGTATGGAACAATTATTTTGAGGAAAGGAAAACAGAGACCTTCAGTAGCCTGCTGCAGGAGAAAGGTAGATTTCTAGTTAAGCTGTTTCATATAGTTTTCAGGAGACTTGTCGTTGTTTCATACCATTTTAGAAGTTTCCTGTGTGACCTTAGGCAAGTTTTTTAATTTCTCTGTGCTTCTTTCCTCTTCATGTAAAATGTTTTATTTCTCACAGCATCATTTTTCATCACCGTGGAACTGGTGGAATTCATCCTAACTGTGCAAACTCCCAGCCCCATGAAAGTGCCAACATAATAATAATATTTAACTGAGGGGGAAAATAAATTAGAAGATGCGGCACTTCTGGCATTTCCACTGCTAGCAAACATGCTATCACTTTCCCTAATAATTACTTCAGGTTGTACATTGTCGACATTTACTACAAGAAACAAAACAGCAATAAAAAGCAAATATTGTGAAAGGTACAAATATAAAATAAATAAGATACCTTGGATCACAGTATTTACTGAAAACATTGATTCATTTCTTGAAATGTTGTTTGTGTAAAAGATACATACAATTTTCTTATTAGGTTACCAATCTGTTGTTCTTATTAATCAAAGAAAAAACAACATGAAAATTACTATATTCATTTATTTTATTCTAGTTTATAATGTGATGTGAGACATCAATCAAAATGCTCCCCTAGCCCTTAGTGAGTTCTCGATCAGGACTGTATGGTGCAATAGTAAAAAGATAAATGCCCCTACAATGTACTGAATTGGATAACTGCAGTTAATTTCATAAATATGTTTTCCTACATGAGTAGAAGTTGCTTGAGTTAGAAAAACATTTACCTCTTAAAGATTTGTACCCAGATGTATATACATTTTGATTATTGCATATGTTGCATCTTCTTCTTCTACCACTGTCACTGGGAAACAGCAAGTACATTGCTACATGCTCAGGAGGGAGCCTTCTTGTTTGTGGTTTCTGTGCCCATAACCTCAGTGGACCCTGGAATCCACAAGGAGTCTCCTTGTGCTGCCACATGCTCAATGCAGATGGCATCTTCAGAGAACACATTGGCAGACACACACAAGCCCATATTTAGCATGTGCAAACAACATTTTTTCAGGAGTTTGTAAGTCAGCCAAAGGCAGGTGTCTTTTACACAGATAACAACACAGCTCTCTGACCTCATGTTGATCATCTCTTCTATTTCTCCAGCTTCCCAATTCCAAGTCTTTGCTTATAGTAATAAAGCGTTAGGTTTCTTCATCCAAATTATATGGTTTGTTTCATAAAGATGAACAAATTATTTTTCCATTCCCAAAGAACAGTTGATGTGTTTTAGCTGAAATTTAGAAGTTATGTTAGATGTTCAGCCAAAAATGTCACTTTCAATTCAACCAACAGCATAAGAATAGGGAGAATAACCACACTGTGAATTTAACTTGCAAATGTAAATTCAAACATAAATTTTTAAGAACATTTAAACAGATTCATTATGGACTGTCCCTAATATGTCCTAGTTCTTTCACAATAAGTTTCCAAAAGTTTCAAAAGAGGCAAGTGAATGCTGTCTCTGGTTTATGCAGATTGAGGATCTGTCTCAATCCTCTCTAAAGCGATGCACAATAAAATTTCAAAGCAATACGTGATGTTTCAATAAAATGAATGCCTGAAGTGTCCTATTGATCCTGCTTTGACTTATGAACTCTCTTTTCAAAACCTACATTCATATTTGTATGTGGTTTATAAAGTATATTAAATATATACTTTAGTCAAACAAACACTTTACAGGCAAATGAATAAACTTAAATTCATATATTCAATTACACCTGTGCCAATAATTGTTTCAAACAAACATCTTCATGAAGGCTTGTTATTTAGATAACAATCACCAGTGAAGAGCAAACAAACATTCTAACAAACACTAAACAGTTCTGTAACTTCAAATTGATTTTTCAGCTACTCAGCTGTTGCATCCATGGATTTTGATTACCTCGGTTTAGAAAGCTTTAATCTATAATGAATATTTATTCTTCTGAGAAAAAATAAAAAAGTCAGTATCTCCTTGAGTTCTTACTAGAATTGTCAATTTGAAAGAATTAGTGCAGATGAGGAATGAGGACAACAGGGGTCAGGACTCAAATGCAACGTTGTGATGAAATGCATTTTTCTTCCCTTTCCCTCTGCTTCTCAACATGTTAGAATATACCACTTGGGAAGAAATGTCTCTTTATTATATTGATCCACATGCTGAAAAAAAGGAGAACTTAACACATATACTTCAACATATGAATTTGTAGTTTACTTTGAGCATATGCTGTATTTCCTAGTCACACAGAATATTCTTGTCACAATAGCGTTTCATAATTTATATACCAGACACACCTGAAAATTATTTTCACATATGGAATTAAAAAGCTAGAAGATGTATATTTTTAGTCAGATAAAGTAAACCTAATCATATTTATGTACATATTTGGGTGAAATACATTTGGGTGAAAACATGGGCCCAGCAACATCAAATTGTAAAACCTTCACCATGATCAGTTATTTGAAAGATTGTTTCACTTAGAAGAAAGAATGAAAAAGTAAATACGCCATCTTGCATCTACAGTACAGCTAAAGAAATCAGTTTTCAAATATTTTTATTGATTTTCTATGTGAGCTTGGACAAGTCAGCTAATGGAATTTTTTCTTTCAGAGATATTAAAATGGGAAGTTGATACTGGAATATATATTGAAAAAAATCCTTATTTGGAAAAGAGTTAGTTTTGAGTAATGGACATCTATCAGTGGAATGATCTTCAATCAAAATATCCCCCAAAGCATGTTAAACTTAGGTCATGTTTCAAATATTTATACTTAAATCTATGTATCTATGCCAGTGTATATATATATTTAGGTGTATCCTGAGACCTTACTGCTCTCAGGATATGTGTATGTGGTAGAGTATAGAACTATGTGGAGGCTTCTGAGCTAGCTTCCTAAAAGCAAACATAGAATGAGCATTAGTGCAACTGTCCCACCAGGTGAACACATATACCCTGCTTTTCAACAGACTTTATTCAGCAGGCTCTGATATCATATAGTCTTGCAGTCTGCTCTGCTGGGCAGCTAGACCACTAGCGGCAATCAGACTAGAGGTGGCCCCAGCAATCAAACCTATTTGTGGCTGCCCTATCTTGTCTTATGACAAGTGCATGGTTCTTACGACGAGTTCATGGTTCTTACGACGAGTTCATGGTTCTCCCAGATGACTACAACACCCAAATTATGTATTTTTCATCTAAGATGAAATACAATCTGAAATACAATTAACTTTTCTCCAGAGCTGAGAAAATTGAAAGCTACAGCTGAAATAGTTGTTATTGTATCTCAGAATGATCACGGTAGCTAAAGATGGAAAAGACTTATCACGTCAGATGTTTCACTTTCCTGCATTATAGTATCTTCTTAGAGAAAATATACCAGTCCCAACTCGAGAGTAGAAACTTTCCATCTACGAGGTACCATTCAAAGACCTAAAAGAAATAAAGTGAATAAAAGCTACTGAAAGGGAAGCTCTCTAGTTCACGGTTCAGACAGGACTGAACGTGAGGTGTACAGTCTTGTCACAGGTTTGAACTTGCAAAGCTTTCTCCTTAGTTAAAAGACAAGGGCACTCTCTTTCAGGAGTAGTCAGCCTAACTGTTACATTTTCCCATAATGACATGATAAATTTCTCTCAGCCCTGCAAGTCTTTCAGAAAAGTGCATGATGGTATCCAGTCACAAATTACTGGATACTCTCTTTGAAAGAATTACATTCCTGCAGCATAAAAGAATCTCCACAATACAGGTCAAGATAGAAGATATTAAGTTCCTTTACAGATGCCATTGAAGAAGAGTGTAGCCAGACTTAAATAGCATAACATGCAGAGACCAGAAATAAAATATAAACCTATTTCATATACATTACTTAAAAACGTACCACATTATGTGGAGGATGCTGCAGAGATACGCTGATGTAGTGCATTATATCATCAACGTTAAACAACTAGCTAATACTATAGAACTGAAAGAATAATGTTTCATTTAAAATGCCCTGAGAGGAATATTTCGTCGTGGTAGTTGAGATACGGGCAGCCCTGATGGCACGTATTCAAATACACAGCAGGTTTCATAATGGATGAAAATCCCCCTGCTACATACACACAGAGGAAACTAAGCTCTGCACCCCGTCTGATATGTGCAAAGCCTGAGAACATGGCTTTGTGTGGTAATGACTCCATACACATTTGACAGGATAGAACCAATCAATTTCCTTCAAATATATTGATGCCAGGTAATTAACCAGATCCGATAATTCACTGTCAGAGGCAGATGTTGATGATTATACTTTAATGTCTAGTTTTACACTGCTATGCCCCACACCAGGACAGAGAAGATGATTGCAAATGGTTGGGTTGAACTGCTCACACTCTTTTCAAATAAATTAAGGAATATAAGATGTAAATATGTTTGCTGTGTGTTACATGGGAAAAAGAGCAGCTGTAGTTGCACCTCGTCCAGTAGAGGATGTCAGTGACAGTGTTCTTTAATGGAAGTTTAAGTTTTGTTCTTAGAAGCTATCAAACTCAGTAAGGAAGATTAAGCTGACACAAAACACTAATAACTGTTGTGGGTTTATTTCCTGCAACATTTCATTTTATTTTTTTATTTCTAGGATTTAGCTTTACAGGTCTTCAGTTCTCTCTTATTGGAGACAAAGATAAGGGAAAAAAAAACAACAGAAAAGCAATAGGCTGAAATTAAGCATACAGTGTTACGAATGATTACACAAAGCCACCCTGGTAACCTGTTGACAGATTGCTGGCTGTCATGCAAGTTACCTCCCAGCAGGTCATTCCAGAGCTTTGCATGCTGGGCCAAAGAATACTGATTGATTATTCAAATGTCTGGCATTTCTGGGCAAGAAAACTGTATCACTGGTCATTCTCAGTATATATTGTGTGTCCTTAATATCTTGTTTAGATATAAAAGTTTTTCTTATCATCAAAATCTGCAAACATACAGCTTTGAAGTAACCCATCAGAGGATGCTTTTCTTCAACTTAGTGCTGATATCTACAACTGAAAATAATGATCTTTTTCTTCTCAAGAACATATTCACTTGGAAGCTGCCTGACTGTCCTCACTGAAAAATGAATAGGAATATCTAATGAAATTTACAGGATGGTTAAAATAAAGTGTACAGTAGTACTTGTAATAATTATGCCATGCATTACAAAGTAGCTCTAGTTATTCACAGTTTAATAGACTTTAAGGACAAAAAACACCATTAAATTTTTCTCACTACATTACGTTTTATCCTGTTATTGAACTCACTACATTGAACTCAGTGACAGAAGTTTGACTGAATCATCATCATTTTTTTGAATGAACTCTATCCCCCAGGTAGGTAACCAGGTTTAACCAGGAAATTAACAAGAGAGGAAGAAGTTGACAGCCCTCTTGGTAGCTTGTTCCAGTGGTTAGTCATTCTCCCCCTTTTTAAAAAATACAGGTCTGCCTAATATGCTTTTAAATTCTCTGATCTCAGTTTCCGGTGACTGATTCTTGTTTTGCATTTCTCTGCAAGGTTTAATAGCTGTTTACTAGGCAGCCATTCGTATGACTCTAGTTATATACTGTAATTAAGTCACTTTGCAATCTTCTTCCTGATAAAAATAACCAGATTGATTCTTTAAGCCACAGCCATAAGATATGCCTCCATTTTTGGTTTGAGAAGCTTTTGCACTCCTTTGCTCACTTTTTTTTTTTTTTTAATATCCTTCAGGCTCTGTGTACATCAAAACTTTTTGGACTATTCCGTATGCTAAGGTAAAAATATTGGTCTTCTTCCACTCATTCACTGCTCCCCCATTTGCCAGTTTCCTCGGCATATCAAAATTCATGCCAAAATTTCAGAACACTGAAATTTAGTCCTCTTGAAGGAGAGTATAATGCCAAGGATGGATGAAGCTGTGATCTGAAACAAATGGAGGTCAAAGGTTATAAGAGAAGTCTAAAAATCCATGTAACATACTCTGTGAACAGAAATATGTGCTCTGTCAGCTGTAGCAAAAATCTCCTTAACCAGTTTGGAAAACTTTTTGCCAGTAACCACAAGACAAGTATCAGCTATGCAGCACCCTGCACGGTGATACACAGAGAAGAAAACTTGTGACTGAAGAGATGACAATAAACCCCATCTTTTACGACAAGTGCCATGGGATGCACAGGTATCAGTAAGAAAGGCTCCCGCTCATTTCCTGTGCTTTTGATCAGGCCTTTTATACATAGAACAAAGAGAACCTCTATTTTAGGGGTCTAGACTAAAATTCTCAAAGTCTTCAGTAGCTGGGTGGAACTCATTTATCTATTTCAGCAGGATAAATGAGCACTGCTATTTAGCAAGAGAAAGATCATTTGGGGCTGTTACCAGCATCACAAGAAAGGATTGACTTCACATAGTCATTCTTCTGATTTAAGCTTTTTAATGAAGAGATGCTGCTTATTTAACGGTATTTTCTTGCTTGAAAAATGAATATTTTCCTCTCAAAGTGAATTCTATTAAAACAGTAGCCTCCTTGGAGGTTAAATGTGAAGCACACATAGGAAACAGCTGCACTAGCTAATCAATACAATGTATGTGGGTAATGAGATGCTATTCTACAAGAAAAAAAAATGATGAGAAAAATGCTTTTGGAATTATCTGTACAGAGAGTAGCAAAGCAGTGCAGCAGTTTTACTAATGTCAGCATATAAACTTGCTTAGTTCATGAGAGGCTATGCCATTTTGTATAAGCCATTATCAACAGTGCACTTTCATGTATAATTATTGGTGAGCACTCACACAGCAATATGTCTTCTTGTATCTTGTCATCTGTATTTTGGTCACATTTAAACTTTTCTGTAGATTATTCTCATTCAATGACATCAAAATGCCTTGCCACTGTGATGCGTAAATCTCATCAATAGCTGATGAAACATCAACAGACTCTGTTAAATGGACTGTACTTTGCTTTCAATGTAAAAAAAGAGCATCTATAAACAGCAGAAAGTGCCACATACACTATAATAAAAATATTTGTCATATTGTAAATATTCTGCTCAGAACCTGATGGGAGGGCAAACCCAGTCCTTGAGTAACAAGTCTGTTTTATCTAGGTTACCAAATCAGGTCCTGTTAAGCTTACAGAAGGGACAACTAAAGTTCCTAGCGTCTAATTACACTGTGGTCATCTATGGCAACCAAGCAGGCAGCTTCAGACCAGATCTGATTAAACAGAAGTGTTCATTAAGATTACCTGTATTTGAAAAATCTTTCTTGCAAGATCAGCAGAGAGGCCCAGGACAAAATCAAGGAGAATGCATTGACTTTTTAACAACTCACCCTTACTAGGATCTTGGGCAGACCTGATTGATGCATACATCACAAATAATGGGACTAAAGTGAGAATTCAGCTGATTTCAGCTTGGCACAAGACCTACTCAGAAAGGAGGGAACATTTATGCTTTTTCAATTAGAGACACTATTCTACTGCTTACCTCCTTTTCTGAAAAGGACCTAAACTAGGAATACATTTACTACTAAAATATGTAATAATCGCTGCATTTTTTTAGACATTTAGAATTGCATATTATTTACACTCATTTTCTCTTTGTGTTTTTCAGCCCAAGCCGTACCACATATTGCTGCATTCACATGCTGACTTTGGTTGAACTGTTTATTTCATCTGATGGGAGAAAGCAAATGAGAGAACAGTGAAGAAACTTTTTGAGAAACTAATGTCTACCTATCCTTGACAATTATTTGAACCTTCATAATATGTTCTGTTGTAAGGTTTTTGGATAAAGTTATGACCTAGCGTTAGACCGTTTCTGAGTAGGAGGGATCCACATCTTTCGGCTTCTAAAAGTTAGGAACACAGTTCCAGTGCCCCGTGATAGACAGTGAAATATTATCTGAATATTGAACAGAGTGGAAAGGTTACTTTATGTGGCTTGTAGATTAAAATCCTGTTTACAGGATTACAATAGAATCTTTGCCTTCTTCTCACCAGCATGGTACTCTGCACTCATGTTCAGGCTATAAGTTTCAACAACCCCCCGAAACTATTCTGAAGAATTTAGAAAGTTTCTAAAATTATATGGGAAATTTCTACAGAAGAGGCATTGTCCACTGTGTGCACCTCTATGGCGTTATGCTAATCCAAGTAACATCTAGAAGCTCACAATTTAATTTGATTTTTTTCATTTTGATATGATTTAACTTGGCCTTCACTTTACCTCACAAATGACTGTTTTCACATCTACCTATAATAATTTAGGTATTTCCAAGAAATGTATGTCTGTCTGTAAATTTTACTAGGTAACAAGTGCTTTCCAACATCAAAGAATCAATTCGAAATAAAAACAATTAAACAAGAACTAACTTTACTTGATAATATTCTTTCTAAATTGCTAAATCACTGGTATGAAGAAAAGAAGAAATAGGAGGCAGAGGAGAAAGAGGAGGAGAAGAAGGAAGAGGTATTCTTATTGTTTCTAATATTTGCAACACTATTTTTGCTTCTTTTCTGTGCTAACAGATCACTAAGTACTGATTTTTCGCTTGTCTGTTAGCGCAATGTGGTAACATATGTATCAATTATGCATAGCCATCCCAGGAATGTAGCGTCCACAGGTGAGGACTGCTGACAGCTATTGAGGTTGTAAAGATCTCCTTTGTGTCTGATTCAATTTTACTCAAAGTCGAAAAAAATTTTTTTTAATTTTTTTTTTTTAGTATTTCAACAGAGTTATAGCCTTCATCCTTCATTGCACGTTGTCCTGGTTCCGTCGGGGACAGGGTTAATTCTCCCCGGTACCCCACGCCGTGTGAGCCGTGCCCGCCCCGAGCTGCCGGGGCCGGGGCCGGGAAGTTGCCACCCGGAGCGGGCTGGGGCGTCCCGGGTCCGGGCGGGGAGCGGCGGCTCCGTAACCGTGTCCGTATAGTCCTCTGCCCGTGTCAGTGTTGGTGTTTTCTTGTTCCCTTTGCTGTTCTGTTAAACTGCCTTTGTCTCAACCCAAGAGGTTTGCCTTTTTTCTTCCGATTCTTCCCGGATCGGGAAGGCCCAAGCGAGCAGCACGTGGTTCTTCCTTGCCGTCTGAGGCCAAACCACGACACATATACGTTTATCCTACCTTTTGAAATTATAAGGCTTGTGGAAAGGGCATGATGGTAAACTAAACAATACATTCCCACTTTTTTCTTTCACAACTTTTATTGCACGTGCAGTTACTGTTATTTTAATGTTTCGTTTTGGATGCTTCTAAAAGAAAGCTCAGTCGTGCAAATTTCATCAAGTAAATACCTATCCTTCTATGTAGACATGTGTCCCTATACATGTAAGAATGTAACTTTAAAACACGTTTCAAGTTGAAAGTTGACTTTTTTATTTTTTTAATTGTAGATGTTTGTGGTTGCACTATTGAAATCACTACTGCAGTGTTTTCAACTAAATACCACTAAGTTAATACAGTCAATTTATATGTCAATTGCACTATGTTGTGCCGTATAAATGCAGAATATAAAAAAGATATTTTTATTCAGATGTCAGCCCAGCTATGAGTTCAGCACTGACGTCTTTCTTCTTCTTAAAAACACTATGGATGCAGTAAGTTGGCTCAGTTTTTATGAAGTTAGATGACATGTCATATTTGGACATCCTTTAAAGCATTGTTTGCATGGTTGGTTATTTATTTTCTCCTCTTGGCATCACTCTGCCAGACTGCGAAGGGTTAAGAAGACTATTACAGGTGCTTGTAAAGTTGTATTTGAGTTACTATAGAAGATGTAGCAGTGGATGGCAGACAGACAGGCAACAATGTCAAAGTGGATGTATCTGATACCATGCATAGTAGTACCTGAAAAAATACACAACTATAGCTGTATTCCTCGTTGCCATTGCTGAGGGCCACTGGCCTGTGACATACGACATTTCCCCCATTTAGGAGAATAGATGTTGTTTTCAATACTATTATGAAGTAGAAGTAAAAAGAGTAACTGCAACCGGGTTCATCTTTGTTCTCTCTTTGTCGGTGACGTGGACAGTGGGATTGAGTGCACTCTCAGCAAGTTTGCCAATGACACTAAGGTGTGTGGCATGGTTGACACGCTGGAAGGAAGGGATGCCATCCAGAGGGACCTTGACAGGCTTGAGAGGTGGGCCCATGCAAATCTCATGAAGCTCAACTAGGCCAAGTGAAAGGTCCTGTACATGGGTCAGGGCAATACCAGGCACAAATACAGGTTGGGCAGAAAATAGATTGAGAGCAGCCCTGAGGAGAAGGACTTGGGAGTGCTGGTGGGCGAGAAACTCAACATGAGCCAGCAATGTGTGCTTGCAGCCCAGAAAGCCAACCACATCCTGGGCTGTATCAAAAGACGTATGGCCAGCAGGTTGAGGGAGGTGGTTCTGCCCCTCTGCTCTGCTCTCATGAGACCCCACCTGGAGTACTGCATCCAGCTCTGGAGTCCTCAGCACATGAAGGACATGGAGATGTTGGAACAAGTCCAGCGGAAGGCCACAAAGATGATCAGAGCACCTCTCCTATGGATATGGGCTGAGAGAGTTGGGGTTGTTCAGCCTGGAGAAGAGAAGGCTCCGGGGACACCTTATAGCAGCCTTTCAGTACCTAAAGGGGGCCTACAGGAAAGATGGGGAGGGACTCTTTATCAGGGAGTGTAGCGATAGGATGAGGGGTAACAGCATTAACCTGAAAGAGGGTAGATTTAGATTAGCTATTAGGAATAAATTCTTTCCTGTGAGGGTGGTGAGGCACTGGAACAGGTTGCCCAGGGAAGTTGTGGATGCCCCTTCCCTGGAAGTGTTCAAGGCCAGGCTGGATGGGGCTTTGAGTGACCTGGTCTAGTGGGAGGTGTCCCTGCCCATGGCAGAGGGGATTGGAACTAGATGATCTTTAAGGTCCCTTCTCACCCAAACCATTCTGTGATTCTATGATTCTATCTTTGAAGTCCTTTTCGTGTGTTGGTACTAGTATAATAGCTACTGTTTACATATGTAGGCAATTCATTTATGGAGAGAGTTAACGACTCAAAACCTAACCCCGCAAATTCTCACTCCCATTTAAAAAAAGAGAAAAATGCATAGCAAATAAAAGAGACAGACTAAGGACTCAGATGATTAGAGTATATTTTTTTTCTTTAGCTTGTCTCAATACTTTTGAAGCAGGTGGCTCATCTTATGATCTGTTCTTCGTGGCTTTTTCACTACATATCTGCTGTCACAGCAACAATTTTTCATGTTGATGTAGCATGAAAATGGATAATACATTCATATATGTGTCATTTTTAAGTTTGTAGGTGATATTAATCTTCAATTTATTTGCTTTTGCTCATACCACAGTCCACTTCCTTGCCTCTTTTTGAATAATAAGTAGAAAATTACAAATTGTTTTGCATTTCCATAAGTATTGATAGAACTCTAGCTACACAAGTGACTGATCAGTTTGAGTAATGTGAGTGGCATTTGATGTACCTTTATAAAATTTTAGTTGTAGAATATTATCATGAAAGACTCATCAAAACAAACAGAACTTTTGTATAAAAAGATAACTTATTAGAGGATTGTACGTTTTATAGAGAAAGAAGAAAGGAAAAAGGTAAAATCAATATACAGTCATTGCTATTGTTTTTTCCATTCCATTTCCATCCAAATCCTAATTCTGAGCTCTACTTACACATATTCTCAGAAACTAATAAAAACAAATTTATTCAAAAGTTACAGAAGACAAGGAAAGAGTTCAGGTGTCTATTTCAAAAGTATGTTTTACATTAAATGTACTCTAGCATTATTTTCACATTCACTCACTAGCTAGTCCAATTAGTCGTAATGATGCCAATTAAACTCAGAATGACTTTTACTACAAAGATATGCTAAAAACTGAAGACTGAAATATTTATTTATAAAGTAATAAGTGTGAATACGCCTAGGGTCATGAGACCATTCTGCATGACATTCCTATGCAGTGCACCATTTTTAGTCATATCTCTTCCTGTTTCATATGAAAAGTCTGGAACTGATAAATTTTCAACACAGAAAGACACCTACTCTGTGGGTTTCAAGACAAACGCTTCCCCTAGACAATGTCAAATGCCTGGCTTACCAGCGGACTGCTCAGCCTGTTTGCATCTGAGAATAGAGGTTAGTTGCTTTTCCTTGACCCTAATTAGCAGGAGATTTTGTGCCTAGAGTGGCACTATGGTTTGTGCTAATAGCGAATATTACAGTGCTTACCTCTGCAGTGCATGAGTCCTTTTGTGGTTCTAACAATAAGTGTCTCAATGAGCTTTGAATGTGACTTTAGTGCCTTAAGAATTATCCCTTTCGTTATTCTTCATCCCTTATCTTTTGGCGCGCAGATGAAAAAATTACTTAGGAATTAAAGTAAAAAAAATCAGTGTAATAATTTAAGTATGATTCAAATGTCTGAAGTCATGCGTTGTAGTGCAAAGGTTTTTTTATCTAAACACTTTTGGTGATGTTTTGGAAAAAAGGTATGTAAGTAGCTTGGGAGAAACTGTGTTTTGAACATGTGCTCTAAAATGTGTGAGCACTTTCAGAAATTCCACCCTTAATCCTTAATTTCTCTATCTTTCTCTTTTTTTCTAGCACTATCATTCTTTACTGGAGAGAACACTATGTGAATCCTCTAATATAGCAAAGGCTGGTGCATGACATTTCTATCTTTGGCCTTCCTTTAATTATCTTTCATGCTGACCCTCTTGTGTGGAGCCAGTACCAGAAAGCACAGCTTTGATAGCAGTGTTTACATGAATGTTTGATAAGCATCTGTCAGCCTTTAGCACTCGACAAGACTGTGTAACACAAAAGACAGCCAGGGAACCCTGGAGCTTTTGCCACCTGAAAGCATAATCTGTGTGTTTTCTGAATTTCAAATGAGCACAGAGATTGTTCTTTTGTAACTCAAAATGTAATTTATGTATTATTTACTATAAGAATATATTAATCAGAAAAGACAGTTGTTACTTTTTATAAAACACAGTTTTGAGAAGCAAGGTCAAGATGTCTTTTATTGCATACTTACCTTACTAAATTGTCTTTGATCCCACTGGATAAAAAAAAAAAAGCTGATAAAATTGAATAGTTGACAAGACTATTGACTATATTGACTACATCAAGATGAGCAGTGAGCAATTACTTGCAAACATTTTGACCATTTCTGATTATATTTTTCATTTCAGCTGTGCTCTCCAATCTTTTGATTCGCTTTCTGCAGAAATTTTCAAGAAGCAAAGATTTGTTTTACTTGTGTTAAAAAAGCTAGCAGTTAAGCTGACTTTTGGTCAGTGCGTGAAAACTACTCCCACGTCTGTCAGTAACCAGCTGTGTGAATTTGAATTGGATGAGTGTATTTTTACAGCCTTTTACTTGTGTTGCACTGACCCAAACCATTTAGCTATAATTTAGTTTTGAATCCGGAAAGTGTGTAGCCCTATCGTTTTGTCATGGACCTGAACCTAATATTCACTGCAGTTCACAAACCAGTGCTCTAAGTATGGATTCTGGTTTGGAAATGCAATGCAACAACCCAGCAGAAGAAGGTCACCTCTGTTTATTATGAAGTATACCTATTATGTACATGTGCAGGGTTTAGTACGGTCCTCAATACAGGTCCAAAACTGACAAAATCATTACAAAAATATTACTCTAATTTATATCTAAGAAGACCTTTAGAGATAAGGCAAAGTAAACAAGTGCTCAGGTGTCAGAGAGCAGGGGGTATCAGACTTCTTTTTTTGATGCTGCTAGAAATTGGGACTGGCTTTTGCAGTATCTTTAACAGTCACAGCAACTAATTTCTCAAGTGTGCAGTCCTCTTGTATAGCAGCTGTCATTCTCTTCCACCTGCCATGCACGGACCTCTGGCCACAGACAGCAAGGAATAACAAGCTCAGATTTCCAAGCTCCTTATTGCAGCTCTGCACCCTGCTCTGGCCTTCCCTTTCCTTTCCTTCATTGCTTGAGCCAACCTTATACGTTCCCTTTGACTTTGCAGTGCATCCTGTTTCCTCTATACATACGATGATTGAATATTCATGAGGAGCAAGATGTCTTTGTTGTCTTGATGTCAGGCACGTTGCCAGTTCCTAGCAAATACATAATATTTATTTTTTGAGCAAATTGATAAAATCCATTTATTTATGGACACTGTTTAAAAATAGGAAAGAAAGAACTCTGCAAATGCTTGAGTTGGTATACATTATTTATCCAGCTCTATGCTCTTTATTTGTTTTTGTAAATCAACATGTATCTGTTGCTTGTTAACTCTGTAGGAAAATTGGAAATGGAGTTTCATGCACTTGAAGAACAGAATATTTGTTGATTTATCCTTCATACAGCTGTTCTACAATATAGACATGATAAACTTTCTTTGTATGGTGTAACTCCATTTATTTCAACTTGGAGAACACAAAACACAGTAGTTGCACTGAGTGAAATCATACTGAAGAAGTTTTAGCCCATTTAAGCACACTGAAGAAATTTGAATCATTTCATATTATTTGAGTGAACATTCAGGCTGTGCCACTAGATAAAATGAGGTTCCATTTAAATTAGTTTAAGTAAGATCCCATTTTACTACAAGAGATGTTTCTGTGCTTGTCTTTGTGACAATTCATGCTCACATCCCACAGCTTTCAAGGGCCAAGATAGGGGGATAAGTTAATTTCTTGGACTTTGGGGGGACTTACACTTCGGTTCCTCAGGTTATATTGACTCTGACTTTGTTTAGACTTTGTTGACTGCAAACAGAATTCCGTAGGTTGCCAGGTATTAAGACAAGCAATGTGAGACAGCACCTCCTTTCTTCCACGTACATGGCAAGGGAAGTTCAGCTGAGAGTTACACAAGCCAACAAAGGGGATGGAAGAGACCTTACTTAGCATGAAATAGCAAGCAAAAATACCATTTGCAGGAGCATACGTATTTAACTCCAGGCTGCAGGAAAGTTCCTGCTGCTGCAGGAGATGCACCACTTCACCTATTTTAAGCCTCCTTCAGAAATAAAAGATGACAGCTGTCCCTCTGTGTTAATGAATAAATTCTAGGGAATTCTTTTGCCTTTTTTATTACATAAGAGCAAACTAAGTTGCAGCTTTGCCAAGCAACAGTTGGCTCATGTGTACCATTCCATCTCTATGTGCTGTATGTGAGATTCACGTAAGCATGCAAAAATGGATGGAAATCCACTTGTGTCAATCAGAGAAGAAACTTCTGAAATACAAAAGGGAGAGACAATGACAAAGCAACCTAATATTAATGAACATTTAAAAATTCCACTTGGCGCTTGAGGTGCCATTGATTCGCCTGCCTAGCAAGCAGTCCCTTAGTGTTCCCAGTTTGAAGCCAATTGACTTTTACTTTCAGACCAGGGCTTTGTGTGCTCAATTCTCTTCTCAATTACACTGGTATATGTTAATGGTAGCTCTGCTATCTTCAAAGGAATTATTCTATTCACACCAGTGTAACTGAGATTAAATTTTGCCCCTCAGAATTCTATAAAAAGAGGTTGAAAGGTTATGGGGATTTCTATATACTGTGTGAATCAATTCCAGAGAAAACATGCTTTTAAGACAGTGTTAGTTCCTTATACTATTAGGAACAGTTCTTTGTTGTCTTTAAAACCTATTTTAAGTTGATCACAGATTTTTAAATTGGCACATGTGCTTGTCAAAATATGCTGCTCTAAAATTAATTTTCTTTGAGCAATGTTTCCCTGAATATTGCAATCAATTAAAAACATGCTAATTTACACTCCCCAAGGCTAGATATCTATATTTAATCTTTTCAATACTTTCTAACACTACCAGCAATTTTCCTCTGCACATTGGAGTAAATACAGGGAAACCTGGGAGCAGATTTCTAGTCTGTAATGCTTTTTCTTAAACAAACAATGAGAAAATTGCTAATTAATATTTTCCATTTTTGTGCACAAGCTGTGAAATTGCACAACTAGCTGAAACTAATGAATCACAGAAACTCTCAATCTTGAGAGGAGTGAAATACACTAAAATTTAGTACTTGTAAGTCTCAACTACATAATTTTCACAAACAATGAACACATCGGCATCACAAATATCCAGATTTGCATTCATAATATAAGTTGCAGGTGCAAAAATGCAAGTGTAAATTTTGCTGGTGGACTAGAAAATGGAGCCTTTCAGGAAAATGGTGTTTTATATATATGCAAACATACAAGTGTAGGATGCCTATTAATGGAATACCAGTTTGGACACCCATATAGGACCTTGGTTTCAATTGCCTGTCACTTTGCCAGACTCGTTTTAATAGAAATTTCTCTTGTGACCCACTTGATAAAAACTCAGTGGATTTTGGGAATGCCATGGTTACAGTATAATCCCTACTAGACTGTACTAAATCTGAGCATTCTTACACAGGACTAAGAAAGACTTTCCATGCAATTCCCATTTATTTCTGATGAAGAATGATATAACCGCACTTATGCTAGAATCATGCAGGGAACATTACCAACCATTGGAACATAATCATCTATGCTGTTAAAACTCTCTGGTGCAGTTCTGGCTCTGGGTCAACTATGACTCTCCCAGACAATTGCCATGCACAGTTGGGAGTTACAGCAGGCCAAGGACTAGTCCTATTAGGCATTTTGGATGATGTCACCCTTGTTGGAGGGGGAAAGAGTGCAATAGCATGGATGCGGGATGCTCTGTTCCAGCTGGCCTCAGTGCTGAGAGTGGTCCTGGGAATGTTTAATTTATGAGTATAGATGTAGTCTACAGTGCCAAGAAAAGGAATTGAAAACAGCTGTCCTATGCTCTCAGTGCCCAAACTGTAAACCATGGGTAGTACAGGGAGGCAAGAAATTGCCAAAGAACCAGGAAGGAAAGCCTGAAACAGATGCTCGATTCCTGGGGTTGCTTGAGGAGGCAAATAATGGGATTGTTTAGGTCCGGAATCTTGTTTGGGTGAAGAATGGGAGCAATGGTTTAGACAGTAATCTTTGATATGTAGGCAATCAAGATTTAAATTTATATTCTGCGATATATAGGCCAACTAATAGAACTACTTAACAACTATGCCAAGAGATTCTCTGCAAACTGTTTTCAGTTTTTCCTGTTGATGCTGTTCCACTTTGTTCAAAAGACAAAGCTGTTAACTGGGACAGGAAAGAGAAGGACCTGCAGTCAAGGCCAGGTGGTGCCAATAGCAGACTGCTGAGCTCTCTGCTCTCCCTGTTCTAGGTATTACTATGGCCTAGCAAAAACGGTAAAATCTTAAATAAGGCTTAATTTCACACAGTTTCAATATTTTCTGTACAATCAATAATACATCCTTCCTTACACATGATTTATGGGACAAAACTAGTTCTGCATGGTTTGTATACAGGATTCTATTAATTTTTCAGTATTACTATTATTTGTATGTTCGCTTGTATTCTGTCAAAGTGGAAATATGTAATTTCTTTCACATTCTCCATACAAAGGACTTTGTTCAGCTCTTTCTGACATGCAAATGGTAGTATATTTACCCATGAGCGTGTGCCTATTTTCATATAGTTAGAAACTTTAACACCGTTCTTCTTGACTTCAACTTCTGCAAGGTAAGCAACAGATAGGACTGATATTATAGTAGATGTGGTTCTCAGCAACTGGGGAAACTTGTTCCCTAATTTTGGAGGCCAACAAAAAGAAGAGTAGTCAGCAGCGCATACTACTCATGAGCATTAACCCACATGTCTATTCTAACTGCAAATCCATCAGGCTTAAATTCAATTTAAAATACAAAGATTCTAAAAGCCAAATCCGATGCTTTCTTGTCCTCCTCATTATTTCCAGCTTTATTTTATGGCTGTACCAGATGGCTCCAACAAAATATAAATGATATCCATATTCATTGAATCCTTACTGATGTGAAATCACTCACATTCATAACAATTACAATGTTAGCCCTACTGTAACAGGAAACACCTGTCCCACAATTCATTTTTGTCTTTCTGCCTCCTAGCTTGCAAGATACAAGATTTTTTCAATCTTTCTGTATGCCATCAATAATACTTGGCTAATCTTTGAAAGTCAGCAAAATCACTGAGGCTGAGCCTGGCAGAGGCTGAACTCAGAACTCGCACAGCAATTGATTGCTTCTGCAGCCCAAATAGTACTTACCAGTGTTTTATCCAATGATAAAGTCAATGAGTGAACACATCTTGCGGAGAAACTATCTGATCCACTGGCAAAATAATTCTTTCTGGTCTTTCAATGAAAAATCGGGAGGAAACACAGACTCATTTGCAAACCTTGTTTAAAACTTAGCAACATTGTGAAATAAGCACATAATATTGTTTCTACTTCCAAATACCACAGTGACTCTGATGTAAGGAAAGTGATTTTCCCAGAGAGACACATAGAAAACGGCAAACTGGATATTCACACCTTGCAGTAACAGGCTTCAGACTGATGGCTGGAACAAAAACTGGAAAAGTTAAAATCTGTTGATCTTAATCTGAAATGGAAATTTTGGGATAAGGATACAGGAAATTCAACAAAATAAGATAAAGTGACAAATTTTGCATCAATTTAATGTTCATTTGACTTGAAAACTGAAATTTTTCTTTTTGTTTTCCCTGGTTTTAGCTTGTTGCATCCTGTTGAGGAAACCTGGAGTGCTATTCAAAAATGAAAAGTTGCACAGCTTTAAAAAGGTCAAAATAAATTTCAGTAGCATATGTTTGGAGAACTGAAACCTTTCCTTTTACAAATACCTACAAATTTTTGTTTGTTTGTTTTCTAGCCAACTTTGGCTGAATTTAACTTGAGTTCATTAAGAGTTACAGCCCAAACTAAAAGTCCAATTTTCCCACAGATTTTATAATTTTTCACTGAAAAGAAAGTGTCCAGCTCTATTTCATGGTTCTAGCTTTCATCCCATATTTGAGATGCTGAACAGCAAAAACACAAGTGTTTAAACAAGAAGAATAAAAAGAATGCTGTGGTTCAGAAGATATGGGAATCATCTGCCAGTTTCAGGCAGAAAGACATGAAATGCCTAGTTGAGCTATTACTGCATGAGACTTCACATCTGTAGAAGTTTTAACAGTGTAGGAAGAAAAGATATTATTTTAATGATGGGTGTAATTGAACTGGTGCTTTCATTAATTTGTTATTTCATTCCTTTTTTTCCCCGCTACCATTCTCAGGTATTTCTTTAAAGTCCAACTCTCCACATCAAAAATCCTAAGTTTTTGCCTCTTTGTGTTGTCTAAAAAGCTGCTAGAAATGCTTCCTGATCACATTTCCTTCCAAGTTACAAACTACTAAAAATTGCATATAACATTATGACAGAGTAAGAATGTTTCATGCTTTAATACATTTAACACACATTTACATAAGAATCTTTATGTAAAACTCTTTTATTCTCTCTTTTGGAAGAGAATAAATCTCTCCCAAAGCTTAACTTTGAAAATGACCTTTAACGGAATCTTACAAAATATGAATAAGAAAGAGGGCAAGGGTGAAATTTCTTCAGTATGCTTGCCAGCTCTTAGAAAGCCTCTCCAACATCTTGATGCCTCTCTCACACGGATTATGACACACTATCACTTCTCTAGTTTTCGTATCTGCAAAGAGTGAAATTTTCACGATTTCACAATTGTTGACAAGAAACATCAAATCTGTTCTTGAATAAAAAATCTTATTTGTGGATTTATGTTGCTATAAGAGCAGCCTTTGAAATGAGTGGTAAAGCTCAAAAGTAACAGAAGATTCAATGGTTTCATATTTTTTTAAGGGGTACAATCTTATTTTTCACCTTTTATGTATTTCTTTTACACTTTCTCATACTATCATATGGTGTGCTGAAGCAGAATAGATGTTAGGTTTCAGGCTGGAAGTAGGTGTATGAATAAATAAGTGAATGAATTCTGTACGATGATGCATTCTCTAAGGATTCTTGAGGGGTCTTTTATGCTCCAGGCTACTGTACTATAAATGTATACTCATGAACTCACTCCTTTCTGACAATACATGCCTTTACGGCATTCAGGTAGAATATCCTTGCATTATAAGTCCAAAAAATGGCTGATGAGAACAACAGAGACACAACTATGCAGGCAAAGTAGGACTGAACATGTGCACTGGGAGAGAGAGAAGGGATATATCTCCCTATCCCTGTCATTCACAATCCTTCAGGTCTACAAAATTTAAAAATCCAGCCAAACCTCTAAAAGGATGTGTTATTTTAAGTGATACTGCTTGGGAGCCATCCCTTTTGTATATATCCATACAGACCTGCATACAGGCAGTAAATATCATTTAATTTACCATACTGTAGCAGCAGACGTACTTTTCAAGAATGACTCCTGCTTTGTGTTGGGTAGCCTTCCTTTCACCAATCCAAACCTGCAAAAGGGCTTAAGTTCACCCTGGTACTTACTGTGAAGTAAGATGGTTAAAAAGATGAAAAATACATTTTCCTGTGCAGTATCATGACATATAAGCTGTTGGCAATTAATTTCTCAGCTGTTTTCCTTTGTGCAACTGATCAGAAGTAGCATAAAGCAGGAAATCATGTTGCAGAACGTGGGCAAAGTGTGAGATTTGAAAAAAAAGATTTATTTGCATCTGTTTTCTTCTTTCTTTTAAGCACACTTTTATCAGTAATTTAAAGCTGAATGAAGGTTCCCAATGCAGTAATACATTAATGAAAGTACTCACATGTTTTTCTCCTTGTTAAAAAAGCTGTCTTCTATGTCCTTGGTGTGGCAGAACTTCTTACTATCACTTCGCAGTTCTCACAGCATAAGAATGAACCAAGTGTCATATTTGGCAAGCAGTACAACATGGAAATTAATCCATTGATTGTTATTAAAATTGTGATTCTTCACCACAGAGGCGAATATTGAGGTACAGAAAAAAATCTGTACAGTAAAGTTATAAAATGACCCTCACTTAAACCTTGAAATAAGTTCTACTGACCTTCACTGGAGCTGAAAAAAGTTTCAAACAATTTGATGATGATGTTTTTAAATGAGCCTCCCATTACCATATTTAAAATTAGGCTTTTTAGGCAGAAGCAGAAATGTCCCACTAACTCTGTTCAACATTCTGACCCTGAGAGGTGAATTCTATTTGACTGATTTCAACTGGACTGTGTCCTTCATACCAAAACTTACAAATCATGCTTAGCTTTGGAAGTGATTTCTCTCTCATCAGTTCTGTCTGAACCATGTTCAAGTCTTCCTAGTGGCCTTACAAGCATTCCTTTGAGACGTTTTACTTTACTTCAAATATTGTTGAATCCTGGTTTTAGAGAAGGGAAAATTATTTGGTTAAACACTGAAACCCAAGCAGTTTAGATTCAGGCCACAGCAAAGCTACGTTACTCTAATATTTTAAATCAAATTATAGCAATGTCAAAGGTGATCCATTATATGTTTTCGTATGCGATTTCATTAGAATAATGTCAGCATTTGCTAGATTGTTTAATTTTATTCCCCTTTTATTCAGATTCATAGTATACGGGCCATAAAGATCAGTCACGTCCTGGGAACATTGTGAAGAAATGTCCCTGGGAACATGGGAAGGCAGGCTGGCTTAGATAGCTGCCACCGCTGCAGTAGCTGACAATATTTATGAGCTCAGACTCAGATTATTTGTGTCAGCGGTACAAAATCCTGCTTTTCAATCACCTGTAGACCGTTTTAGTTCAGCTTTTGGGCCCTGCTCATACTCAGGAAACCGAAGGACAAACAGTACTGGCAGTGGCAGACCACCTGACGGGGAGCAACATTCAGCCCTCAGTGACGTTAACAGTTGCAGGGCAGTGTCTCTGAATTGCTCAATGGTACAACTGTCTCCTGTTTTCCGAGGAGCCATAGGAGTTTCTGGTTCGTCTGGCTCACCCCATCTCCCATCCCTCAATTGTGGGTGACTGCAGAGGCAGAGATTTCCTTAGAACTACAAGACTTTAAAAAAAACCTGAAACACAACCCATATGTCATGTTGTAAAAAATGCAAAATATGCTGGATCTGTAAAAGCGGCACACCAGGCCATATGCTTCAGACAGAACAGCTTGCATACGTCTAGGCCTCTACAGTGACTTCAGGAACTGAAAACAGTGGCTAGTCTACTCCACACTTTTCCACTTGTTAAACTTGTTTTGCTAAAGTCAGGTTTACATCTGAAGCCAGGGAAAAAAAAAAAAATCAGTCTTTATCAAAATCTTGATGCTGATGATTGGCTGCTTATTTTCTGCGCCGCCTTGATCCGTCATGCTGTGACCAAGTGAAGTGGAACAACTGCAAGATTTTCCAGGATAATGGTTAATATCCAGAGGCTCAGTCCGCAATGAGAAATACGGGCCCAGTGTTCAACACCAGGAGAGTCCGGCATAGCGGTGGTGGTGTGCTTTCTGCAGAAAGTGACACTCTGCCTGGTTTTGCCATCATCTCAACACTTCCCTGGCACTTCCTAAGAGGCTAAGCAATGTTAATTCTTTTATTCAGACCTAATTCCCACAACATTATCTTTCACACAACAAAACCTGCATGAACGCTGCATTAAAGGTCTGTTTCAGTCTGGCAAATGCCAGGAAATTCTAGAGTCATTAACCTTCCTTATTGCGCACAGTATTGTGGAGGTCTTTGAACAGCAGGATACTTCACATACAGTATCCTATGTGGTATAAGAGCTAAAATATGCACAATTAAGCAGGTTAATATTCAGCTTTTTAACCTCTGTGTTTCGATGATGAAACATCAGCAAAGCAGTTGAAAATTTTTATATGTGAACAGTGCAAATGTTTACACATTTTGGACTTTCTGCAAAATCAGGGTTTTGAAGAAAATATGCAAATTCAGAATACATCTAACTTTGCTATAGAAAATCCTTATTGAAAAGAGGCAAAGAACTTAAACAATAAGTTTTTCACTTGTGCGTGTCCCAGATTCTTCATAAAACCGGGTGACCATTTTCAACAGCGTGCAAGCCAGCTTCCCAAATGCTATGTGAATTTTTCCAGAATTGTTTCCCTCAATTAATGACTGTCAAGTCAAGATATATTTTCTACAGGACATCAGACTGAGTCACATTATGGTGTCTTCTGGCTTTAAAGACTTATGAACCTGCTGTTACTGAAGTGAAGACCTAAACTCCCAACTTGAGGTTGCAAACTTCATTTTTGCATAGTATCTCTACCTCACACTGAATGAAGGTTACTTCTTTCCCATAAAGAATAAAGCAAAGCTGCTTTTGTTTGGTTTGGCTTGGCTTTTTTGTTTCTTTATTAAACTCAGGGCTTGATCACACGTCCTTTTCCAACTGCAGCTATGTCAGTGAAAGATTTCTCCCTGCCAGCTGCTTGTCACTATGTCCGCTGGGAGGTTTTCATCCCCTCCAATCTATCTACTAAGCTGCTTTGCAAATGGTCCCTTATTTGTTGCTGTCAAAATGAATATTGTTAGCAAAACCCTGCTTGTTAGACTAACTTTGCCATTTTAGACTGAAACAGGTCAAAGGATACCCATACAAACAAGTCACCTAGCAGATCTGAGGGAAAATACTGTCTTATGAGGGGTGGAGATGTGCAGTTGCAGGCTGGCTGGCTGAGGCAGGAAATCCCTCCAGCAGACACGCCGAATCTCTTCAGCAGGATTTATGATCAGCCTCTTCCTCTGTAAAATCCATATGGTGCTTTCATATTGCCATAAAAGTTTGAAAGGAAGTATTCAGAGTGGAGCTAATCTTAACTCTCAGGGAGTAAGCACACAGATCTCTAGATTCTGTCCTGAAGAGGATCTCCGTGTCCCCAGAGGATGTCTGCTGTGCAACGACAGCAGCCTCAAACGTGTTGTACGTATAGCTTTGAAATAAAGACATTAACCAAAGTGGCATTCTATACAGTCATGAGAATCCTGTCAGGAGATTTAACAAAATATCTCTTCTGTTTGTATAACGGTGGTCTAATAACCTCTTGTTTACCTAGATGTGTCTTTAGTTAGTAGGTATTGTCTCTACAGCTTTTATTTTCCCTGGAAAAGGACGGATACATAGAAAAGTGGATTTATATCCTAGACATCAAGAATTAGATTTATTTTTATCTCAAATAAGATAAAAGAGATATTTTTATTTCAATTACCTGTGTTTATGCAGGTAGCATGCATACTGTTTGAACAAATAAATTAATTAAAATTATAAATAGTAAGGTAGCTAGTTATTTTTATTTTCAAAGAAGAAAAAACGTCTCATACTTTCCTTGTAATTGCAGACAGAATTCAAACAAGTTTGTCAAACCTGTCTAAAAAGACACTAAATCTATCATTATTACTAATATATGTCTGGAAGTTTCTTCCAATAATAATAATTATTAAGTTACCATTCCATACGGATATTACAACAAGTATATTCTAAAGGTCTTCTAGTGGGGTAACTCAGTACCTCCTGAAAGTAACAGATACTGAATAAATGTACACGTGTGCCTATATTTTCTAATGCTGTCAGTAGAGTTGTGTGTCACTCATAGGACATAGGTGTGTTTTTTCCAGGTTATTTTATTTTACATTTGACGAGTTAATAAAAAAATCCTACTGTTTTAGTATTAATTTCCTTAAAATATTTTAATATTTACAAATACCTATGCAGATACTTAAAAATCATGATGTATTATTTTTGGCAAGTGTATTTCATGCACCATTCATTATATTCAAGGGTTCAAAAAATTATACTGCTTCACCTTTTGTTATATAGATATGAACATTCTATTGGTTTTTGGTTTTTAATTCTTCAAAGATGTTCTGAGAAAACAGATGAAATAAGTTCTATATTCTTGTAGTTATACTAGAAGCAGCATTTTAGCTTTGTTCTCAGGAAGGGGCACTCTTCAATATAGCACCCAGGTATTTCTGCATTTTCCTAGTTCTCTGAACACTGACTTGTTTTTATTATGTTGCTAGTTACTGGTTCATCACTCTTATTTAATTTTTTCACAAGTTTCTCTTAACAGTCTATGAAGTTTTTCTTTCCAAGAGTTATATCTCCAGAAGGGAGCTGAAATTAAATTCAAGTGTTAGCAAAGGGAAAAGAAAAACATGACACGAGAAGCTCAGTGGCCCCAGCTAAACTTTCATGCCCTAAGGTTCAAGAACATAAACTAAAATATACGCTGCAATAATGCTGAATACAGCTATTCCTGTTGTGTCCAGGGAAAAAACCCAACCAGACATCATCTGTGTTTTTCTGAACTGAACATGCCAGTTACAATGAAATTTAGGAGGTGTTCTGTTCCTGCTGCAGATGCTGAGTCATTTATAGCAATGGTTTAAATTTGTCTAGCTACAGTGGTTACCATCCCCAGTTCTCCATACCACTTCTCTGCCATAAATTTACACTCCCACAGCAGGGATGTCTGAGCAGGCTGTGAAAGGCATGGCTGCTGATGAACCATCATAGTTTACAGGCTGTTACGCTAACACAAACCAGCACTAACTTTAATATGCTTTACATTAATATGCCTGGCAGGAGATAGGGAGGCAGACTGCAGGAATGGAAACTGTTTCAGCTGTCCCAAATTGATTCATTCTATATATGAGTCAAAGTCTTTAATGTCTACAAACTATCCAGACAGAAGCTGTTGAAAGATAACCTCTTCCTCTCCACCTCATATGGAGTCGTGGAAAAATACAGAGTAATAAGCTAACATTTATGGAAAAGTACAAGGAAAGTCTTAACAAACTTTCACTTATTTTTGAGAGGAAAGATTGTAGAAAGATTGTATTGTAGAAAGGTTGGTAACAAGTTAATTTTTTCACTATATCCGATTGTAAAAATATACCATGTGTTTGAAAACATCTCTCATACTCAATTTAATAATATTTGGTTTCTAAGATTATTTTTGTCTGTGATTATCCAGAGGATTCTTTATTTTGCTTGAAATTTGATCTTATGACAGGCATCCCTCCTGTTACCGTGAGGTACAATTAGTGCTGCTTAGGACTATAAGTCCTTGACACCAAAACAGAGTTTAACACTGGTCAAGAGGTTGTTGGGGTTTTTTTTAGCAGATTTTTCCCATGCATTTCCTTGTATAATGTTCAGAGAGTGATGATGTAATTCTTTGAGACTTTTAAAATGTGGGTTTGGGCCTCTGGAAACTGGGAAGTTTGGAAACCACTTTGCTTGCAGGCTCCTCCTTTTCTCACATGATTCTGGACAGGCTGCAGAGGATTCTGTAGCAGGCATTGCAACCTTGTTGATTCTGGAAACAAACGTGAGCATCAGTCTGCAACTGTTCTAGCTGTACAATTCAAGTATCCAAAGCCATTCTCCTTCCTCTTGTTTATGTTTCTATGTGTGCATTCTTCTATTTCTATATGTGACATGCACTGAAAGAGAAAGAAAGAGCAAAAGAAGCTATGGGAGGGAAGAAAGAGTTTACTAGGAGCGGGGGTGCATTTCTAAAGAAATCTTTGTATTGTGCCTTTTTATGGTTTACTTTCAGGCCTTTTTTTTTTTTTTCTGGTGGTGGTGCTGGCTTTGGATTTTTTTAATTATTCAGAAAAGGCTTTCAACAGAGGAGTAAGACATACGGAACATATTCTCATTGTCATGTCTGAGCTTTACCAGGTGTACTCCAGGTACAGAGGAATTAGTAACTAGTTCCTCCCTCATTCATGGAGAGAGATAGAATAAGGAGTGTTTCTCTTTCGAATAAGATCTCCTACATAGGGCTAAAATAGAATGCCAGATTTAGTCCAAAGAGTCTAAATAAAGCAATCATTTGCTCAAAATCTTTGTCAAGAAATTGAGTTGTAAAACTGTTCACTTTTATTAACAGCAGTGATACAAATGAAGTGCTGAGCTCATTGTTAAAACCACACAGAGTTCAGTGTGGGAATGGCAGGGGACTGCTTTCTTTTTTACCATGTGAAACCTGAAACGATCTATAACTTCTGTACCTCACTTAGCTGGGAAGTTCAAAGACTAACACTTGGCAGAGTTCCTCCACATTCCTTACATGTTTCATGTACTAAGGTGTGAAGTAGGGAGAATGGGTGCAGCAGGAAGCGGCTTTGATGAAACACCGCAAAATCCAGCCCCGCTACATTTACTAAGAGACACAAAGAGACTAGACCCTAAATCAGTTCTTTACTAGTATAACATAATTCAGAGAAACAGCTTGCAGAGCCAAATTTCTTTGAAGAGGCTACGCAAGCGGATACTATATATCTGTGAAATATCTTCATCTAGTACAAAACCGACAGAGGCAGGATGTCCTTATGGTTCATCTGAATGGACATTGCATAGAAAACTGCTGCCAGGACACACACAGTTCTAAAAGCAACGAAGGGGCAATAATACAGATTCTTTAGGAAAAAGAAGTGCATGTACAGATTGCTTGCACCCAGGGGTCATATGACCCAACTCAAGATGCCTGCCACTGTAGTGAGATACAACTGTTTTCAATTTAAAATAACACATGTTTGAAACAGAAAATAAGGAAGCAAAAGTGAAGGCAAAATTTGTCTTCCCTGAGAAAAAAAGGTAATTTTTCATATTAACTCTTTGTCACAGAGAAAGACAAATGATGCACATTTATTTGCACAAACTGTTCATTTGGCCTTTAAGCCAACAAATTGAATGAAAGATAATATTATTTACAAAGTGGCAAATACCTGTCAGAAAAGGGGACTGAAAGATTCTTGGCCATATCAAGCATTGTAATGAAAATACAATGTTGAAGGTTAAAAAAAAAAAAAAATTTAATAATAAACTGGAAAAATATATCCTCTATTGTTAAGTAAAATAGATATATACAGAAAGCTCATCTAAATCTCAGTGAAGCACTTTGAAAAATTTCTCTTTTAAGTTCATTCATAAAGATGAAGGACTATAAACAAAAAGATGCATTTAAAAATTATGCCTCACTCATTAAAATAGGTGGTAAGAAACAGAAGGCAGTATACTTCTGTAACATTCATATTTGTTCTTAATTATGATAATAAAGTATTCAACTGGAATAGTCTGAAGAATAGTGGATATACACATTTTTAGAAGACATCAAAGATTTTCTTCTCAGAAGGATGTATTTTTTTTAAATATCTGTCATTTCATACAACCCAGTTAATCCCCAAGACAAAGAATGCCCTTATGAATGTTCGAGTTAAGGTATGTTTGTAGGTATAATTTGTCTGTACTTAACTCATCCAAGACTGGCAGCAGACTCTGTTAGAGGTAAAAGACTCTTTCCAAACTTTTCTTGAGACTGTTGGGAGAATTTTAACAAGTAGTCCCAGGAGCCCTCAAGATCCTTTCCAGCCCACTACCACATACAATTTTATCAAATAAAGCCATACTTAAATGATTCTTTAAAAGTGGCGTCTCAACTTTTTCATAATATACCGGAAATAAAGCAGCCATCAGGAACCTAGACATTGGAAACCACTATTAGAGGAGGGCTTAGCATTGAAAGGAATAAGTAAAATTCGTCATAGGTTGATGAAGTATAGTTTAAATAAATCCCAGAAAGGCCTCTTTCATTGATTTACCACAGGTTAAGCTTACTCTGGGGGAAAAAAAAGTACTTATATATACTCTATATTCTGGTGTGCTAGAGAAGGGAAAACAATGGAGAAAAACCAAGAGAGAAGAGACATGATTGAAGTAGGGGACAGGAAATTATGCTTGAAACCACCTTTTATATACAAGAAGAGCAATTCTGATTTTTTAGGGGAGGACAGGTTGGGGTAAAGGGCTTTGAAGGTTTGGAAGGGGAGAGTGAGTTTTTAAGTTAAAAAACTTAAACGATTTTGAGTAAAGTTGAAATAACTAATCATTCCTGGATAATAGCAATATCTGTGTGAATTAATAGGGAAGATTGAGCTCTAGATTTATATAAAATAAACAAAGAAAATCCTTAATAACTAGCTGTACACTGGATTTTCTCACGTAGAAAGGGGTCTGCATGAAAGGTAGCACTGAACGTCCAGAAATCAACTCAAGAAAGTAAACGAAGAAAGATCAGACAAGAAAATACCAATGTACAGCTTTGATCTGGCATATCTGAGCACTTCTAAAAATCTCAAAAATAAGGTTAATCTCATAAGATTTCCCAAATGAAATTCAAATTATAAAGACACGAGTTAGGAAGATAGAGAGTTCACATATGCAGATATTTTGATGTCTATTCTAACTGAACTTTATTAATAAGATGTGAAAGTAGCCCGTGTTTTTTCTAGAATTTAAATCCTTGTAACCTTACAGAAAGCACCTTTCATCATAAAGCTGTCATGATCTGTTGCAAAATAAATAGAGTAGCTTTGGGGGATCCTTTTCAATTCTGCCACTAGCTTACCATACAACTAGTCAAAAGTTTTGCAGTCTGAATAGACAAATTGTCCTTCTCTGTGAATGAAGACAGTACTAACCTCCTATGTAAAGTGATTTCATAATTACTAACAAAGAGTATTATGTATGTTTATTTGAGGCATTAGGTATGTATTTGCCAACTCATTGTTGCATGGAAAATTCTCACTGAAAATGTTATTGCTTTGAGTGATCCTCTAAACTCTCATATTGAAACCAGACACAACAGCAAAATTATTTACTATTGCAAAAGAACATTTCTACCGCATTTCTTACTCCTGATAGATATCACTGGGCTCCATCATGCTTATATAACTTATTTCCATTGAGACGACATGTAATTGCATCCTCCGGATCAGCACTCAGGTAGTACTGTCTCCCCACTCATGGTTTTTTAGGTGCATTGTCTGCATTTCACATGTTTAAGTTCATGCCATTTTCCTCCCTTTGTAACAAAAACCTCCACACACAGAAATAACTTCTACTATAGCTGTTATAAGGGCATTTGACCCATTATGTTATTTTTCTGAATAACTGTTGCTCAGTGGCAATTAGGGTGACCTAAATTAAGCCCTCAGTGTGCATTTTTAAAACATTTGGCACAAACCTTAGGTATTTATGGAGCTATTGGAAAATGTTGTCATACAAAGTAATAATAAAATTAAAGCATATTGCTGTATACCAGTCTCAGAAAAAAAGATTTAAAAAGTAATCAATCTATGATAGTCTTATGTCTATTTTTGTTGGGTTTTTTCTGCAAGTAAGCTAAGAGTTAAAAATGTTGTTTCTATTCTGTTTGCAACCCAAGATCCCCAATTCTGACTTGAATTAATGATTCATACACAAATCCATTTACAATTTTTTCTACTACAGTAAGTAGTAGCTTAAGTTTGAATCACGCACTTGAATGTTTCAATTATAATTCAAGACTAATGGATATGAAATATGCTTGTGTTGGTGAATTTCAGCAGAAGTATCTCTAGGAACGCTTTGTATGCAAAGCAGAGCTATTAATTTTATCATGCTAACTTTTCTACATTATGTATTAAAATCAAAATAACTTTCTGGGTCAGAGTATCTACAACAAGAAGATGATGCTTAAATTTTTGCTTAAAACTTATATTTCAATGGATATTAGCCATTTAAATATTTATATTGTCATACTGGTTGTTTTGTGCCATGTAGAAAGAAAATTGCAGGGCAAATTTTCCTAAGTGTATGTTCACTCGGCTAATTCACAAGTTTGATTTAGTTTGATTTCCTCCTGGAGACTGGAAATGATTCTAAGTTGAAAGAACATCAAGGAGATAGCAAAATGCTAAAACTGTAAGAAGATCACTTTGCCTTTTTGCAAATGCCAGATTTTTTCATGTTTTTTCTTACAGGTTGTAACATTTTAAAATTACACATGAAATCAAATCTATTGTCTCTTCGCATTCAACAATTTCATTGGACTGGACAAGATATGATAAACTGGACCTCAGCCACCAAATTCAAACCTAGACACCAATAAGCTTACCTTCTGAGCCATGACTTACTTCGAAGTGCAGAATGAGGAGAAGTCAGGCATGAATTCAGAGAGAGTGTAGATGGATGGTCTCAACAGAAGATATGTTTCAAAATATCTCTTGCACAGACTTAGGCAATCTTCTCTGACCTCTAGCAAGATGCCCCTCTGAAACAAGAACCTCTGAACCGCTTCCAACATTTACCCTTACCAGGATCCTGAAATCTTTATCAGGTAGGTAAAAATAATTTTAACCCTGTGCTTTTGGTTGAGGCGTTTGTAGTTCTCCTTCAAAAACTCCAGAATTTGCCATTCTGTTTGACTCAAAATCATTTTACGGAAGAGTTTTTAAAATCTACTTTGCTAGTTTCTTGTGGGTCCAAAATTTGTTGCCAATTTCATATGTCATTCACACATCCAAGTGTCAAAATTGAAGTTAACATCTGGCTAAATATTTCAAAAAGTGGTAATGAGAGTCCATCATTATATTCTCAAGTTCAATATAAGCAGCATAATACAAAAAATTTTATCTAATAGACATAGTTTAAATTAATAAACATATGTTTTAATGGAAGATGGAAATCAATGTCACTACATGCATTACATCAGAAGTATTCTACTGCTTTTATCTGCACCTATGCTGTGCATTTCCATTAAGAACCTTTAGAAGCCAAAATCCGTCATTTGCCATAACATCCAATCTTTGATGTACACATGTAGGTATCAAGAGAGGAATGTAAATATATAGTTTTGGCTAGGTTTTCCAACATATTCTTGTGTGCACATTCAGGTAATCTGTATGGCTTTATGATGGGGATATTACTACCAGGAGAAGTCTCAAAACCAGCAAAATGTATTCCAAAAAGCAATATAGTGTCACTACTCCACTCAACTATTCCTCATTGTTTTGATGGCCTTACATTGAAACACACTTTCTTACTGTCCTACAGGTGTGCCCAGCCCTGCTATTTACTGTCCTGGCAATGATATCACATACACATCAGAAGCCCCCTGATTAACTGAAGAATCCTTCAGAAGATTCACTTTTAAAAGCCAGCATGCCTAGCTGATGCCAATGTCACAATATCTAGCCATCTATACATTTGCAGTTCCGTCTTGGCCATCTCTAGCCAGATTTCAACTTCTCTTTTCCCCATGCTGTGGAAATCAATCAGATGCAATGATATCATTGCTCCAGTGGTGCAAAATAGTGCCCTTTCTAGTCCAAGCCACACAACCTGTACATTTCCTGAGCCAGCAATACACAATGACAACTCAGAATTGTTTGATTTCTCTTGTGATCATATTTATAGGCTGTTTTTCTCCTTTCTTTTCTTTTCCCTTAAAGAGGAAAATAAAGTGCTTTTTTTTGAAAAGAGGTTGGCCCATTTTTTTTCTGTCTGTTTCACTTGCCCCAGTCTCTGAGACAGTAAGAGTGAGTTATTACCTTCTTTGATGAGATTGTCTGCCATGTGGGTCCATATGCCCTTAGAGAGGTAGCAGAAAATTCTGTGAGTGTCTGTGATGGGCTCCAGCTTGAGACTTGTTCCTTGTTCTTATAGAGTTAGCATTTTCAGGGTCTGGCAGTCTAGGCTTTCTTCCCATGAAGTTTTGGATTATCCCATGGTGATTCAGGATGGAGATATCACCTTCTCTAAGTATATGTTTCGTTCCCCTGTACGTTTCTTTATTGTAATTTTGATCTTTTTTTGTTGTAATCAAAAAGAAAGTACTGGTTTCACAGGGAGAAAGATGTTCATGTTGAAGCTATCCATGAAAGGCTATTCATCTTGAGATAATTAATGAAACATTAAGTATTCTACAGAAGCAGTGGGGGAGGTTAAATTATCAATATTCAGAGAGTTATATATTTATAAGTGAATATCAAATCACACACGGTATTTCTGAAGTGAAAGTACACAAAATTCCATTTAGATAAAAGTGTCTCTTGTCAATAATTTTATCTCTTTCAAATTACTGTATTTCTTCATAATGAATTGTAGCAAAATCCAGGGGAATGTTTTCTTTGAACATTCTACATAATTATTTCAATATGTATTAGGTTTTGTATTGTCAACCAGTGTGTTGTGGCTTCTTATATTAAACATGAGAAGTACAGGACCATAAAAACAGCAAATAAGAGCTTATGGAGGATATGCTGTGTTTCATAACCATATTCAAACTTCGGAATGCATAATACTTTAATTATCTTATAATAACAACCTCATAGACTTAAGTCCCCCCAAAAGTTGAAAATTACTTCAAGCATTTTATTCACATTCCTAGTACACACTAATATTTATTTTGACCAAGGAAATAGGGGTAGAAAATAAGGACTCTTCAAATCTGCAAATTTTCTGTGTGTGCCTTCTGGTTTATGAAGATATGGAAAAATTTTGGCACCAGTATCATCTGTGGGATACTCTGCTCGTCAGTAGTCACTAGCTGATTGTCAAATCATAGATTAATATTTTCTGAACCCTGTGGTTCAGGTCATTTTTAAACAGTTTAATCATTCATTCATCCAGCCCATACTTCCTCAGCTTAAGAGGGAAGAGAAATGGGAGACTGCAGCAAAAGCCCTTATGAAAGGACTTTTCAATGTATATTATATTGACTGTTTTCCACTTTTCTTCAAAACCAGTGATTTCAACATTGAGGACACTCAGGTTGGACAAGTTTGATCTAACTTTGGTAAATTAATCTCTTTCTAATACGTTCTTGTCTGTAGCAAGTTTGAAAATGGTGGAAGTACATATTCTATAATTTTTCCCAAGGCTGAAGTTCTGAATCTCTGGATCTTCCTTTTTTCATTTAAGGAGGACAAGTATAATGTTAGTTTTTTTTAACGTTAGCTTAAGCTGGATAATGTTAGCCAGACAGTTAATCTGGCTGGCCTTTCTGTAATTTATATTATGAAATTGTCACCAACAGAGCACAGAATCTTCGTGGCTTGCTTACACTACACTGTGTTGACTTGGTAGATGTCTGGATGGTTGAAATCCCCCATGCAGACAAGTCTTTACACAAAAAAAAGCAGAAGTCCTCTGTCTGCTTCATTCTCTGCATCCTGTTGAGATGGTTGTTGGTTACAATCACCGTAACAGTGGCAGCATTCTTTCCAGAAATAATAATAATCCAGAAAGTTTTGACTGCCATGTCTTTGGCTTTATACTGGAGCTCTTTGTAGTCAAAAAGTTACTTACATAGAGCATAAATATCTATTAAATGGTGAAAACAGATTTTTTTCAGTCCTTTCATTTCATCCTCAAGTGACATTACGTACAGAATTGTCTAAACAAGTCAGCACTATGAATTAGATTGCCATAACATTTTATGCCTTCCCATGATATTCTATGGCGCATATTTTGTTTGGTTTGGTTATGTGAGAGCTGTTTGAAAGATTAGGTGTCTGTGTTCATAAACGCCTAGAAAACCAGCAGAAAACAATTGGCTTTTGATCCCTTTCCTTTGTTTAGGGGGCTCCAGGTAGGTGTGAACAGATGGTATGTTAAACATTGAAAGATGGAAATGTATCGAAGGGAATTAGTTGAAGAAGTTTACTTCCATAAATCCAGAACTTTATTAGTATATCTTTATGTTCTTATGAACTGAAAAAAGAGAAACACTTGCCTTGGGCAGTACCATTGCAGTCTGGATGACCAAGTTATTTTTATACTGCTACATTTGTCCTCCTAGATTCACAGATGTCAGGATCATAGGGGAAAAAATATAAACATGCTTGCAGTTGTCTCACAGTTTGAGAGTCTAATACACATGTGCAGATGATCTGAGCCTTCTCTACTTATGGATCAATTGAGCTCAACGAATATGTTCAAGTAATATAGCATAGCTAACCCTACACATATTGCTTAGGGACAATGGGAAGGCATTTCACTTTATTGTATCACCAGCTGTAGACAAAACCTTGTCATTTCTGTCTGTCACACATTTTCTATGCCATTTTTGAAATCACACTTTAGTTTCATCTCCATCTGGGGCAGAAGCAGGGGTGTTGTAATATTGCAAGAAAAACCACTTTTTTTTGGTATTTTTAGCTTGATTGGATGATGAGAGTTCTGAAAACGCCATGACATAGGCTGGTCTTTTGATGGTTACAGAGAAAGTTTGCAGACGCAATAGGCTGACCAACTGCACAGCAAAAAGAAGCTTAGGATGACAAGTACTACATTAGCACAGCTCATATGGGAAATGACATTTTTTTAACAGACACAGATATGCCCTGCATGCTGCAGCCAAATTGGGATTCTCAGATCTGTTTTTTGGCTTTTTGAATATGTATTCATCAGTTTTATACATGTCATTAGCACATTTTGTGGAAAACAGGAGAAATGGTAAATCAAATTATGCCCCAACATACAAATGTAAATTAAGCGTTTGGCTTTGTATATGAAACTCAGTAGTTAAATAGCTTATACAAAATGAATGGGAGATAGTTGTTCAATGTTAATTATGCTGAATTAGATTGCTCTTAGAACAGGATAACAGTAGAAGTAAGAAATTGTTTTATTTTTATTAAGTGTTAAGCAGCAACCCTATAATAATATTGGCCATTTGACCTTTTGATAATTTGCCAGATTTACACTGAGGAACGTACATTTTCCCATCCCTTCATCAGCAGAGGAATGGAGGCAGTAAACCAAATGGAGGCACTGTTATTTATAAACAAAGTCAAGAACTGAATGACAGTCATCTCAAGATATAGTTGCTGATTGTAGTAGAAATGAACAAACTTTCAGTTCTGTAGAGATTTGCTGGGTTCCTGCAATGAACTTGCTGGACTTCCTAGTCCCTGTCTAAGCTCTACTGAGAGTGTCTTGACTTGGTTTCTTGTGTTGGACCTCTCTCTTGCTCTACAAGAGAATAGTAGATGCACATTGAAGAACAAGACAGCATCTCTTGTAACATGTAAGATATTATTTGATTATTTTATTTTATTTGAAATTATGAGTCTAATGAAAATTAAAAGTACTGTCTCAGAAAAGTAGTAATTGGATAGTGGAATAACAAGAAGAACTGAAAATCAACAAAAATTATGTTCTGAAATATTTTCAAATGCTTCTGAAAAAATCTTCTTTTAACTCATTTATACAAAGTATTAAAATTAAAATATAACTACATCCTACTGTCTTTACCAAAGCAAAGTGTTGTTTAAGAGTTTAACAGAAACTTACCTCAATCTTTGTAAGAGTTCTAACACATCTAACAATTTCAGCGGGATCTCACGACAAAGCTCTAAACATAAAGCTCTCTATATCATTCCTAAGCAAAGAAAACAGTAATTAAATAAGCAATAATTAGAAAATATTGGAGATATGCAAAAATCATAAAGACATGGTCTTGGGCAGCCTACTCTAGGTGACCCTGCTTGATCAGGTGCATTGGACAAGGTGACCTCCAAAGGTCTCTTCAAACCTACACCATTCTGTGATTCTCAGACAATTTCCAGGGTGAAATATCTGAATAATTGTTCCCTATTTTCTCCATTCTATGTTTTGTGTCTGAAATGACAATGCTGTAAAACCATTTCAACATTCCCTATCATGGATGCACATATTTTTGTAAGGTTTTGTCAAACCAAAGATTTCTGAATCTGTTTTTCTTTTTCTTTTTACCGTCTTCTGTCTCTTTCATCCCTAGAAATTCTAACATTAGTTTCTAATAGTTTCTTACAATTCAGTTATCTTGACTTTCAGTGTCTGTGGACAGGAGTTTGCTAAAGCACATCTCAAATTTTATTGGTATACTTCTGAATTTGGCAGTGCTAAACGTAACTGTGTCAAACATACATATGATCAGACTAATACTAATTGATAAGAAAAGTCAAACTCTGAGATATGTGTAAACTTCTGCCTCATCTAGAACCTGATTCAAACTGCATGTCGAAGCTCCAATTCATTCCATCTGTTTTTAAATGCAGTATCTAATCTAAGTCAGGAGCCTAGTTACCTTCTTCATCAGTTAACGGAGAAAGGAGGCAGATCAGGAAGACTCACTCTTGAAGGAATGCTTTACTCCATCAACTGTTCAGGAAGCCTAGGATGATCAGGCCACTAATTTAAGCACTTTGGCGATGTGGAATGAATCTGGATATATGTGTTAACTGTTCAAACTGATGGAGAGTACACACCTGCAATATCAGGAACCTGAGCAGAGCTCATCCCTTAAAAAACATAAGCAAACATAAACCAGCTATCACTTAGCTCTTGAATCATAAGGCAGCAATTAACACTGTTCTAACTAGTGAAAGACAAAGTTTTGTAGCCTCATCGCAACCTCACATTTTTCATATCATCAGATTATAGAGTAGTTTAAGGGTTAGGACAATCCTCATTCCTTCTGAAGAAGCTCACTCATGTCCAGTCATGTCCTCTCATGTCCACTTTTCTCCAGAGAGGAAATCTGTGTTCTGTTTGTGTGATTTGTAAATATTTCTTTCAGTGATAGTCTCTTGTCAAATGCATAAAAAAAACATGGTAGGAAGGAACACAAATTAGTGTCCTCACCTAAATGAGGCAATTTGAAACATGATATTAACAAACCACTTCCCCTGTTGACGTTTTACAGAATTGAGGTGTATAGTCATATTTAGAAATAATACAGGAACCCAAAGAGGTAACTCTGGGACATTTTAGAACCCAAGACAACTTGGGTAGCCACTACTACCTCTGTTCACCCTAATGTTTCTCTTCTTGATAACTTCTTGATAACTGCAACTAGAAGGGCTTCATAACGCTCTTCCCAATATGATGGTGCTCCTCTTTTACTAGACCTCTAGAACCAAAGCTAGCATCCAGTGACATTTGTGGAAACCTGGTATTGACATCTAGGATCAATTCAATGCCAACTACAAGAGCAGAATAATATCGCATATGACTATATTCCAAAATTAAATTTAAGGAATAAACCACTTTTATGTAAAACTTTCTACCTTCAGATCAAAGAGCTCCATAAAAAGGAGATTTGACAATAGTCATATACTACAAATGTAAAAGCTGATAAATAGAAACCAAAGAGGCTTGCTTGATATTATGCCCAACTTTACTGTCTTTTCTGGAAAGGAAGAAAACAGGTTTCCAAGAATTGTGCTTCTTTGAAGAAGATTTTTCTTATGTGAGAGTCTGATTCTTTAATTCCTGAATATATAGACACTTAAAAGAGAAATGTGAAAGTGAGACAGAGGAACAGTGATAAAGGAATTCTAATGAATTCCATCAAAATGATACAGAAAAAGTGCAAATGTTTCAGTTTCACAGGTTAGTCTTGGTCTGCAGCTTTATAATGAAAGAGAAGAATTTTTATCAAGGAAAAGAAAATTATCTTATCTTGAACAGAAGAACATTAAATATAATGTTTACTTTATTAGGAAAAAATTTACAGCTCTAAGAGTTACATTCAAGTGTTGTCATTGTTCCTTCTAAGATAAATACCTTTTTAGCTTTTATTGCAAGAGATAGAAGGGGAAGTTCTACCAACCCAACAATTAACGTATAAATAACATTTCCTGAGATGGTGAATAGGATGTGCCCCTCTGGGCAGTCTAAATCTATTGATGAGATCAATGACTCATGGAGTAGAACTGCTTTGGCTCTATTTCATATTGGACAGGAATGCAATTATTTCCTTTTTTCTTGTGTAGTCATCAAGATACTGTTGGCACAGGAGAAACTGAAAGCTATTCTTGCACTGTACTAAGTACTTGCAAATAATTTTATTGCTATGCTTTTAATTTTTCTTTTAATTAAATAATTTATAAACTCATTCAGGAATGACATGTCTCTTGATAACTAAATTGTAAGATTACTTAATAGATACTCATAATTTTGTTTAAATATTGTTTTGTTATATGTCATGAGAGATACAGAAAACAAAATAATTACTGAATTTTAATTTTAATAAACTTAGCATATACTGCTCCTTAGCTTTACTTTCTCATGTCATGTTAAATCTTTTCTTCATAGTTAATACAATTTGAGTAGTACATGAAAAAGTTATGCCTTAGATTTCTCAAAGACTGAGCTCAAAATGTTCTGCCTATAAATAATTTTTACCTATTACTGTAGTATATGAGAACTTCCTGTATGGAAATCATATAATTAGTGATGTATTTTCTGAACTTTTAGAAGGGGTTGGCATGTTTCCTTTTTCAAGGAGATAAAGATTTTTCAAGATAAAAAGTTGCCCAGGAGGAGGAAAAAAGTTCCAGAATGTGAAAAAGACGACATTTTTTTAAAACTGCAGATTTAAATACTATCTATCAGGCAATATCCTGAGACATTTCATAGGTCTAACAAATGTCCTCTCTAGATGGTGGAAAAGTGTAAAAAGCAGGTCTTTTATTTTCAAGGTTTCCCCCTATTTGCTAAGCATTATTTGTCTTGTTTCATTTCAGAATCTGAAATACAAAATATGATTTCTTGTAACGTTGTCTAACAGTAGCTGCAGTTCTAGTTAGCAGAAAAACTCTTTCACAATAGTAAACTGCATTGTTCAAAGAGATTGCTTATCAAAAATGAACTTTAATGATGTGTATTTGTACTTTGTTAAGCTTATACACAAAAGCAATGAAAATAAATGTTTAAGTAAAAAAAAAGAAAAAACAACAAGAAACCCAAATATTCACTCTAGCCACTGTTTTCTAAGTCAGTGAAAGATTTGCCCTAATTCTAAATAATTCTATTTGCCATAAACTCAAGCTAATGGCAACATCTTTAAATAGATGTCTCCTTTGTATGCCATGTCAGTCCTGACAAAGGCTAGTGGGCTTGAATATTGGCGGCTTTCCACTAAACAAGAAAATAAGAACACAATTTTATCCTTAAATTAATATAAGAAGATCATGTCTCTTGTTAGCATACAACAATCTAGAAGCACATAAATTATAAGCATAATATGCTCAACAACAGTTCATAGCTACTCTATAATTATCTCTTTCTTTGTCTTTCCTGGTTTTGGATGATATCTTTTGGATTTCTATATATAAACCTCTTTCAAAATAGATTGCAGTATGTAAAAAACTACTATTTTATAAAAACTTAGTTTAATATTAAAACAAATATATGAAAGTCACTGCATTGGTGAGCAATAATGTGGTTACCCAAAATAATTATCAAAATAACTATTTATAACCTTGGAAACTATGCAGTGAAAATTATAGGAGGGTACAGACTCAACAAACATGGTTACTTATAATTCATAAAACTAATAGAGTTGTCCAAAATCCATTCTCAAAATCAAATGATCAATGACAGATATTATTATTTACTCTCGTCTTTAGTACTTTCAAAAGCTCATAACTCTCCATTTTTGCTGATTTAATTATCAGAAAAATATTCTTAGAGACAAATACCATAATTTTGGAATAGCAAGAAGTGTTTTCCTGCAGAATGATTGGGTTCAAAAGGTTGAAAAACACTATTTCTTAGACTTTATCAGTGTTTTAGAAACTATGGTGAATTACTTCATGGTTTTATGACACTTATGGTCAACCTAACTGTGTTTAGATTTGATGAATGGTGCCATACAGCTGCCATGTTTATGTAAGATATACACTCCTCTTTTTATCCACTCAAATTTAAAGAAGTGATCAACTGTGTCAGCCAGGGAAGAGAGGTAAATATCAGGCAATATTATTTCCAGATCTTGCCATACATCTCATTCTATTTTCCAAAAAAAAGTAAAAAACCCAAATCTGATTGGTAACATGTTAGGTAATAATTTTCATGAAGCTTAACATAGCTTTAATCAGTCTGGAAGGGAAAACAGCTTCTCTTCCTTCCTTATTCTTAGGCTGTATGACAGTCATGTAGCTGCTAACCCCTTGCAGTCTCCAGTGCTGTTATCTAGTCATATCGTTCACTAAAAAAGTGAATGAATAAAAAATGAGAGCTAAAACGTGTAAAAGTTTAAAAAACAGCTCTGTGAAATTTCTCTTAAGAACATAAAATAAAGGCTAGTCAGAGAAACAGAGAGAGGATCTGGTTTCTGGAGAGAGAAAATAAGTACATTTTTTAAATCTTTTAAATCAGAATGTGACTTAAATTTTCACTCTAACAGGTCCAGACAGCCAAAACAAATTGTCAGCTTCATAATAAAACAGCATATGAGAAGACACACTACCATTAAAAGTATAATCAAGAGTAAATGACATATAAACACTGTGAACTGCATTGTGGTGGATGGATGGCAGTTTGACTACAAACTGATTAAGAACTACTAGAAAATTCTAGAGTGTCTCTAAAATATCAAATTTTTAAATTACTTCACTATAGATTTTTTATATGCTTTTATCATTTACCTTTCATGCTCAACTGGTAAAAATACACCACTATATTATTTTAGCAGTGTACTATTAGCTGGCATCATAAACATGGACAGTAGAACATGACTTGTTTACCTTCTTCCCAAAACAAGTGAGGTCAAACAGTGAGTGATAAATAATGTGCACTGTTATTTCAATTTTCTGAAGGAATTTATGATCTAGCACATTGGTAGAATTGCACAGAAAAGACAAAAGCATTAGTAATTACTAATCAATCCCTAAACAATCAGACTCTGGTGGTCTGATTCAGTGAATTTCAGTTATTGACTCAGTTGTTGCTCTTGTGTCAATAGTCGTCTTCGTGCACTATGGATAGTTTTCTTCAATGTTTATCTTCATTTTAAAGTCAGCTTTGTTAAAAACCATGTTTTTTACAGAAATTTACCACCTTTAGCTGTTGAAAAATAAGAAAGAAAATTTTCAGAAACGTTTGTGATTTTAAGAGCAGCAGTTGCTTATAAATTAGCTGGTTTATATTTTCTGATGCTTATATAAGCCATGTACAATATAATTCTTACACTTCCTAAGCTGATAAATGGCTCAGACAATGACTAAATACCCTTTCAGGTGCAACTAGTTATGGGTTTTTAGTTGGTAAACTATGAAGAATTCAGAGCAGCAATGAAATAAATTTGGAGAAATAATAAAATGCTATGGACCTGATTGATTACTTCAGAAATAAGCTTAGGACAGAAGTGAAAAATTGTTTGAGGTGAGTGAGTTAGTACACAGTTCTGAGAAAGAGTAAGATTCTAAAGCAGTCCAATTCAGTTAACCGTGTAAGAAAATTTGGATTAGAGATTAGATTAGAGATTGTAAACATGTGGAATAGATTCCTCTGCTAGAACCGTAGCATAGGGCTGTCTAAAATTGCAGATTTAAGTAGTTCATTCCCTTCAAGACTTGTTGATTTCTAGACTGAATGTTTTGACATTATATCCACTTTTCAATGAGTTGTCAAGGTAAACCTATCTCGTCACATCCCTGCTAAGGTCCTGACAAAGAGCTGTAACATGCATGTTTGCTGTCATTTTCCAGGGGTATAGCAGCACACTGCCAAGGTAGAATGAATGGGCAGCAGTAGTGACTGGAGACAAAATACTGACCGAGCAGGGGAGGCCACTATATGTTTTGCCCAAGAAATATGAGACAGCTGCCAGCAGTCTCTAACATTCAGAAATTAAACAGGTGTTTGCAACCACTCAAAATTTTTTCTTCATTCTCCTGGAAATCATTCACCAATGCAGAAAGTTTTCTTGAGCTATGCAGGAAGGTGTCTACATCCTGCAGACTATAAACTAACTATAAAGTCAAAGACTGATTATTCAGTCTATTCAAGCAGAAAATATAAAAACTTCACTTGGCAAGAAAACTCAGCTGTGACTGTGGAGGCCTTGGCAGGTTTGAACAGAGGTCTTTTTCTGTTATTCTGCCTCTAGAAGGACTTTCGTAGTGACAGGCCAGATGGTCACCAGCATTGAGAGCCTGTGTGTGACCACTGTGTCCCAAAAGCATTTAGGGTATTTTTTGGTATATTGAGACAAGCTGTAACATCCGAGTGACACTTTTCCATAATTACTTTGTCAGGCACTCACATTCTAGCTGAAAAGAAACCATATTTGCAAACTAGCTAAGGGTCATTTAGAATTGTCTGGTGTTCCTTCTCTCAACTTTTTGGAGCCTTCATTCTTTCATTTCTGCTGACAAAGAGTGCCAGCTCCCTAGTGGTTTCCATTGCAGGATGACTTTATAGAGGTGAGTGGTATGGTAAGAGAAACTTCTTACTGTTCCTCCTCCTTGAAGAAAAACTTTAATTTCAAGATCAGTAGTAGACTCTTTCCGTGCACTGGTTAGATGCCGATGTTAGGTGCCCACACAATCTGTCATTTGAGATTGTATGGGAGGGAAAGGGTACAGTAAAGAAGACAGTCAAAGCCTTCTAAAGACAGCTGTTTCTTTAGCTATTGTATCAGGAGGCTACCACAAAATATAGGCCCATAGGATCTTAAAAGACCAAACAGTCATAGACAACAGATGCATATTCTCATCCACTACATGTATTTATTTAGGAACTATTCTAATATTCCACTTTAGAGGTGTGAGCAAGTTACCAATCTGTCTCAGCATATTAAATATTTACTGCTGTTGTTGCTGACTTTTGGCATCCAGAAGGCAGAAAGTAGCTGCTGAATCCTACTAACTTAATCCAGTTTTTGTGGAAGGGCAATATGGCAGTACTTGGTGATGTGGATATCATCTATGGCCTTTCCATGATGCAAGTGTCTGAAGTAGGTGAATGAACATAGGGGAGATGCTGCAGAGACTTCTGAGATGAGCCACATAGACAGTAGGTGTATCTAATGAGCATGCATTCTTCATTCTGACCATAGAAATGGTGTTAGCCATTCTTAATACATTTCATAACACAACTTGGTAGCCAGACTATTCCACCTATTCTCTCTTGTTTGAACACCGGAAAGCGAGTGCTGGTTTTGTTTGAGAATGGATAAGCTGCAGACTAAAATCAAAACATATTACAAGTCTCTCTTTAATGCTGGGAGGAATTAGTCATTAACAGTAAATTAAATCAGTGTTTCTTAACACACAAATGAGTCTGTATTTTGCAAAGTAACATAGTCCAGCTTTACACTTGCAACAAATAACTGGTCAGATGTGATACAATCAGATTACATTTGTATGTTTAATTTTATATTATTACTGTTGTTGCTGTTGTTGTTTTCTAGGAGACCAAATCAGTAGTCAAGGGAACACAGGAAGATCAATAGCTTCCTGGGGTGTACACTGTTGTACAAACTTTTCCCAGTTCTTTCAGAAAAAAGTTGCAGGAGAACAATTGTGGGAAAACCTGCTGCACAAAGGCAGCTTATTCCTGTTTCATCTGTTTAATTGACTTTTGCCCTGAGGCAAGCACATTTACATCACGTCTATAAATCTTTGTCTTTGACATAAGAATAAATGTTTCAATTAATCATTAACGTAGCTGACCCCTTCTTGAAATTCTATCCTGTCCTCACTGATAGCCCCTACAGGAAATAAGAACTCAATTACCAATGCAATTGCTATCAATCAAGTTTCTACAGAATAAACTGCAGTTCAGACTCCAACAATTTCACAACACGTTATTGCTCTTCTATAATGGTAGGGATAAGTAGGTTTTATGGATCCTATTGGGGTTTGACAATTAACCATTGGGTTGGCTTTAGGAAAATTGCAACTTCCAAACTAATCCATCTATACTGGGTACAGTATTAAGATTTATTAATTTTTCAAAATTCTTGAGCCAGCAGTGAAAAGAAGCCAGTGCTGAGGCACACACATGTCTGTGCAACTTTTCTTTTGGAGTATTAGCAGCAGTGCACATTCTCCATTGATGTGGTGAAGATCAGGTTTAACTTCAGAAGATAGGTTTAACTTCTTATTGCCCTTCACATCAGCTCCAGGTGGGCTTTTGCTTTCCTAACTCCATCATCCCTGCACACTTGGAAAGCATTCCTGACTCTGTTATATTATATACTTTTTGTATTTGTCCTAGTTTTGTCAGGATCTCCTTGTGCATCCGTGCAGGCATCCTGTCATTTTTCTTGACTTTCTGCATGTTGGGATTGACCATTCTTGAGTTAGGAGATGACCCTTGAAAAATCAACCAGTTTTCCTAGACCCGCTCTTCTCTGCAAGACTATCTACTGTGACATTCTTCAAGGCAGGTCTCTGAATAAGCCAAAGTCTGCTCTTCTGAAATCCGGGACTGTGATCCTGCTATTTGCCTTGTTCCCTCCTCTCAGAATCTACCATCTCATGGTGTACTGGGTCTGGCTTGGATGGAGGTAATTTTCCTCACAGCAGCCCTTATTTGTGCTGTATTTTGGATTTGGGACCAAAACTGTTGATAACACATCAACATTTCAGCTACTGCTGAACAGTGTTTGAGCAACTTCAGTGCTTCCTGTTTCTTACTCTGTGCCCCACAGAGAGTAGATTGACTGGGCAAGAGGCTGGGAGGGGACACAGCTGGCACAGAGGACCCATATTGACCAAAGAGATTCTATACCATATAATGACATGCTCAGCAGTAAAAACTGGGAGAGCAGTTTTCCAGGAGTGCCGTTGCCCAGGGATTGGCTGGGCATCAGTTGGCTGGAAGTGAGTGATTGCTTTTGCATTACTTCATATTTTTCGTTTGGTTCCCCTCCACTGCCCCTTGCCTTTACTTATTAAACTGTCTTTATCTCAACCCACGTGTTCTGTTAATTTTACCCTTATGATTTGCTTCCTCATCCCACTGGGTGGGAATGAGCAAGCAGCTGTATGGTGCTTAGCTGCCTGCTGTGCTTAACCCACAACAGAGGGTCACCGCAGTCAAGGCTGTTCCCAGCCTAAAAATCCCCAACCAGTTCCTTCTTGCTTGCAAATATTGGGTCCAGCAGTGTATGTCCCCACATTGTCTCTTTGATCATCTATGTCAGGATATATTAATCAGTGTTCTGTAGAAACCTCTCAGAATGCTTGTGCCCTGTTATGCCATCCCTCCAGCACATGTCAGGGTGGTTGAGGTCCCCTATGAGGACCCAGGCCCATGATCAAGAGGTTTCTTCCAGTTATCTGAAGAAAACCTCATGTGCCTCCTCTATTGTGCTGTCCTGTAGGTGTTTCCTTATTTGTGTGTATACACCTGACATGGGCCCCTTCACCCCTTTTTCATTGGTGTCTTAGTTTCAGCTGGGATAGAATTAATTTTCTTACTAGCACCTGGTATAGTGCTGTGTTTTGGGTTTAGGACGAGAATAATGTTGATAACACAATAATATTTTAGTTGTTGCTAAGCAGTGTTTACACTAAATAAAGAACTTTTCAACTTCTCATACTGGCCTGACAACAAGAAGGTGAGGAGTGCACAAGAGGCTGGGAGGGGACAGAGCTGGGAGAGCTGACCTCAGCTGACTAAAGGGATATTCCATTCCCTATGATGTCATGCTCAGCATATTAAACTGGGGGAAGAAGAAGGGGGGGATGTTTGGAGTGATGGCATTTGTTTTCTCTAGTAACCGTTACGCATAATGGAGGCATGCTATCCTGGAGATGGCTGAACACCTGCCTGATGACGGGAAGTAGTGAATTAATTCCTTGTTTTGCTTTGCTTGTGTGTGTGGCTTTTACTTTACTTATTAAACTGTCCTTATCTCAACAGCTTATCTCAAGAGTTCTCACTTTTACTCTTATGATTCTCTCCCCCATCCCACCAGGGGGAAACGAGCAAGCGGCTGCATGGTACTTAGTTGCCTGATGGGGTTCAACCATTGGTTGAAACCAATTGGTTTCACAGACTCACATCCACATCTGCCTGCACGTTTGCTTACCAACCCAGTCCACCAATTCCTCTCTTGATTGTAGGTCATCATCTCCCTCCACCATCATTCCTAGTTTAAAGTTCTCTTCACAAGATTGGCCAAGATAATTTTACCTCTGCCAAAAGGCATTAGCAGAAGGTTTTGTGGATATGCTTTCAGTTTTATGAATTTTTAGAGGTATGGCATTTACCACAGTGTGAATATCAATATAACTGTCATTGGCGGAAGGTAACGTACAAAAAATATCTCTTCTTGGCCGATGTTCAGAGTATTTTACATTTTTTATTTCTAGAAATTTGAGACCATGCAGTGCTAAGAAAAATGTCCTCTTTTTTGATGAATGTATTGTACCTTCTCAATACCTAGGACACGTTTCCAATGACATCATGAAAAATTATGACTGCAGGTTTTTCTTGTTTATTGGAAAATTGTCTGGAACTTAAGTAACTTGCAAATGTTTGTCATTTAGTGAGATGCATCTTTGAAGGATATTACTATAAGATTAGAAGTATGCAGGCATGAAACTCATAGCTACTGGAAGTATGGTCACTCACTGCACTGGAAAGTTATTCCCAGAAATAACATATAAACTAGTTGATGCTTGCAGGTACCCTTTTACAGTTATAGACATCAGCTTTTCCTTTCTGATGATAATATTTCTGTAGGTTCCCAAAAGAAACTTTTAACATAAGTGAAAGGACAAGCCAGAAAATATTCCTTTCTTTTTTTTTTTTTTTTCAGTTGCTTTTTAGGCAGAAGATTCCATGATTGGCTAAAATTATATCAAAATCTTAGTGAGACTGCAGGAGACATCTCTACTAAAGTTAATATTTCCCTGAGAGTATAATATCAGGGAGCCTCAGGCAATGCTGTGTAACCCCCTGAAGCTTCTTGTTACCAGGCTGTATATTATGCAGGCTTACATTTTCATAGTTCAGTTAACAAGTCAAAAAGACATTGGAACCTTGCACCTAGTTTTGCACTCCATTAGAATAGCTTTAAGTGTTTTGTTTTCAACTTTAGGCTCTCTGTATCCAACACTATTTGCAAGTATTTGGCCCCTAGGTTTCTCCTTGAATCCGTCCTCTGCTGTCTTTTTCTGCTCTTGTTCCCAGTGACATTTTCTACACCATAGCTCCCAGCTATCCCTCAACCACAAAGGTAGTTGAAGCAGCTTCCAAAAATACCAGCTCCCAGGAGCAGCCCTTCTGCGCTTAGAGTATAAAACGGGTCTCCACTCTGCGTAATAAATGAATTTATGATTCTCAATTCCCAGCTGACATTAATAGCAGCAAGGAGCAAGAAGCGAGTTAATGTTAATTTCTGCAGGTAATGCGTGAAAGCTGATAGGGAAAACTTGAAAGGTCAACATCTGCTGTCATGCAGGAAAGTTGCAAAATTTGATTGGCCAGTAAATGTCAACACCATGTTCTAAAATCTACATGCTATCCTTTCAATTCAGTCTTAGCTTGCAGCCCAGCTAGAGATCATGCGGCATGTTTCAAAAACCCTTGAGTTTGAAAATGGAGTTGTATGATTGCCTTGCCATGGCAATAAGGCACTTGTAAATTACAAACTTGTCATTTAATCAGCATAGTAGGTAGTACAGCTCCTGTGACTTTTTTATATCAATTTTCAGGGAATGCTGAAGAATCCATAATGATTATATACCATACAGAACTGCAGTTCCAACTGTTGCCATGGTATTATGTACTCGTCTTTTTTAAAAGCAGTGACTAGAATGTAAAGCAGATAATGAATCTAATTGATTGTCCCCTGCACCTCACAGAGATGCTTTATTTTTGCGTCTGCTTTGTTCTCTGTTTTGTCTCACAGTATATCAGATGCAGAACTACATTGTTTAGCGCATTGATGGCATTAATTTAGAAGAGAGCAGATGCACTTTCTAAAGCAGAAATATGATGACCGGCTCTAAGCAAATGGGAATGAAAATTCTATCTTCTTTGTCTAGATGGCAAATAGCAGCCGCTGTTGGAAAACATATCCTCAGCTTATGTTTACTTAAAATTTTCTATAATGCATAAGGCAATATTGAACCAGAGGAAGCTGGAGACAGAGAGGGAAAGAAAGAGTGTGTGTGTCCACATCCAGATAGCATAGATGACTATGTATAGCGTCAGCAGTAAAATGTGACTGCAAGCTTGTGGTTCTAAATGCACCTTAAATTAGCATGCTAGGTGTCATATCGTACTAATTGTAAAGTTGCACAATAAGGATGATTCTGAGTTTTTAGGTGCAGGAAGTTCAGTGTTGTCTAAAAAAGTGCTGTGCCTTGTTATACCCAACCTTTCTGGGCCTTGTTCTATATCACCTAGCCCTGATGTGCCTTTTCACTACTATGCCTTGCCTCAAATGTACCATGATATAAATTACTCAATCCATTTGATGTAGTGGGAAGAAGGAGAGCTGGAGGAAAGCTACATTCCCTTCTCAATGAGCCAGAGACGAACTGCTCTGTGAGCCAATGAGGGGAAGGGAACAGAAAATAGGACTGACAAATCCCACATGCACCCACACGAGAGTTTGGTGGTATCATCTCCACGGTGGTCATGTCTCCATGGGGGAACCTACACATTTGCAAATTTCCCAGCAAGTTCCAAGAAGCTGGGGAACAGAGTGTACTGAAGTAACAGAGTCACAAACCAACTTCCAGAAATTTCTGAGAGCTCTCAGTAATTTTGTCAATATAGCCTCCAAAAGAGGCTGTTGAAGTACCTGGTGTGACACTACAAGGATCCTTTTATTTTTTTGTGTCAATTTTATGAGACCGCCAGTAGATAGCTGTGCAAGAATCACTTCAGGTAAGCCAAAAAGGTTGTTACTCCTTTGTGTATTGACAGCATATAGCATGTGATTAAGTAAAGGAACCGTGTCTTGGATTTCTATGTATATTCACAGTGACTTTCAGCCTGTGTATGGGTCAAAAAGCAGAGATGCAAGTGAGAATAAAACCATGGAGCTGGTATTATCAGTGCAAAGGCCTGGACAGAAAAAAAATGAAAATATTCTCAGAGGTGGAGATAAAAATCTTAGAGGCTTAAAGTTATTTTTAAAGGAAACCTGTTAAATAATTGTATTTTTCTTACCAAAAGCATATGGAAATTCAATAAGAAAATCACAGAAATAACATTTGGGACTTCCAGAAAGCAGGAATATCACTTAACTGGTTCCACCTTTTTATTTATTCCTTCATTGCCCACTGCTACTCCGTGTGGGATATGATGGTCTGTAAAAAGATTTGAAAAGCCAAACGAATTATCAAGGCCTTTAGAATTCTAATACTACTACGGAAGATTCCCAAAGTTTCCTACTTCTTTATAAATAAATGCCTAAAGAATGATAACTAATCCAATATGAGACAAGATTATGCATTGTGAAAGTAAATCATGATGACAAAGTGGGAATTAACTATACATTTTTGTGGGCGCATAGTCTTCCACATTCCCCTGGTACACCTTTCTGAGGTCATCCTGAGGCAAAATATTCCCCACCAGTTATAGCTTTCTGCATATCCTGTCATCAATATGACATTGTGCCTGAAAGAATTGTTCAGCTCCCATAAGATCATTCTTCAGAGAGAGTACCTACCTATGGCAATGCCAGTAACATTCTTGAAAGGATTACAAAAGCTATACTGCTCCTGTCACTGAAAACGTTACTTAATAGGTAAACAGAATTTCCTGCTGTCTTTTAGACCCGTCTATTTATTTTACTTATTCCTTTATTTTAATAGCACTGCATTTCATGTGCCTCTAGTGAAATGCACTGAAAAGAGCAGGGCTGAGGCTTTGGCACAAGCTTCTCTTTTATACTGCCACTTTTTTTGCCTCTCATTGATCTAGTAATACGTGCCAAGTCAATTGTGCATGGTTACTCTAATAGCTCCTCTCATCACTTGTCCTCCTTATCTCAACCACAATCACTGAAGCAAAGAACCTTAATCTACCTTTTAAATATAATTAGATGAGTAATTCGTATACGGATCTGCTCATTATTGATTTTCTCTAAAACTCCCTCTCCCCCAAAGTTATGTGTAGTAGAAATGGTACATCTGCTCACACATACATTTAGATTGTTAATGATTCTTTTGAACATCTGTTATACTGCGACTGAACAGTTGTGGTTTCTTTAAGAAGGCACAAGGGACTGGACCTGCACCACCTTGATCTTGGCTATTTTAGGGGAAAAAACACCACTGGGAGCCATTTATATATATGGTGCCATAGTGACACAAACTTATGGCTCACCCTTTCATTGCTTCTTTGCCCACTATGTTATTGATCAGTCTGTGCTATTAGTCACTACTGGAACACTAAATACTTTACATTTTTGTTTCATTGCTCACCAATCAGATGTGCTGAATATCAAAATGCCACAACTATAAAGCCCCTTAGTCAAATAGAATACGTGGCTGAACAACAGCTAGGATGAGAACCTCACATCAGAAAATTCATCTGGACTAGGAGACGCTGGTAGCAATTTGCATGACAATGTATCAGAAGCAACAAAAAATAACCAATCGTATTTATGTGTAGGTGGAGAAAAATGGTAACATCATGCATACATAAGCAAAAGGGTTTGCTGGAACAACAATAAAACAGAAGAGTTTAAACTGAAGTCAATCAGGCCAGCAGCTACTGTAAAGAGATAAGGGGTGTGCTACTCCAAATTGGAAAATGAGACGAGGCAAAACACTCCAGAATTTCTTTTCTTATTTCTCAAATAAATTCCCTGTAAGATATTTTGAGCAATAGTGAATAGCTCCTAAACTGATTGCATATTTGTTTTCTTGCTGGTTGTACCACGTAAGCAAACAGTGCAGTGATTTATGTAGCAGAATCAATATGGGTAGAATTGTTGCTGATTTCTAGGATAGATTTCTAGAGCTAATAATTGACCATTAGCATAGTTATCACCACATGTGTGCCACTGAAGCTACTGTTCAACATTGGTAAAAATGGAAAGAATATATGTGGGGAAAAATAACCCTTGGCATATGTTATACCTAGCCTAGCCCCACTCTGATCTGATAAAACAGTTAAATAAAACCTAGCCAACTGCAAATTCATCTATCAGATACTGATATTTTAGACTTGGAAACCTCTATTCTTATGTTTGAATAAGGGAAGGAAACAGATTTAGTAGACTTGATAAATGATGATGGGCAGACATCCATTTTTATCTTCCGTAGCCTTTCTGCTACATTAACTCTCTCAACATTAAAATCACTTTTTTTTCCTCCTGACAGAAATGCCAGGAATCAAGGGAATTACTTAATATGATTTAGGGCCTTCCCCAGGAATGTACCCAAAAAGTATTCCCTGAAACCTCCAGCTCCAGATCTTTCATTTTACAGAGTTCTATGGGGATCAGTTCTCTCTCCTACTTGACATTTCTCTAAAACTTTTAAAAGAATTGTTGAGGTAAAATACTGAAAGACATAAATGCTGGCAAAGTGTAGATAAAACACAATTCTCTCTATTTCTCCTTATGCGTGACTGTATGACTACTGCTGGCATGACTTTATGCCCAAATAAGATGAGTTATAGGTGGTTAAAGCTTACCTCTAGAAAGGCAGAAGTCATACAGGTTAAAAAGTTACTAGTACTGAAGTTTCTAGCTAATTTACTGCTAGTGGTCATTAAAGAACATTAAAGAATATTCTGGTAGAATATTTCTTGATTCAAAACATCTCTTTCTACTTCAGTATAGTGTTGCAGGTTTTATTAAATTTAAACTCAGACTTACAGCAAACTGTTCCTACAGCAACAAGTCTTGCCAGGTCTGAATTTCACACATGACTTCTAATACAGAGCAAAGAGGGGAAAATTTAATGGCTTGTAAAGAAGTTCAGATTAAACAGGTTTTAAAGGGACAATTTAATTGCATAGCATATGTGTTATTTTGTTCATTCTCTTGACTATTCTTGGGTAAAATGTGTAGCTTTTACTCATATTTGATTGTGTTGCCAGTTCTTGCAATAAGTATATAAAGACTACTGAAATAAGTCTGTAGCAGAGGTCAATTGGTTAAAGCTAGCTATAGCTAAAGCTCCATGCAACTTTAACTCCTGTTTCATGACCTCATGTAGATTAGCGCTCACAGAGGACTTAATACTACATTCCTACTACACATAACTACATGCACTCCTTCAAAACTAACAATACATAGTGAAATATTGTGGAACAAAATCATAAAAACAGTTGAATAAAAATCTCAAGCCAAAATCAAAAGAAACACAAAGAACACTGTTAAGTGATTCAATAATCTAACTAAATCTCAGTTACTATAAGGGAACAAAAGCTGCTAAAATTAGATGGGTTTGTACCTAAAACAGTCAAGCATCTCCATTTTCTGAAAGTCACTGAGGGTTGTTATCCTAACCCTGAGATTTTTTGAATATGTTTCTTTTTTGTTTGTTAATTATTCAATAGTCTAAAAATCCTAATCAGATAAATGATGAGAAAGGACGATTGTGATGATTTAAGCAAACTCTTGAAGAACACAAATCACAGAATTTCATCTAACTATTCAAGACCACATCTATGGTTTATAGTTGAAATGAAGTAAAACTTTTATTTACAGACTTCAAACACCAGAACATTCACCACCTTCTAAATTGCCTTTTCTTCCAGTGATTTATACCCTGAAAATCAAAATTTATTTCTAGTTTAAAACTACCTAGCTTCATTTTCCAAGCAATGGACTTTTTAGCTTTATCTGCTAAATTAGAGATATTTGTCCTACATGGGCATTAATATTTTTAACTCTGACTTGTGCACTGCTGGACCAGTGTAGATGTACTTTTTGTATCTTGTTCCTGTCTTTCATCAGTATTTATTTATATATCTGAAGCTGTCTGTTGGTATCTTTTTAACCTAAACTCCAAGTTAAGTATCAGGAGTTGAGGAATGTTCCAATATCGAACTTCTGTTTCATTTCTGAGGCTGATTCCTGTTATAAGAGACTTATGGCATTGTAACACTTGTGAGGATTCCTGCAAGTGGAGGCACAGAATTTTCAAGTGGAACTGGATGATAGACTTTGCTTCATTCGAGAAAAGAAATAACATTGTAGCTATTTTCTCTTGCAAATGAATTGGAGAGAAGCCTGATCGAAGAGAAATAGTGACTTAGCAGCTGCTATGTATTTGTTTCCCACCCTACCAGCATGTTTTCAACTTACAGAAAACTGTTGCAGTCCATGTTTAACAACAATCTTAGTGGCCAAGCCATCTTATGTTCCAGAAGGAATTACATGAAATCCTGCCTGAATACAGTAATGTCTTCAAGGGAAGGAAAGAGTATAGCAAGAAATTGATTAAATTTGCCAGTATCTTCCCTACAGAATTTTAAATTAGAATCTGTCTGAAGCACTTTCTATATCAGATTTCTTTCTGTACCTGGTAGTTTTTACCATGTGTCCAAGTGAAACATCAATATGCCTCAAGCCATTGTATTCATATAAATAACTCGTATTTGTATGGCACTTTTCAGCCGTGAAAGCAAAATTGCAGCCTCTGGTGGATGAATGAGTTATGAAACTGTCAGTTTACTGTATAGAATTATAAATTAAAGCATGCATTATGTCTCTGTAAAAATAATAAGTACATAAAAATTTCTTAATTAATCATTATGAATTGCCATGCCTATGACTTGTGATGGGATAAAGAAATTTGAGTTATCGTTTATTTTTTCTATTTCCATAGGTAACTAGGTTTTTCTACAGTTTGTTAAGAAAATATTGACCACTCTTTTTATTATAAAAGTAGCTAAGTTCCTATTTTACAATGTCCTCTGTAGATATTGATTAATCTAGTCATAGAAAAGGCATCTTACAAAGTCTCATCATATAAGGAGCTCTTCTTCTGTAGTTTTTTCAACTAAATTAAATGACGGACATTCTAGTTACTGCCTTTTTCTACTGTATGTAAAGTCATTGCAAGCAGTGGCATAAATAGTTTCTCTCATTCCAATAAGTTGTTTAGTAAACACAATATTAAATTATTAGTGAAATAGGGAAAAAGTGTGGATACAGATGTGTTTTCAGCTGAGAGATAAGAGGGAAAAATTACCTCCCCTCTCCACTACTTTACTTTTTTTTCTTAATCATTCTCACTGTCTAGAGGGGGGGGCTTGGTTTGTTTTTGCTTTTATTAGGCTTAAAACTGAGAGATCATTACAATTTCAAAATCAAGCATGCTTTCTCTTGTGCTACAGTAGTTACAACCCAGACGTTGTGCTACAGCAAGTGTAAAAGTGAATCTGATTTTAACTAAAATAGGACTGGCTTATTCAATTTTCATTGCCTGAGATAAGAGAAGACCTGCATAAGGAGGAACAAGGAAATTGCACTTTCAGACTTCGCTTAGTTTGAATAGATGAAATTGCTACTAGTGGCAAAGTAAGAAAGAAATGTGCTTGTTTACGATGCAAAATTTATTTAACAGTTAAATTTGATGCTGTTCTGGAAATTAGCTATTGAGACCAAATGATAACTCTGTTTCTTGCTACGTATCATAAAAGAGAACAAAGGCTGGAGCGTTAAAAACAGATGTAATAAAAATTATTTTTGTTGATATTTATTAAGTACTCATAAGTTCATTGAAGAGTTCAGTGATAAACAAAAAAAATAAAATTCCTCTCTTAAAAACATAAAAAGTTTGTACATACCAGATTTCAGAAGAATTTTCTCCTAGTATAGACTTGAGTCTGGTGATATGGTATTCAGTATCATCTGTGAAGCTGCACCTACTTTATCCCAGTATTTAAAGCTAAAGTTGAACAAACCTCCTCTCTCAACCCTACATTTTGTAGACAATAATGTTACAAACATTTTACATATTCATTTAGTCAAAATGTTGTTTTTGGGTGGGCAGAAAGACCTACAAAAATTGGAAACAGCTTTTATTTTGAGCTTTTTCTTCTTAAATACTTAGAACTGCACAAATATTTCTATTCAACAGAATACTTCACTAGCAGGTAAAAGGAAATTAAGGATTCTATTTTTGTTGAAACAGAACAGATTGTATAAATCTGTTTAGATAATCCTCGAATATCAGCAGGAGGCTATAATGACTTCCATTATCCTCTCACATTTTTGCTGTGTAGAATTTAGTTGAAATATAATAGAAACTGGCAAAAAAAGGCCTTTATTTGTGAACAGCCTACTTTACACAAAGACTGTTATTTAATTGAAATAAGATAACAGGAAAAAAAAGACAAACTAGTAACAGAGAATTATAAAAAGCAAAGTTTTAACCATTAATAAAGCACCAGAAGTTATCCGTGATTACAAGCAATCACGACTCCGCAAAATAAGAAACAAGGCGGTGTAATCATCTGTTTGATACACTTGGTGAAGCAGATTGGTGAAAGATCCATCACCTCTGCGTATTGTCTTGCCCTGGAGCAGTAGGAGGACTACAACTCTCTCTACAGTAGCATCCTTATTTTCTTGTTCTCCTATTGTCTTCCAAAACCAATAAAGAGAAGTCTTTGTAAGTCGAGAGACAAACACTGGACACATTATACCCTGTCATGCAAGAAGCAATTCCTTTTTCTCCATTGGAAAAGCAATTTCCTTCTTTTCCGTTGAGTTTTTTCAGGAGAATAACCATAAGGAAATTTTATATGTGTGCCCAGTCAGTACAAATGTGGTAGCTCCACATCAGCACAATAACTTTTTTTTTTTTTTTAGTACTGTTTTAAGACAAAGTATTGTGAGAATACTCTGGTTTTATTTAACATAATTTCCCACCATCCCACCATGTAAAAATGCTTTTTTCTTTTTTTTCTTTTTTTTTTTTTAAGAAAAATTCTGAAAATAATTATGCCAAGTTTTAAGTTTGTCTCATATTCTTCTAACTTTTTTCCAAGGCAATACGATAGTCTACCTGTAATTATTTGATGAAGTAAATTTTTTATGAGATTTCTGTTATTGCAGAAGGATTTTTCAAAATGGAGGTTATATCTTTTTATCATTTTTTATGAATAGAAAAAATAATTATAAGACTTGTGTTATATATTCACATGATACAACAGAACAAATGGAAATTGGTATAAATTTGCACAGACACAAAATATTTTATACTATATGGCCTTTTATATAGTTTTGGATGCCCAAGCAGAAATCCTTCTTAAAGTATACTCAGTAGCATTAAAATAACCGATCATATTGGTCATGAAACACATTTCCATTTAATATGTTTGGAAATGGTACCTTGAAGAAAATTGTGCTGTTTTCTTAAGAGAGCTTTGAAAGTCACATTCTGGCTGCTAAACTGCTGCCTTAGACATATCTTATTTTGTGTTTCATGGAAGTGACGGGTATGAATTCCTGCCTCTATTAAGTACTTGTAATTTCATCTAAAGTCGATGCATACTGACTGTGCTCACTGTCTTGAAATCAGACTACTTAGCAAGTTATTTATCATTTATTTAAGGAACTCCAAAAACTTTTAAAGCACAACAGTACAGAATATTTCCTGTTCACAGCAAAGTAAATACTTTTGAAGACATAATGAATAATAATTACACAAATAGACCACCCAGTTTGGGGAAATTTGGGAAAATCTTTTTTGAGTACTGTAATAAACCTGCAAGAGTAAGAACTGTTGACACATACTTCTACAAAACCATACAAGCAAACTAAAACAAAGAATTTACAACGGCATCATTTGGCCTAATAAAGGAATACTCATTAAGTTTTTTTCTATTGATTAAGATTGATATCAACAGTGTTTTCAATATTGCATTTCATTTCCAAAGATTGGATGCATAAGAAATGAGCAAAATGTCCTAGGCAATAGTACACCTTCCATTATATTTGTATCTGAAATGGACAAAAGGTCTTCTGTTTAAGAAAATGGAAGGGCTAGCTTGCATGACAAAAATGCTTCTCATACCCATCTTCCTCAAAATAATGAAGGGTACCAGAAAATGAACTAAACTTTTCACCTGACTGAACTGGGACTATTTAAACTAGAAATAATTGAGAAAGCACCAGCTTTCTCATTCGGTCCCCACTGGAATATATCCAACTGCTTTATATTGACGTAGAAGAAGTCATAGTACAGTGCGAGCACCCATTAAATAAAAATAATTTACTTGGACTTTCAAGATGTCTTTGATAAAATCCTTCACAGGAGATTATTAAGGAAACAGAGGCCACAGAATGAATGATAAAAGTTCTGCTTTATATTAGAAAATGGCTAAGAGATAGGAAAACAAAGGGTAGACATAAGTGTTCATTTTCAACATGGAAGAAGGTTAATAATGCGATGCCCCTGGATTCTTACTAACAGTGGTGGTACTTGACACATTTATTACACACTTATTAATGTCCTGAAGAAAAGGATAAAGAGAAAGATGGACTAAAGTCTCTTGCTGAAAATTATGTAGGTCAAGAATGAAAAGGCAACAAAGAATTCCATGCATAAACTAGCCAGAGAATTAGCTAGTGTAACACCGAAGGAAATTCTTAAGATATAAGCAAAGGTGGATATTGTATCTGGTCACTTTACATTAATTCATCTATATTGATACCTCCCAAATGGACATCAATCACTAAGGAACAGTTTCATGATGAACAATTTATTTAATGCAATTCTTCAATGTACCTAGGAAAACCAACAAAGTACAAAGCAAATAAATTGTGAATTTCTATTGAAGAACAATGAAGGACTGAAAAAGTATTAATACATTTTTTGGACTGTTGGTGTGCCATTAGAAGAGTTCTAGAGAAGACACAAAAGAACATGGAGTAAGATGAGGGAAGATTTAAAAGATGAGAACCATACTTTTATGATGTAAAGGATACAGAAATTATACTGCAAAATTATCTTAAGTAATGGAAAAGTTGAGTGACTCATAGTAATTCATATTGCTAAGACAAATTTCACCCAATAAAGCTAAAAGGCAACAAATTTAAAAGTGATATCAAGTCTTTGTTTCTTTATACAGTATCTAAATGGTCTGTTGTCACATTACACTTATCAGGATTGGGCCATAAAAACAATTTGAAACTCTTTAGATTACAGCTAGAAAGATTTTCACAAAACACTGAAAAGTCTTCCTAACAGAATAATGAACCCATGGAACATGTTGCTGAGGAAGACTGTGGAATCTCCATCACTAGGGGTCTCACAAATAGATTGTACAAACAGCTGTCAACAGTAACGTGCTGTTCTTTTCTGCAGGTGTAAAACGATTAAATTACAATCTGAGTTTTCCTCCAGCTGTGTCATCCCATGAACTCTGTCTGCCATTCTGGCACCATAAACAAAACAAAACAAAGCAAAACAAAACAAAGCAAAACAAAACAAGAAAACAAAAAAAAATCTTAGGGTCAACAACCATAGACTCTTTTAGTCTAGTAGACCCTAGGCACACAGACAGCACTCCTAAAATAATCATAGAATCTGTTTTATTAAAAGTCATAAAATTTGATTAAAATCCTGGGGAGCAGGGGAATAACTATATTTAACAGGAAAAAACTGGGAAACAGTGAAGCTGTTTCAGGAGAGAAGTCAATTCATGTGTTTATTGAGGAAATATTACAAGGGAATTTAGTAAGATGTTTTTCACTATCTCAGCAAGCTTCATCTTATTATACCCACTAAAGGGCCAGAAATTGGTTTTATCAAGAGGAAAAATCACCAGTGAAATTCTATGAGAATTGGTTGCGTATAGAGAATGCAGTATCTGTCCCTGCAATGCAGAGGTATTTTTATTTTGTATCATTGGGCAAAGTTTCCCTTTTAATATTGCAAAACTTTGAACACTCTGCAAATGCAGTCAATACTCTTCCATTTTAAACACATTTCTATGTGAAATTACACATTTGCTCTTTACAGGTACTCAAGAAAGTCCATATTTTAATTCCGGTCAAAATGTTACCATTTCCATCAGTGGATCTGAAATTTCAAGTAATTTTCAAAAAGCTGCTATGATTCAGCTTGAACCTCTATTTGCATGTTTGCACGGTGGCCTTTGGGGCACTGTTGATATAGATGATTCATAGGTTTTGTTGTCTGGGTGGTTTTTTAGTTACTCAGGAGAGTTCAGTTATTTCAAATACTAAGTCAATGTTATCTGTGTTAACGCTGAAGCTCCAACTGAATGTGAGTAGTTTGAATAGTTGCATCTCAGAAGGGCTGGCTGAAAGTGCAAGACTGGGAGACCAAACTAAAACCTACAATAAAAAGAAATTTTCCTAGCCTTCGTCCTGATCAGATATGTTGAATAAGGGTGTAGTAAACAGCTGAATGGATTACTATGAACCAAAATACCTCTTTTTATAGAACTCTTCAGAAAGTGTAAGGGAACTCTGCTGGAAAAAGAACAAAATAAACCTTTTTTTCATTCCGGAGTAGATCATTACAGAAATATTTGGTTACAAAAAGAATGAAATCTTACTTGTTTTTAATATATTTGTTTTGCAGTAAGCCTATATTTTCTTGGTCAGTGTTTAATTATTTTTTTTTCCCCCTATGTTAGTACATACCACAGGACAATTAGGAGCAAAGGCTAAAATTTCTAATCTACAGTACCTAAAACAAAGGCATATGAGTCCATACTTCACCAACAGAATAAATGACTTAATTTGCAGAAGGGAAAAAAGACCTAAAGTCTCCACTGACTTCCTTGTTGGCAGTGGGTTTCTTATTTTGTGTACCGATTCTGGCATCACCTCTGAACTCTCCCAGCATTTCAGTATTTCTTATTACTATTACTCTAACATAGTACCATTTCCCTAAATACTACCTTAATGGTTTATTCTTTTCTTACTCATTATTTCTGAATGTTGCCACCATCGTAGGGTAATGCTATTTTCAGTTCAGTTTGGCACGTTACTGCCTTACCGTAGAAACAGGGAAAATAGCAGTATCTGACAGCAGTGCACCAAGGATGGAAATCTAGGCCTGATTGAGGAAAGAAAAGTGAAGAAAGCATGCTTCAAGCTTGATACTTCCTTTTACTCCATCCTCCTGCACCCCTTGCTCCCAATAATACTATACTAGAAGATTTCTATCTGGTGTAGGTTCAAACTCTAGGTTTAAAAAGTTCTAGGACTGGAGCAATCAGAAGACTTTCCAGGTTTTCCAATGTTTATTCTAGACAGTTTTAGCTGTAAAAATCCAGATTCCTGGTTCAGTGAGTGGACCTATTCAGACCACTGCAAAGATGGGGATGGTTCTGCACGACCAGGCTAAGCTGCATCCTCATGGATTTGTGCTGAGGTCTGGACCCTAAGTATTGCAGTATGTTCCTTGGGCTACTACTCAGCTTCCTCTAAAATCAGTGGGAGAAGACGACTTACATTTTTTGTTAGGTGCTAAGCAACTTGCAGGGTGTGCTCCCCACATACACAGAAAGTACTTGGCTTCGGCCTCTCATACATGTTATTAACCAAGAACGGAAAGGACGTGTAATTCAGGAAGAAGCTATTTGAATAAGAATATCAAAATTGTCTTTGAGATTTTCAGCCACATTCATGCATAGCTGAGGGCAGAATTTGGCCTTGAAGTTTATCTTGTTGCTTTCTGACTGACAGATCATACAACAGCAGGAAAAAAAATACTTTATCATATAGACAGTTCTCTATTATCGTTTGACTCTTTTCAAAAATTATGGATCAAATTCTTCTCTAGAGCACTACCACTGAAGTCAGTGGACTTATGCCAAGGATGAATTTGACCCAATATTCTTTTCAAACTCAGATTAGAGAACAAGTGAACCAGCAAAAGACAATTAAGTCAGTGATGCATTTACTATCTTGAGTACGCAAGCAATCTGAAAGCCAACATAATGCAGTTCTTATTCACCAGGCATGCAAATAAATCAACTTTAATGTCAATAAAGTCAGTAATGACAGATTTTATCACTAAGTTATAACTAAGCAATAATGATTGGGGAAAAGGCAAGTAGCTCACAGCAACTGAAGTGATTTTTTATTTTGTCCTAGGTGAAGCCAAGGGTAACTGAAAAGACTGGCCTTTACTCCCTCTATTATTAACTGCAAATCATTCTTGTCATGTTAGAAAGCAGATCATTTTTTTCCCCAAGTATTACTCACTGTTATGGTGTGCCTCACACCATGACCTCCTTCAGAGGTGCTGCTGCCCATTTCCAATTAGCCTCTGCCTATTAGTGACATGCAGTTTTATTTTAAGGGAATCAAGACAAAAATTATATTTCTATTTCTTCTCTAAATGTAGTTACCGATTTAGTTCATCCATCAGCTGTGATCACAGAAATCAGGGAACAAATAAAAAGCCAAGCTGAGGATAATTTAATACTTTGCAAGGAGCAGTCCTACACTAAATACAGTTAGACAGCTGCGGCATTCCACTTGTAGTGGCTGCATTGCAGTGAGGACTAAAATAAAACTTAGAGGTGATCAGTGGCTAATTTAAAATGTTTCTAAAGTATTTGATTGAGGGGCATAATACAGATACCAGCTAATATTTTTCTTGATGTGTAGAAGAAGGAGGAAATCAGGACATAAATATTTTTAAAACAGTATTATATTAAGTAGGTAGATGATCTACTGATAATTTAAAGTCATATAGCCACTTTAAAAGCAAACAAGCTTTTTCAACTCTTTAAAAAATGTGGTTTATATGAGTTTGTACAATCATTTTTTCTGTTTCTGCATCTTAACCAAAAATAGTACACATCTTTTGTTATGTATGTAGTTGTTCTCCCTATGGGATATGTTTAACAATGCTCGATTGCTATGTTTCAGTGGTTTTGGCTGACATTCAACAAATGTCTGAGCAGCTAATAATGCACTTAGTTCTGTTAGTCCACCCATCTGTCCATCACATCTGCCTGTCCTCATAAAGGCTGTCATTAAGCAACAGCATTTCTCTAACATCCTCTCTATATTCACTCTCTTCCTGAATGCCTGAAAGGTAAACAATTTGTGCTTACAATTATTTTAAATCTTTTCGTAAGCTAAATATAAATAAGCACTAATTTAAAAATAAGCAACAAACAAACCATTTCTTTTACTATTTTATTAATGACACTTTAATCCATCACATTTACATGACTGTTAGTCAACACTCAATTGAAATAGTTTGAAAACACAAGGAGAGACCTTTCTTTTGTCCATAAAAACTACACAATTAGTCACCAGACACATAACCTCCAAAAACACTGTTTCAACAAAAATGACGTTAATTAAGCTTGGCATTTGGTATCTGTTTGGTACTGCACATTATGGCTGTCTACCAACCCAAGGTGGGAACCAACTGCCTCCACAAGCTCTTCTAGCACCTGAGTAGCTTTTTCCACATAGCTCATAAAAGCAAAGACGCTATTCTACTAGTGTGTGTCCTTTTTCAGGCTACATTTGAAACAGACTGCAGTAACAAAAGAGACACTAAATATTTGACAGAAAATGTTTTCTGCATTAGCACAATAAGGAGGAAGAAAAGACAGCAGAAGGAAGAACCATGATGTCAAATTTAGCCCATGGATATTTTTTCCAAAGGATGTGATTCCATAAAATTAACAACCAGAGTAAGTTTATACAACATTATAAAGCAGTTTCTACTGCTTCTTGTCTGTAAGCCCATCTTCTGGAGAATGTATAATATTGAGGGTAAGCCAAAAGTCTTTAGATGAATATATGGAATACCTATCCCACAATGGTAAGGAACATATTATCCAAAAAATGCTAGTTAGTAAATACTAATATTGCTGTTTCCATTTCCTTTGAGCTGGTTTGTTATAGAACCTTACCTAAGATTATTTCCTATCCTAAGGAGTATTTTCAAAGCATTAAATCAAGTATCAGGTTCTCAGGATTCTAAGCTTTATAGTCAACATCATTTCAAATTGTCTAGCTGCCAGAAGGGTAACCATAACTTTTGGAAAGAAAACCATGCACTTAAGTGTCCTGGTTTGAGGTAAAATAGAACCAATTTTTTGATTTGTAATTTTACATTTTAGCTGGGCCTCTTCTAACTGACTAAAGTCTGAAATTAACAGCTTATTGTTTAGAAACTGTTCACTCTCAGAGTAATAAGACCTGGTTATACCAAGGAATGGTGTGCACAGAGGCTCTTGCTTATACTTATTGCTATAACAACCAAGGTCAGCTAACTTCACTATTTGCCCCGTTAGAGGGTCGGAAGCAGAGAAGCATAGAAGGGTACCACCTGCAGGGAGGAGCGGACGGGACAGGTGACCCAACACTGACCAACAGGGTATTCCATCCCATCTGCCCCATGCTCAGTATAAAAGCTAAGGGTTCAAAGGGGCAAGGCTGCTCTGGCTCTCTCTTTCTTCAATGGCTGACGTCTGAGGAGGACCGTGCCTGTTCGTCTGCCTTTGATCCCGATCTGAGCATGCCTGACTCCAGATCCGGAATTCAGCTCCTGTCCGTCTCTGACTCCAGTCTGGGACTTTCCCTGTGTCTCCTGGTGATGCAATCATCATCCTGGGAGCTAGATACGGTTTTGTATATATTGTATACTTTTTTCTTTAATTTTTATTATTCTATTATTATTTACTATTTTCTTGTTTAATATTATTTTCATTAAAGTAGTTTAGTTCTTTTTCTAAACTCGTAAATCTCCTTATCTCTTCCTCTCCTCTCTGAGGAGAGAGGTGGGGAGAGCCATCTGTCGTTCTGATTGGCCAATCCGGCCAAAACCATGACAAGAAAGAAGCCCTGTTTAAAGCCAAGTCAATACATATTTGCTAATGTCAGGGAAACTAAACACTCATAAGATCTAATTATGCTTTTCGTGCATAATTGTCCTAAGACAAGGAGCTCTTCACAAGTCACCTATTCAAAGACAATCCTGCCTTAGGCAGTGTCTATTCTACAACTGTAACATACCACACAGAAGCATTCTGGAAGAACCCTTTTGCCATGTACCCAACAGGAGTGGTACCAAAGACACATAGTAAAACATACGTTGTGCTGTAAAATATGATCCCATATGGTCATTTTCTATTGATATTGTGCTTGAACAGACATTCAATACTCTCTTGCAATTTGTGGAGTCTGTACAAATGTCCCTACCATTTACTGACTTCCTGTAAGACATTTCTTCTGCTCTACTCTGTGTGTGTGCCTACATGACCTCATACGTGCACACATTAACAACAGAACTTTTAGGATATAGGAGGACAGCATTTGCCTGTGTCTTTGTTTAGCTGTAGCTAAGCAAAGCTCACTAAAAAGCACTGTGCTGCTGATTACATTATAAGTGCATGCAGGTGTGTTTGCACTTGCACACTAACACAAACACATATTCACTCAAAAAAAACCCCTACATGTTTGTTTGATATGTTTTCTTGGAAATCTCTGAAAGCGTTCCATTGTAATAGAAAATTGGGCAACAGCTGATAAAAGTAATCCTAGGTGTAGACTAGCTGTCTCTACCGATAGTGACAATGGCATCAGAAAGGGCATTTCTGACTTAGGGTAAGTCCAAAACTGTTGTAGGTTACAATTACTCCAGATGAAAACTCTTTATGTAGGTTACCACTATTGCAGTGGGTAACGAAAGAGAATTCTGATACCCATCAGCCATAAGACAGACGCTTGCCAAAAGAGTCCCCCGGTTAGAAGCCTCCCATTCACCAGTGCTGTAGTTTCCTTTCCACTTTCCCCTTCAGCTGATATAGACAGTAATTATTACATTGTACACCATCATAAGATGTAAGGTGAAGTGCTTTTTACCAAGCTGACAACACTAACCTTTACAATTATCTTTTTAATTCACCACTTGTGGAGAAAATGGGCATAATAAAAAGAATTAATCGCTCCATTGTTTACCATTATGCAGAGAATAGTATAAGATAAGTAGAATGTTCGGTGCTGTCATTACTTGTTATTTGTTTTGGCTAAAGCCATTATCCACAAAGTACTAGGTGCTAAACAAACACAAAGAGGTGTGTACTTGGTCATTTCCTGGTCATGTTCACCTGAGATGCTTACTTGAAGGTCTTACTTTGAAAAAATGTATAATATCATTGTGATAGGTATGTCAGGAAAACATTAACCTAGCATGCTAGCCAAGCTCATTACTGCTAGTGAGGAGATAAATAAGAATGAGAATGCTGTAGCATACAGAAAACAAGAACAAAAGCGTGCATTTTCCCAACAAGGTCTAGAAATTGTGGGAAAGACTGAGAATGTACTTGATGGCAATTCATACAGCTATAGTAAGCTTTACTTTTCATTGTTTTTGTGCTACATTTCAAAGTTTAAATTTTAGGCAATGTGCTTCAGAAGAACCTAGCTGTGGAAGCCTTTGTACCTAGGAAATATCAGCAACTTTTGTGGCACATCACATTCTATAGGAATTCAGATGTTATACAGCATTTGCATCCCAGTGGCACGTATTATTCGGGATCCATTGGTGAGATATCTTTGCCCTGACAACACTATGTTAGAGAATTTATAGAAAAAAATGTTCACTGGTAAAATAAGCAGTTAAATAAAGAAAAATTTTATACACGTAGCAATAGCTGATTCTGAAGTGAATATTGAGTCATACTAGGATAACATTCAGTATGAAATGCAATGATAGATGTCCTGGTTTCAGCTGGGGTAGTTAATTTTCTTACTAGTAACTGGTATAGCACTGTGTTTTGGATTTAGGATGAGAATAATGTTGATAACACAATATTTTAGTTGTTGCTAAGCAGTGTTTACACTAAGCTTCTCATCATACTGGCCTGACAACAAGAAGGTGAGGGGTGCACAGGAAACTGGGAGGGGACACAGCTGGGAGAGCTGACCCCAACTGACTAAAGGGCTATTCCATTCCCTATGACGTCATGCTCAGCATATAAAGCTGAGGTAAGAAGAAGAAGGGAGGGATGTTTGGAGTGATGGCGTTTGTCTTCCCAACTGTTACGCATGATGGAGCCCTGCTTTCCCGGAGATTGCTCATGGGGGAAGTAGTGAACAAATTCTTTGTGTGCATGGCTTTTGTTTTACCTGTTAAACTGTCTTTATCTCAACCGATGAGTTTTCTCATTTTTACTCTTCTGATTCTCTCCCCCATCCCAACCGGGGGAAATGAGTGAGTTGCTTAATCGTGTGTGGTGCTTAGTTTCTGGCTGGGGTTAAACAATGTCGACAGGCAATAAAATTGTTGGGTATTGTAGAAACAGTTTGTAAGATTCCAGTTAGGTCAGTGGACAAAGCTCAATATAACCAGAATCAGATCTGAAAAAAATGCAGTTTTACTTAACAGCTCTAAATTCTTGTTTGTTTGTTCACTTCTGATTATTCCACTGGTATTTGTAGGAAGACTTTTGAGAAGAATACAGTCTTAACCCTTTTGTTCCCCCCCCACCAAGATGCTTTATCCAAGTAGAGATAAAAGAATTATACTATAAAAATATTCTTTACACTTTATCTTGATAACTTCAGCTTGTAGTTGCTTTAAATGGAGGTTTTCCTCATATTCTTCATAGAAAATAATAAATTATACAGTAGGCCACATTAAATAATTGTATCATGAATGTGTATAATTTGTCATGAAGAAGCCAAGAAACTGAGACATAAAGAAAGGAGCCACATTCACTCAAATATTTTTCATGCAAATTTTTAGTATCATTACTTCAGGGAAGTTTTCCCCAATTTATCTATGTGAAATTAATCTCACAACCTTTTTGCAATGAGTCTGATATTAGAAGAAACAAGTCATGGATTTAGGCCTTTAACGAGGCCAGTGGGATCAGAGGAAAGGAAGACAAGCACAAAAGCATGTTTTAAAGGAATAAACATTTAATTATTTCAACTGTCTCAGTGCTTTACAGGAAGAAAAATTGCAATGACTGTACTTATAGGTTCAAAATCATCTCCAACTATACAACTGTAGGAAACTCTAGAGCCGTCTCCAGGTACTAACAGTAATTGAAATGATTTTCAACATCTGTGTGTGTGTCTTTTGAGAAGACAAGATCATTGCAAGATTCTTTTATGCTTAGGGTTTTTCTTCTCATTCTTTCTTTTTCCCTTGTACTCTTGGCTAGCCAGCCTGGTCAAAAGCACATTCAAGTTCAGAGACGTTTTCCATTTATCTTGGTTATTTGAATTACCCATTGATTTAGATCCGGTCTTAAAGTAAAATAAAAGTGTTATCATTAAATGCAAAACCTGGATTGTGAAATTCATAGAATAGGTTAGAATAGAGAACGCACAAAACTGTTAGTGTCTGGTGAGAAGAGTGTCAAAAGAACTGGCAAGATGAAGAGAATATAACATACACTTGAGTAGACCTTGTTACATTTACTTCTTCAATGTGCAAAGGTTTTAAAAAGCTTAATTAAGGTACTTCACCTAATTACACAGACCCCCTTGGTCTCTAAAATTAGACAGGGGGGCAAAAAAAACAACCCATAAAGGAAAGTATTTACATTTCTGAGGTCAAACAACACTACTGTTTGTCTCAGGTACAGCTAGAATGAAGAACATCATGGAGAGAGGCAGGCATCTTCAAAGATAGGTCAACACTCCTAAGGTAGAAGCCATCAATTAAAAGTACTAGTAATTCTTTAGTAACCACTGTTCTCTTCTCTCCTCTCTGCCCTTTTTTAATTTGTTCTTGTTTCCCTTATGCTGAAATGTAACTTACTTTTATCGGTTCTGTTGAAGGAACACAGAAAACCTTGACTGCTTCTTTATTTCTAAACCTATTCCCAGTATCTGTAACAAAGCTGAGTTATGACAACCACAAGTTTCTTGTAGGGATGTTCTCATCCTAGAATGAAGCACCTCTTAAGACGCATAACTGCTCAAACATAAACTTGTCATGCTGAAAAAGCCTTCAAGGAAGCCAGATTTTATTATTTGCACTATTCCAATGGCAATTTGTCTTTTTTGCCTCCTTTACGGAAGAAATCTGTTAAAAGAGAAAGAGGAGCTGCTTTAGAAGTGATATGAGCTAAACAACTAGCAGTATATATAATGCATGATAGCAGCAGTAGTCCTGGTGAAAGTCCAAACTTTGAATTCACCTAATATAAATTGGGTATTGAATGTCAGATTGAGTAAACTGGTACTGAAAATGAAAGCCAGTATGCCCTTTACCCCTTTTAAAAATTTATGTAATGTGTACATTGAGATGAGGAAGACAGGTAACTGATGAACTCAGCTCTTTGCAATGACGTGACCCAGTTGTCATGTTGGTCACCATAGAGAAGGCTGATGAATGGCTGCAGCTGGGTTACTTTTTAAACTGGTCCTCCAAATATTCTAGGTATTACAAAACTAGTAATAACCTCCTGAAAGTAAAGATTGGTAAGGTCCGTTCATTCAGTTTGAAAAAATATATATTTTCTAAGCATTTGGAAAGTTTACTATGCCGCTTTCAGTCAGCAGATAGAAAGAACAAAAATAAATGTATCATGCAAATATTATTATTAGAAGATGCAAAAAAAGAATCTAGTAATATGCCATTTTTTTCAGTTCTGCTTCACCTACACTCAGTTAAACTTTTTTGGATGATCTGGCAGGATTTTGAGTGTCATCAGCATCAGATGGAAAGGTCTACTGTTTGCAGGACCAGGTCACATGAAAGAATAACCTTTTCACTAGTATTTGAACATTGTCACTTCTGACTGAGAACAAATTAAGGTTGGTTGGTTTGTTGGTTTGTTTGTTTGTTTGTTTGTTTTTCTATAATGGAAGAAGTAAATATAAATACAAAGACATAAAAATAGAGAAATAATATGTATATAAATAAAATAAAAATTTAAAATAATGTAACAATGAATACATAAAATCTTATAGCCATACATAAAACAAAATTAAAAATATGTGTAAGATATTAAAAACATATGAAAAATTATCATCTCCAAATAATATTCTAGAACCACAGATGCCTTGGCCCTCTTTTCAGTTGAAAAGTAGTTACTTCATTTAAAATGCTAGACTTCTGTTTCAGAGCAGTGGAAGGCTTTGCTGAGCCTTTTGTAGCACATATCACGCACAGGTTATTTTTCTGAGCACAGGCTGAGAGGGACGTGATCTACTGGAGTCAAAGTGCAAAGCACAAATAAGAAAACATGCTTTGGCTTCAGCTACTTTCTCTTCCCTTTTTGTCTTTCTTCATTCAGATGGAGCTGTCTTGCAGGTTCAGTCATGCTGTTTGATTTCCTTTTTGAAGGAGAAAAAGGCTCTGAGGCCAGAATCACTGGCATTTTTTGTGTTGATGCAAATGAAGGTAGAAGTCAGCTTAAACGTTCAGCCAGGACATTTCCCTGAATAGGAGAAATATAGGGTGACACAGAGCTGCCAGAACTTAACAGTTCCCTGCCCCTCATCTCTGACACGAAGAATAGGCACAGTGAAGAGGGCATGATCAAAGCTTTCAGCCCTCATTGATTGCCCATAGAAATCTATGTTTAAAGCAAACGGGTTTTAAGTACCAGTATTTAATTTCAAGGATCAAGATGAGGGTGAAGCAGCCATCTCGTTGGTGATATTGCTTGTTTGATAAGCAGATTTTACTTCTTTCTTATTTAATAAAAAGATTAATCTAGAATGGCTACTACTTAGAACCTCTAGACTATAAGAGAACTGCAATGTCATACGCTCACTGTCCACTCTTTGCAACCATTTTTATGATTCTACAATTCTTACCAATTAAAAGATTTTTAAAATTTTGCAGGTGTCTGAAAAATGCATTCAATTTTGTTAGCCATGGTCGTGTCAAGCCCTGTTTTTTGTCATCACCTAACTATAAACATGAAAGTTCATAAGGAGTGGGACCTGTTCAATTCTGAGTTATAAAGTTTACATTGCAACTTTTCAAAAAGAAAATTGTCTTTAAGAATACACTTAAAACAGTGAGAAAATTCAGTTTTATGTGTACCTGAAAAGAAAACTCAAGCACATTACATAACTTTACTAGTCCAAGTATTGCCTTAGTAATCTTCATCAGCATGTACACTTTCCAAGTACAAATTCAAGATCTGCCAAACAGTTCCCATTATGAAGCCTTAATTCCCCAGAGGGACTATGTTTAGAAAGAAAGGAAGAAAGGAAGAAAGGAAGAAAGGAAGAAAGGAAGAAAGGAAGAAAGAAAGAAAGAAAGAAAGAAAGAAAGAAAGAAAGAAAGAAAGAA